>NC_138206.1:93714627-94194627 GCF_964194415.1 Vipera berus | reverse complement strand
TGCCAAAGTTTCTTTCTACTACATCTTATACAAACAAAATCAAGGCACATTTATTTTGACCTTAAGTACCGGTAATCATTTTTGCTAACCCAATAATTTGATTGCTCCTTCCCCTTTCCCCAAATCTACCTTTTTTCCAGAGGAATAGACTTAGCTTCTACTTTAATAAGACTAACTACAGATGTTAAGTCTTCCTGGATCCAAACTTTTTCACACTTCCAGATGAACTGGAACTTTATGAGAGATCCAGTTTTGTTTACTGGTTAAGGCTAGAAAGCAGGACACCGTGAGTTCTAGTCCCACCTCAGCCATGAAAGCCAGCTGGTTGACCCTGAGCCAATTACTCTCTTTCAGCCAACTCACTTCAATGGGTTGCTGTTGTGGAAAAATAAGAAGAAGGTGTGTTGATATGTTTGGGCAAAGGTGGGATACAAATAAAGAAACAAACAAAGAAACTCAAGGTGATGATAGTCATCTTTAAAGCTCTCAATGGATTAAGGGCAGATTATTTGCAGAACTGCCTCCAATTATCTCTGCCCACTCATAAGATCTGACCAGCTGGCATGCTCCAGATTCCATCTTTTAAACAATATAACTTTATGGAGAAAGCTAGTTTATTTTAATTTTTTTTAATCCCATTTATATCCCGCCCTTCTCCGAAGACTCAGGGCGGCTTACAATTTAAGCACAAACCAATGTGCTTAGCAATAGCCTTTATATGGTTTGATTTTTAATTCCCTGTAAACCGCCCTGAGTCCTCAGGGAAAGGGCGGTATACAAATGCAACTAAATAAATAAATAAATAAATAAATTATTCTATGTATATGCCTGCTTATTAGGGCTTTTGGGCCCCCCAAGCGGCATTATTACAAAGTCAGCTTATTGCCCCCAACAATCTGGGTCCTCATTTTACCTACCTCGGAAGGATGGAAGGCTGAGTCAACCTTGAGCCTGGTGGGATGCGAACCTGCACTAATTGCAGGCAGCTGGTGTTACTTAAGGAGGCATTAGCCCACTGCTCCACCAAGGCTCATAGTTTGATGTAACGGTTAAGGCATCAGGCTACAAACCAGGAGATCATGAGTTCTAATTCTGGGTTAGGCCCTAGGAAGTAATGGCAAACCACTTCTTAAAAAGCCTTGCTAAGAAAAGTGTAGGAACGCTTATAGACTGTTTCCAAGAACTGAACACAATTAAACAGAAGACAAAAAAAATAAGCCTTATGGAACCCAGGATCTGTGCATTCTCTGTTATTGCAGCTACCCTATGAAATAGAATTCCTTGAGATCCAAATGGCCCCAATCCTGCCTGCATTTCATAAAGCCTTATTTTGGTGACGAGGATATGTGATGGCATAAAATCTTGTTTGTTTTGTTTGATAACTTGGATGGTGGAATTTCCTACACCTGTTTTACTGTCTTTTGTATTTTATTAAAGTCTTGGTTTTGCTTTGTTTTTAATTGTATAGCACCTGAGTTGTTTTAAGAGAGCAACTATACAAATCAACTTAATAAGTAAAACTTCTATTAATACATTTTAGAGTGTTGCTAGAGGGATAAACCTAGGACAAATCATGTCACTTCTGTCTAAGTAAATCCTGGTTTTGACACATACATACCAGTGAGGTTTCAGAGATTTAGACATAAATGTCAGGAAAGCAAAAGTGCTTTATAAAGCTGTGATTTCAAACACTATTGATTATCTCAGAGGCAACTTAAATCCAACA
The DNA here is from genome assembly GCF_964194415.1 of Vipera berus. NCBI lineage: Eukaryota > Metazoa > Chordata > Lepidosauria > Squamata > Viperidae > Vipera > Vipera berus. Next base: position 94,192,901 of record NC_138206.1, on the reverse strand, counting down.
GAAGAATACATGAATAGCTCTTAGGAATCTAGATGGTCAGACTGAAGTTTGTGTCACTACCTTGGTTCATGCTTAACAGATCATTGATAACGCTAGTCCAAAATATTATCCCATTTTCCAAACTAATAAATGCTATGTGCATAGATTTACTCCTTATGAAACAGAATTCAACTTCAAAGCTGTATCACAACAATATGGACATTAATATTGATTTTTCCTTCTTGACTAATGATATGTTGCCATATTGTGAACACTGTCAAGATTTCTTAAATTATATAACTTTTCTCCACAAAATGATTTTGACTGAAAATTGTATTTTGGAATTCATTCTCCATATTGATCTTTTTAGGAACCAAATCTTGGATGTTTGGAGCTGTTCATCATCAACCAACAGAACCAGAACAATAAGTAATCTGAGAACTGAATTTATCAGAATCCTTCCACTATGGGGTGAAATACACTGCATTATATTATAGTAGTTATTTCTAAGTCTATATGTCTCCATATAAAACAAAGGCAAATTTTATGCAGCTATAATGATTTATGAGATAATTTATCTGTCCTTTTTCCAAAAACTCTTAGAAAAATCCCAAATACCAAATTTCCCCAAAATCTCAATTCAGCATCCATAACCTGTGATTTATGACCTCGTTACTCATGCAGACTTTATTTGCAAATTTATTTGCAAATTTACTAAGTACACAAATGCTGTTGATTAATTGAAAATAGTTTTATTTATCAAGCTTTGATAAAGATTTTCAACATAGATAATATAAGAAATGTCCACCATTCCCAACCACTTGCACTGAAGTTGGATGGATGCCCTCAAAAACCATGATATGCTTATGTAAGAAAAAAACAAGATGTTTAGGGCTTCATTTAAACATTTGTGCAGTAACAACAGCCTGAAAAAACAGAGAAGAAATCCAGCTGTTTCTCAACTGGAAATTTTTGTTATTCTTACAAAAGATACTTTTTACTCACTACTGATTGCTCTTAGAGGAGGCAACCTAGTTTTACATATCAGTTTCACTGATTTTTTTTAATTCTTGTCAGGCATATAAGTAGTTTAGAGATCTAAAATTTGTAAAGTTGAACTGTCCAGCATTAATATCTCGAAATTATTTTCACAGTGTTTCCTTCTGAGCTGGAGGTTAATACAGTCAACTGCAGATAAGCAATAATAGAATAAGAAAATTGGGCTAAGGACCTGATCCTTAACCAGTACAACATAACTGGTAGAATTTTTTTTATTGATGCTAATCAATATATTACTAATATATGATGGCCTTTATATTTTCAGATATTTTCAAATGGAACAATAATTGTTTCATATAAATGTTCCTGACATTTGTCCTACTGAGTTATTGGCCCACCTGCTCTTCGCTGTTTGTTTAGCAAAGCTATCAATGCATTGTGAGACAAATTTTGTTTATCAACCATCTTGTTGCAGAGATTGGGACGGATTAGGCGTGAGTAAGAGCGGGGCTTTTTTTGTCATAGAACGCCCAGAACGGAGTTTTGGCACCTTTTTTGAATGGAACCTTGTAGGGTAGGCAAGGAGGGTTGTATGACGTGTGTGAGTTCCGGCACTTTTTTTTTTACAAAAAAAGCACTGAGTAGGAGTAACTGCTCAAGTTCACTTAGCTGGCATATATGCCTAAAACAGGACTAAAACAGAGTCTTCTAGTTCTTAGTGTAGTACTTTAATCACTACACCATAATGGCTCTCTTTATGGATGTAGAGTGCAGGTAACTATTACATAGATGTGTTACTGTACTGAAATTGCTAGTTGTCACATGCTAACAAGGTGATTATTATGTTCCTGAAGGAAATATGCTCATAAATTTAAGCGGAAGAAAGGAAGAAGAATGAAAACAACACCAGGTGATTTGCAGGCTGAAAAACAAGAACTCATTCAGAAACAAGGTCAATTGATAAACAAAATTCCATTATGCAATTGATTATGGGTCCTACCACTTCTATAATAATGTTCAGACATAAAATTATGATTTAGGAAAGCACAAGTATATTTTCATTTTCCTTCTTGTATATAAATTCCCTATTTGTTTTTTGGGTTTGCCTGATGTTAGAAACAAATTAACCAGGATGAGTTATAAACCCTGATCAACAGTTTCACTTGAAATCATTGTTTAATGTATTTTTAAAAATAATATTTAGCAAGTAATAATACCAACTTCCAACATGCAAGCAGAAAAATAATAAAGCACTAGAATTCGTGGGCATTTTTATATTTCCAATCATTTTCTTAATAAAAAATAATGAAAGAATTTTCAATAGGCAATATCTACTTCAAAAATTCTTTAGTTCTGAACTTTACCACAATGTTTCTTTTTTCTAGCTTTTCTGTAATTCTGAAAAAAATATGCAGTTGCTCTTAAGATATATAGATATGGCTATAAAAGAGTCACACTTTTTTCTGGTTGACATGGAAATCTGGGGGGGGGAGAAGAAGGGTCAGGTTGTTTCAATAAAGAGCACAATAAAAAACTAGGTTCAAAGTACTTCTTCCTAAGCATTTTGAAGTATGTACAGCCCTGGTCCTGAATGTGACTTAATAACTATGTACCGTATATACTTGAGTATAAGCCGAATTTTTCAGCCCACTTTTTGGGCTGAAAAACTCCACTTCGGCTTATACTCCAGTCAACAAAAAAAAAGAACTGTCCCTTCGTTCGGAACAGGCTGCTGAGAGAAGGGAGCGGCAGAGCCTTGCAGAGCTGGCGGCAGTCCAGCGTTGTTTCTCCCCCTCGTGCGTGCGTGTGTGTGTCAGACCCACGGGAATGGCTGGTAGGGAAGCGGCATTCCGGCATTCCCCCCCTTCCTGTGTGTCGAGCCCACGGGGCTTGACACACAGAGAAACGCAAATGCCGGACTGCCGCCACCTTTACTAGCCATTCCTGCGGGTCTGACACACACACACACACACACACAAGGGGGAGCACGAGGGGGAGAAACAACGCTGGACTGCCGCCACCTCTGCCAGCCCTGCAAGCCTCTGCCGCCCCGGCGTTGGTGGTCGAGCTCTTCGGAGCCGGCAGAGAATCTCCCGCAGGAGGAGGTCGCGGCATTCTCTCTTGCTTCGGACTGCAAGGATTTAAACTCCAGGAACAAATCCCAATGGAAGTTTTTTTAAAAAAAATACTCCTCCGGGTCGGACAGGGGACCGAGGCTGAGGTCTAGGGGTAGTGGGGGGGGGTCGCGGACATAGATGGGCTCAAGTGGAAGCCAAGCAGCCCTCCCGAATCTGGGCTTCTGGACGGAGCAGCCGGTGGTGCGTTTCAAAAAGCAGAAAAGTTGGATTTTGAACATTTCACAGGCCGTGGGTCAAGCAGGCTACGCTTCCCCGGGCGCTGCAACGGCACCCGTTTTCCCCGGCGAGTTTTCCCTACCTGGGCCCTGCAGAATCGCGGCGGCGCCCCTGGAGAAGCCTACCCCGAGGCTGCGGCCGATTTTTCCTTCTCCAGGCCTCTGCCGCCCGTTTCTGTCTGACACACACACACACACGCACGCACGAGGGGGAGAAACAACGCTCTGGGCGGCAGAGGCCTGGAGAAGGAAAAATCAGATTACCCCTTCCACACGTAAAACTTCCAGTTTAATTACAAAGGAAGAAGAGAGAAACTTAGATCAACAGCTCACCTTCCTTTTCCTCTAGGTTGCAAGGGGAAAAATAAAAATCAAAGATCCTTGGAAGTAATGGTTGGAAAAGTTTGCAAGTCTTTGGGAAAGTTCAAGAAGTGAAAGGAATACCCTCCTCTTGAAAGACCAGATAAGGCAGACAGGGAGATGAAGAGTTCAACCGAGTTTCCTCTTTTGTTCAGGCATCTGCACCCGCTGCTTTTAAACTCGCCGGGCGCTGCAACGGCACCCGTTTTCCCCGGCGAGTTTTCCCTACCTGGCCCCTGCAGAATCGCGGCGGCGCCCCCGGAGAAGCCTACCCCGAGGCTGCGGCCGATTTTTCCTTCTCCAGGCCTCTGCCGCCCAGAGCGTTGTTTCTCCCCCTCGTGCGTGCGTGTGTGTGTGTGTGTGTCAGACAGAAACGGGTGGCAGAGGCTCGGAGAGGAGTTAGGGTACACCAGGACTCCCAGGCGCGGACCCGGGTGTCCTTTTTCGCAGCTTGCCAAGCGGTCGGGAGCCGCAACTTGTTGCTTCTGCGCGACTCTTGGGAAGACGCAGAGGGTCCTCTGGCAAAAGCAGATGCGCCCTGGCCGGCCGGGCGCTTCTTTGCTTTCTTTTCCAATCCCCTCCCCCAAAATGTATTGTGGTCGGTATTTGGCGACCGAGTCCAGTGGCTTTTGCTGCTCCCGAGGAGGAGGAGGAGGAGGAGGAGGAGGAGGAGGAGGAGGAGGAAGAGGAGGAGGACAGGTGAAAAGGCCGAGGCTTTGTTATGCGCTGGATGCTCTGGCTTCCCCCCCTCCCTGCCTGTACAACAGGTAGCGATGTCAGAAGCCGGGAAAAGCAGCGCGCCAAGTCCCGGCCGAGGCGACGCTTTTGTTCTCCTCGCCTGGATGCGCTTCCAAAAGTGAAAGGAAAGAGGCTTCACCCAAAACTTGCTTCCCGTTTTCCTCCCCCTCCCCCCTTTTCCCTTTCTCCCTCCTCCCAGCGCGGCGCTTTGAGTAGTAGCCCTTCCACTCCCCGGCTCCCATCCCGGGTTCTTGAAAGCCCCGGTTTTCGTCCTTGGGTACGGGAAGAGGACTCCCGGCGCCCACCCGGCCGAATTGCGAGGGGAGATCGTTCTCCGCGCCTGTCAAAGGGGACCCAAACAAAGAGGTGCATTTGCCGGAAACAACGATCGGAGGGATTCTCCTTGCCTCCTCCGCCTCCATGAAGATTTGTTTTTCTGGGAGGCTCACTTAGAGGGAAGTTTTGAACTGGAAGCCAGGGATGAGGCGAGAAACCAACAGCCTGCGTCCGTCTCTCTCTTTATGTATATTTCTGTATATACCGTATCTTATCTCGGGATCTAGACCTTTCGAAGGAGAAGGGGCGGCTGGAGTTCGTGAGTTGCTGTGGGACCCAAGGGTTGGGGGAAGAGAGATGGGAGGGAAAAGGGGAGAAACCTGCCGCTGGCTAGTTCTTTGTCTGATCGGGGAGCCTGAACAAAAGAGGAAACTCGGTTGAACTCTTCATCTCCCTGTCTGCCTTATCTGGTCTTTCAAGAGGAGGGTATTCCTTTCACTTCTTGAACTTTCCCAAAGACTTGCAAACTTTTCCAACCATTACTTCCAAGGATCTTTGATTTTTATTTTTCCCCTTGCAACCTAGAGGAAAAGGAAGGTGAGCTGTTGATCTAAGTTTCTCTCTTCTTCCTTTGTAATTAAACTGGAAGTTTTACGTGTGGAACGGGTAATCTGATTTTTCCTTCTCCAGGCCTCTGCCGCCCAGAGCGTTGTTTCTCCCCCTCGTGCGTGCGTGTGTGTGTGTGTGTCAGACAGAAACGGGCGGCAGAGGCCTGGAGAAGGAAAAATCGGCCGCTGCTTCTTTCCGCTGCGGAAAGAAGCAGGCAGGCAGGGCGCGGAGGTCCGGAGGTTTGGGCACCTCCCCAAACGTCGGCAGGTCTCCGGACCTCCGCGCCCTGCCTGCCTGCTTCTTTCCGCAGCGGAAAGAAGCAGCCTGCCTGCTTCTTTCCACTGCGGAAAGAAGCAGGCAGGCAGGGCGCGGAGGTCCGGAGACCTGCCGACATTTGGGGAGGTTTGGGGAGGTGCGCGCGCACCTCCCCAAACCTCCCCAAACTTCGGCAGGTCTCCGGACGGCGACGGCTTGGGAGAGGTGCGCGCGATCCTGGAAGCACCGAAGCCTCGGCCGCGCGCAAGTCCTCGGTAAGCTCCGGGCGGTCACTTGCTTCGCGTCTCCTGAGGGAAGGGGGGGCGACTGGAGCGGGCGTGTTTCCTCGCCTGCTGGGCGCCGCGATTTGCCCGGGGAACGAGCGGGCCCCGAATGGCAGCGTGGAGCGAGGAAGCGGACAGCCAGGGCTTCCGCGAGAGCCGCGGCCACACAGGGTATTCCTGTGTATTCAGGCTTGCAAAATGGCGGATCGAGCCTCTGCTGGCGGCAGAGGCTTGCAGAGCGCGGATCCAGCCTCCGCCGACGGCGGAGGCTTGCAGAGCGCGGATCCAGCCTCCGCCGGCGGCGGAGGCTTGCAGAACGGCGGATCGGCTTATACTCGAGTCAACAACTTTTCCCAGTTTTTGGGGGTGAAATTGGGGGTCTCGGCTTATACTCGAGTCGGCTTATACTCAAGTATATACGGTAAGTTTATTTAAAGTATTTCTATCACAATCTTCCTTAACAGAATTTGATATGAGTAACAGAACTTTCAATCAGCATCCAACAAATTAAAAACAGATAAATGATATTTTAAATATCTATTCTTCATCACAGCCAAAGGCCAGCAAAATAAAACATTTACATAAAACAATCTAAAGGCAGTAAATAGTATAAGAATAACACTTCTATGTTACTGCTTGCATACTACTCAATACTTTCTTCATAAGAATCGGATGTTCTCTACCAAGGCTTATAAGACAGTGCTCAGACTTGCCAAGATAATAATTTATATCTAAAACTGGAAAGTGTCACACAGAATTTTGCCACATTGTATGCAAGGCCCTTACCTGATAAAAAGCAAGGAAATATAAAATAAATCCATGTGACCTGAGAATTTCAGCAAAAACAGAGTAATATAATTAAGATATAAAACATTCCATAATAACTTTCTCTCTTGTTCCTTCTCCACAAGGGCATTCTATTCCTCAATGGGATATTAATGCATCTCTCTTGCTTTAGAATTATGCCTCCTATCTTTAGAGGTTTAAAATGCAAGGAAATAGCAGGTTTCTTTTTGGGGTGAATGAACCATCCTCTGAATCCACCAGTTTGAAACTAATTTATTCTACATCTGTGATACAAAGCCCATGCAAAGTAAAAATTCGGGGGAGATTCTAATGAAGCAAGCTTTATTTATTTATTTATTTATTTATTTATTTATTAGTTTTTATAAACCGCCCTTCTCCCGAGGGACTCGGGGCGGTGTACAGAGGAAGGAAGGTATACAGATCGAACAATAAAAATAATAAGAAACACTAATGAACACAAACTGGGACCCCAATTAACGCTATCATGCCAGGCCAGCCTGCTGAAACAGGAAAGTTTTTAAGTCGCGACGGAAGGTACGGAGGTCAGGGGCCATCCGGATTTCTGTTGGTAAGGTGTTCCAGAGGGCTGGCGCACCCACTGAGAATGCCCTCCCCCTGGGGGCCACCAGCCGACATTCCTTGAGCGGTGGCACCCTGAGGAGGCCCTCTCTGTGGGAGCGCACAGGACGGTGGGGTGCTGACATCGGCAGAAGGTGCTCCCGAAGGTAGTCCGGACCCATGCCATGTAGGGCTTTGTAAGTCATCGTTAGCACCTTGAACTTCACACGGAAGGCAGCCGGAAGCCAGTGCAGCGCACGGAGGAGAGGTGTGATATGGGAGTATCGGGAGGCTCCCAAGAGTGTCCGTGCCGCCGCACTTTGCACCAGTTGAAGCTTCCGAGTGGATCTCAAGGGCAGCCCCATGTAGAGAGCGTTACAATAGTCTAGGCGAGATGTCACAAGGGCATGGGTGACTGTACGTAAGGAATCCAGGTCCAGATAAGGCCGTAGTTGGCGAATTAGTCGAACCCGGGAGAAGGCCCCCTTGGTCACAGCTCCAATGTGGTCTTCCAGGGAGAGCTGCGAGTCTAGGAGGACACCCAGGTTGCGGGCCCTATCAACAGGGGGAAGTAACTTGTCCCCAATGTTAAGCAGTGGGACGTTCTGAATCTCCTGGTTTCCCGGTACGTACAGCCATTCAGTCTTGTCCGGGTTCAGTTGAAGCCTGTTTCTCCCCATCCATTCCCGGACCGCTTTCAGGCAGCGGGACATCACGTCTAGGGCATCACTGATATTGTTTGGAGTTGAGATAAAAAGCTGGGTGTCATCAGCATACTGATGGTACCCTACTCCAAAACTGCGAATGATCTCACCCAGCGGTTTCATGTAGATGTTGAACAGGAGAGGCGAGAGGACCGACCCCTGAGGGACTCCGCAAGCGAGAGGCCTCGGGGTCGACCTCTGTCCCCCTGTCAGCACCGACTGCGAGCGACCCTGGAGAAAGGAGGAGAACCAACGCAGAACCGTGCCTCCCACTCCCAGTCCCCTGAGGCGTCGCAGCAAGATACCATGGTCGATGGTATCGAAAGCCGCCGAGAGGTCTAATAAGACTAGGACAGAGGAATGGCCCCTGTCCCGGGCTCTCCAGAGATCATTCATCAGAGCGACCAATGCCGTCTCCGTGCTGTAGCCCGGCCTGAAACCCGATTGGTACGGGGAACTTTAACTAGTCTATACTGAAATTTACCAAGAAATATACACAAAATACATGACATATGTGAAATATAAACATCTAGGGGGAAAACTATGCTTAACCAAATTTAAAAATTTAGACTATTGCTACTCCAGGGTTTCTTTCAATCTTCTGCACCTCAATGGTAGAGATGCATTCAGGATACATAGTTTGGTAAGGAATTTGGTTTGTATTGGTTAAAGCACTCAAGATTTAGAAAAAAATAAAGACCCAGGTGACTAGCCAAGTGATTTTGTGTAATTTCATGGCAACCAGTACCAAACTGACCCTTCTATATGTGGGAGAATTTCAAAATAGTGCCCTGGTTCTTTGGCCTGCCAATATTGTGTACCCTATTTGTGGTATCATATCTCCTGACCACACCTAACTAGTTGAATTTGAATTAGTTAACCTGTTCCAACTTTTGTCATTCAGTATCCAGTTCCACAGTTTGAGTCTTCCAGCAAATAACATTTTTCCCCTTGGTCTTCTGATAATTAATTTGAAGATGTACCTTATTGCTGCAATGATCTTAAGACCCTTTAAGGGTGACCAGAATTTATTAAAGTAGCACAGCAACATCAGCATTCAACAATCTTGAACTTCTTTCTTCTGCCTGGTGATGTCTATATCTAATATTAGAATAGGATAATTTTAAACATCGCCATGACCTAAAATGATTTTAATAACAATGAACCACCATTTAAAAAAAGAAAGCAATATGAGATTATATATTAAGTACCAGATCCTAGTTGCACCTGCAAAAATTTCCCTGGTCATATTAAGATTGGTAATAGAACCTCTATTGAAGATCTCAGTTGTAGCTTGTTTCATAAGGAGAATGTTCCAAATACCCAAATCTGAAGGCCATTTCCCTATGAATTATGTATATGCTGTAAATTGTATATAACTCTATTTACTATTTCAATAAGAGAAGTCTATGCTGCAGCATTCAGCCTTAATTAAAAATATTGCTACTATATTCCAGACCAGTCTTAATTTACATAGAGTTTTCATTGGCAACTCTTTGTAGAAGATATTGCAGTAATTTAATATGTCACCTTGGCCAAATTGACTACTTCCAGGAATCGGCATAGCTGATTCACTATCCTAAGCTGATCACAACATAACACCACTTAGTTCTGAAAATTATCATAGGCCACACAGAAAATCAGGGCAAATATTTTAGAAGGACACTTACATTTGCTGAGATACCTCTGTAAGAAATCTGTCCTAAATATTAGAAATATGCTTGATGATAATGATAGTAATTTTCCTACTTTTCTAGTCTCCTTAGAGTACTTAAGACAACTTTAATTTCCACATTATTGTCATTGCATAAAATCTGTATAGATGAAATTGTTGTCAGTCAGTTTCTGATTTACAATCCATCTTCCTTTATTCCTTGTGTGAACAAGTTATCAATCCTATTTAATATCTGTCATCCTGACTTTGATGTGTTTGTTTTAGATATTTCCTGGAGGTGACTTGTTCTCGTACTAAGATTAGTAGCTGAAATCTCAGCTCCCCTCATTAATGCTGCAGTATTAAAAAAAATGCAAACACCTGTATGCAATCATCAGTTCTTTGGAAACCAAGAAGCACAGCTTCTAACCACTTCTTACAACAACAGCCACCACCTGAAGATTCAGTGGTCTCAAAATCTTTCTGAAGATGTCTGGGCAATGGTTCAATTGGCTGCAGCTGCTTCATGATTTTGAGGAGGGATCCAGAACAGGATCTGGTCAAATGATTTGCACAGGTCTATTTTTTAGCTTCTCTGCTGAAACAGAAATCATTTTCCCTTCACATGGGCAATCTAGCAAAATCCTGCTGGGAAATAAGTTTTCTATGGGTAAAATTTGGCTTCACCCACAACTGTAACAATTTAAAGAAGGATAAATACAATTCATTGAGCATGTCTGATGTGCAAGCACAGTTTATTTTGAGTGGGATTTCACTACAATCTCAGTGGAATTAATGAAGAATGCATATTAGTAGCCTTTAATGGATTGCATCCAATGTATCCACTGCTGGACAAGAAGAGAGACAATTACTTTTAATTTAACTTAGCTCTGTGTAACCTAAGCATGGAAAAACTATTCTAAAACAAATTATACCTGAGGGGTGGGGGGCTGAGATAATTTTATGGGCTATAATAAAATTCAGAAAAAATATAATCAATACTTAAAAATGAGGAGAGACCATTAATATTAGAAGTGCTGTTCTGAAATTCAATAGAGTTGTTAGTAAGCAAACTGTTTTGTGAAGTTTACATTTTATACTTACAAAGCTATGAAGTGAACAGGCATTTTCACTGATAGCCTGTTTCTGGGGTCAAGCTTTATTCATCATTATTTTTCTTCAAAGAAGTAAAAGGTTAATACAGTATGCTCTCAAAAAGAAACCATCATATGTGTGTCTACGTGTATCCATGTGTATGTCTATGTATTAATTGTACTTAACAATTTACTATGACCTAACTACAGTATGGAGGGACGCGGTGGCTCAGTGGGTTAGGACACTGAGCTTGTCGATCAGGTGGTCGGCAGTTTGGCGGGTCGAATCCCGAGTGCTGCGTAACAGAGTGAGCGCCTGTTACTCGTCCCAGCTTCTGCCAACTTAGCAGTTCGAAAGCACGTAAAAATGCAAGTAGAAAAATAGGGACCACTACGGTGGGAAGGTAACAGCATTCCGTGCGCCTTTGGCCTCTAGTGATGCCGGCCATATGACCACGGAGACATCCTTGGACAAGCACTGGCTCTTCAGCTTTGAAACGGAGATGAGCATTGGCCCCTAGAGTCGGAAACGACTAGCATGCATGTGCGGGGGAACCTTTACCTTTTTAACTACAGTATATACAGTTTAAATATGGGGAAAGAAATAAATAAAAATGAGAGTTAACTATATTTAAAATAATATGTCTCGCCCCTATAAAGTTATTCCCCTGAAAAGCAGACCTTTTAACCCAAATCTTGTGGGTTATGGGCTTAAATGGTTGAAACTGGTAAGAGAACTTATATTCATTATCAAGTGGATTGATATGAATGAAGAAGAAAAAATATTTCTGCTTCCTTAGCTCAAGACAAAACAAAGAAGCAGATAAGCACAATCAAAATGCAGTAACACATTCATCTGGAAAACCGGGCCTCTTGACTTGGGGAGGCCCCCGGCATTTTTCATGTTTAAGAAGACATTAAGACCTATTTATCTCAGGGTATTTCCGGTGCTAATTGAGATTGGATTGCTTTTATTAGTCTGATTATGGAAATGTTTTTTTTCCATTTCCTTGTTTTTATTTCATATCTTTTGTATTTTGTAAATCACTATGAGCTTTGAGAAATAGACAGTATATGAATTTTTTGTACAAATAAGTTAATGAACAACAACCTTATTGGATAGATGCAAAGTCTGAATTTTTATGATGGGAAGGTTTTTAATAGTTCATTTTGTTTTGTTTAATCTCTATTATTTTAGTTTACTGCACATTGCCCAGAGTCTAAAAATTGGGATAGGCTATATGGGATAGGCTATAAAATCTATAGAAAGACAGACAAAATAAATGAATAAATCTTGAGAGTGAAGTGTCATTTTACTATTTCCAGTGATATTCTATTAAATTGTTCTCCAATATAATACTTTAGGCCAAGAACTCAATTAGTAATTCTATATTGCTTTCTAAATATCAGCATTTATCTACCTTTATATATTAGCATAATAGTTTCAACATAATAATCAACTCTTGCTTAAACAAATTGCCTTTTTATAATATTTGCATTGCCTAGTCTACAGGGGTAGGCAACCTTGGCTCTTTTATGACTCGTGGACTTCAACTCCCAGAATTCCTGAGCCAGCCATGCTGACTCAGGAATTCTGGGAGTTGAAGTCCACGAGTCATAAAAGAGCCAAAGTTGCCTACCCCAGGCCTAGAAAGTAATAAAACATTGTTTTATTTTCATCATTTTTAAAAAAGTTCTACTCCAGTGGAGTATTGTTTCTATTGGATTAGGTTTAAACTCAGCAGAAAATATATTTAGCATGAAAAGTAGCAACAATGGTCCATATGGAGGTAGTCTTCAACTTACGACCACAATTGGGACCAGATACTTTGTCATTAAATAAGAAATCATGTGACCACACCTGATGTCATGCCTCCATCCGAGCCTGACTCTGAGGAAGATATGGAGTGCTTTGTTGAGGCCCAGGAGGGGGTGTCTGTGGCTTCGGAGGACTGTAGGGAAGAGCAGGCTGAGGCAGGCCAGGGCCCTTCAGGTTTGGAACAGGGAAGGCAGAGTGCAGGCGAGGAGCAAGCCCCCCCCCCCACTTGATCCTAGAGCAAGGAGAGGAGAGAGGAGGAGGAGAGAACAACGGAAGCAGGCTCAATTGCTCGGGAGGAGCGCGTCCCGCTCCACTCCACAAGGCACACCTGGGGATTAAGATTTAAGGAGACGCTGTCGGGTGGGGCATTTGCCAGGAACAAACGTGTTATTTTGAGATAGTGAATTGTGCTCTTGCCTAATCTGGACATTTTGAATTCCGGACCGGTTGGTTTCCTGCTTCACAACCACAGATGACATTTCTGAGTCTCTCCTTGCAGACTGCAGGCAAGCTGAGAGTTAAAAGGACTCTTTACATGTTTGTTTTGTTTTTGTGTTATCTGTCTTGCCTGGAGAACATTGTAAACTTCTCTGGCTATATTGAAATTGCTTTTAGCCAGAGGCAGCTGAAAGGAATGTGTGGGTGGGCATTGGTTGAACTCTTGCCAGCATATGTGGGAGCTTTTGGGGAACATGGGCAGTGATTAAAGGACTGGGGGTTTTTTTGCCAGCCGACTGCTTTGTCTCTGTTCGGGGCCCTGGGTCATCACACCTGATTTTATGACCTTGTTGCCATGGTTACAGGGTTATTAAGCAAATCATGCGGTCATTAAACAAATCCAGTTTTCCCCACTCACTTTGGTTGTCAGAAGCCAGCTGGGCATGTTGCAAATCATATGACCCCGGGATGCTGCAACCATTGTAATTGTGAGCCAGTTACCAAGCGCCCAAATTGTGATCACATGACTACAGAGAAGTAGTGTGACAATGGGCTGTAGGTCACTTTTTTGAGTAACATTGTAAATTTGAACCATTTAAAATGAATGATCATAAGTTGAGGACTCCAAACAAGAATTTATTCTGCTTCTTCATGGTAACCTTGAACTCTCTAAGATTAGATGAAGTTTTCTTTTTACTTACTGCTCTATTTTTAACTTTTCCTTATTCTTCTAACTGGCAAAAGACAAAAGGCAAAAGTATATAAGATACATACTTATTTTATTTATTTGCTGAATAATCAATGGCCAACAGAACAAAATAAATAGAATTGTGTATTAACTGAAATAAAATTTTTAAAAACTACAAGTAGAAGCAATCAGTACATAGCAGGGGTCAAAATGATGTGGGTATATCAAACTCAACAGAGACTTTAAAAAAATTGTATTTGATGACAACCTTCTGCACACAGATAGATGAAAGAACCAGAGCAATCAAGAAAGATAAAATATGAAGCAAAATAACAAAATTCAAACTTAGGAGTTTGTAGAACAAACTGACAAATTTCTGAGGGCAATTAAGTAATTGCTTCAACTAGAAATGTTGTAATCTTATTAGATGTTTCTTTTTTTGCAATAACTATTAGATTTTTAAACAAGAAAGATAAAAAATAACAAAAATTAATGTTTAAGAGAAAGAAAATTTTTTTAAAAGAACAAAGTCAAGAGTGCAGAAAAAAAGAAAAATATAAAGAAATGACTTCCGCTTTTCTTTTTCAACAGTTATAGGCATAAATTTAAAATAAACCACCTTCTTAGATAAACATTTAATCGAGTAGATCTGCACCTAGATTTTGCTCGATAGGAGAGTTCATTAATAAGTGGCTCAGTGCAGACATTATTGTGATAGGGAATCTCCCTGTAGTTACCATTGAGGGCAGGGCATCGAATCCCACCAATGTAATTACTTTTCTGTGTACAAAAATATAATGGAAATTTTCAAGTATGGGAAAAGAAGCATCCACAAGCTAGCAATAGTGAAGATAGCAATAGTGAAGATCGGAGGTTTTTGGATGTCAGGGTCTAAGATTTCCCATACTTGAGCTTTGCCAAGGCTTTATCTGAACCCACAAGGTGTATGGCTACGAAGAATTATCTTCACCAAATCCAAACCTATTTGCATTTTCAAGGAAAATTTGTAGCTATTCAAAAGTGTAAAATGGGCCAAGGTCTCATCTAGAAAATTTGTTTTATCCAGAATTAAAATTAGCAAAAATTCCAGTTGAAAAAGCATGTTTGCAGTTGATTAAGGGGGTCAGGTACATACACTTAGAATACATAGCTACTTCAGATGATGTGCATATTTTATACGGCTGAGGAAAATTTCAAATAATGTTTTGTTTCAATTAAGTCTGAACGAAGCAACCCCTAAAACTGTTTCGAAAAGCAACAGCAGTTCCCTTAATTCTAAGACTGAAATAAAATAGCCATATTGATATGCTTTGATCTATTTTGGAACCCTTCACAGCTGTCTTCTCAAGACATAATGCTACTGGAGAAGGTCAAGTGGAGTCCTCTGCAGAAACACTGCCAAACAATTTCAACTTTTCAATGTGTGCTGAGGAGCCCACTTTTTGTTAAATAAATCCATGCTGCTTTACACTGTTGGACTATGCCAGGGGTAGGCAACGTCGGCTCTTTTATGACTCGTGGACTTCAACTCCCAGAATTCCTGAGCCAGCCATGCTGAGGGGAAAGAGAGAGGTTTCCAAGCTGAGCCACGCTGGCTCAGGAATTCTGGGAGTTGAAGTCCACAAGTCATAAAGCGGCCTAGGCCAGGGGTAGGCAACCTTGGCTCTTTTATGACTAGTGGACTTCAACTCCCAGAATTCCTGAGCCAGCCACACTGAGGGGAAAGAGAGAGGTTTCCAAACTGAGCCATACTGGCTGAGTAATTCTGGGAGTTGAAGTCCATGAGTCATAAAAGAGCCGAGGTTGCCTGCCCCTGGACTATACTGTGCTAAACTATATTTATTGTACATTTAGTTTAAGAGATTTTAAGCTGCCTTTTAAGACTATTCACTTTTAAGAAAGCACCTAATATATGAATTGCAATGGATAGCTTGCAAATAATAAACCAATGTAGGAATATAGGAAATGCTTAAAGAGCATAATTCTGATATTAATTTCTGGTATAGAAAGTAGGGCAAGTATACAGGAGGTTCCATTGATTTTAGGACTCACAGGCTTCTGGGTGGTCATAATACACAGCAGTAAGGCACCAATTCAGATGCTCCAAAATTGTTGAGAGAAATTAACTCCTGATTCCAGTTTCATTTATACTACAGTTAAAGTCAACTAAAAGTGTCAGAGAACAGAATTCTTTCATTGAGAGCTAATATTGTATGAGAGAATGTCCAACAATAATTGTTCATTTAAGTACTGAATGTAAACTATTCTGCCTGAAAATCATTTCTTCACATTTCATTTTCTTTTTGTCAGAAATCTCTAATATGTGTTCACTCCTTTAATAAAGCTAATTAAAAATACAGTAATTATATGAATCATGCATTACTTTTATGAAACTCAACAACCACTCAAGACTTTTGACAATGAATTTCAATACATTTACTGGATTTATTCAATAATTTATATGAATTCAAATAAATAACAAAGATTCAATGTTTATGTCCAAACCAGTTTCCAGCATAATGATGCTCAGCCTCATAACAGAATCCACAAATAATTATAATAAACTCTTGTCTGTGATCAACATTTTAGAGAGAGATTTTATTTACCCATCTAAACTGATGCATCAGTGTAGTCTGTCCCCAAGGCTCAGGCAAAAATTTCAATAAAATATTAAAAGACCTAATGCCCTCAAATTCTTTTCCTTTAATCCTGAAGTAACCAAGGGAAAATTAAAATCTCCTTTCTCATTTTGCCTTGAATTCCACGCTTAACAAGAGATTAAATGGAAAGTAAAATGTGGAATGAGCAGAAAAATCTTGGAAACACTTAAGATTGGTGAGAATTGTTAGGCATATGGTGTTAGCCTACAATGTTGGGTTGAAAATATATTAACCATGATGTTATGCCTTTAAGATGTTAATTGGCCAATGGGTGTGTAAGTGTTCTCATGGCCATAAGAGGGAGCTAGTAACGTAGCTTCTCTCTCTCTCTGAATTCACTGCTTTCTACTATTACTGTTTTTGCTCTGTTACTGTGATAAACCTGAACTGTGTATTGACCTCTGGACTGGTAAGAAGACTTTGTATTTTGGATTACACCTTGGACTGTTGCTATTGTGTATGACTTGGACTGTTTATTTTTGACTGTGCATTTTTGTTTTTACACCACCTCAAAAGTGAACTACTTTTTGCTTTTACAACTCAGTGTACTCTTGAGGTTACTGTGTGACTCTTACTGCTCTCAGTACCCTTCCTTGTCTGTGCAACTCTTTGGTAGCACAAGGAGACCTCTGCACAACAAATCCTTAACAAGAATGAAGTAGAAGATAGTTTTTTAAACTTTCAGATTGACAGAGAAAAAGGAATGCAACTGCTTCCATTTTTTAACAGAAGGATTCATACTGTTTCCATGTTAGTCCAAGCAGAATTTTGGAAACATTATTCACTTCTGCTCTAGAATCCTATAACTATCACTATGGAGGTAAAACAGGAGACTGAATTAGGACAGACATGTTTGTCATGCCACTGACACCATCACCCTTAATTCTCCCTTTCTTAACTGTATTATTACTGAGAAGAAGAAAAGCACAAGAGACTAGGAGAGGGGAAATGAGAATAAGAAAAAGAGAAAATGTTTATAAGAAAAACAAAAGGAAGGGCAATATTTCATAGTTGCTTTGGAAAATAAATTCACTGTTTGTAGGTATTCTTTCTGTAACAGTGCAAGCTAGATTTACAAAAAGCTATTATTGTATATATCCACTGTACTTAAAATGTACCACTAGATTCTAGTTCAGAGGTCCCCAACCTTTTGGGCACCAGGGACCGGTTCCATGGAGAAAAGTTTTTCCGCAGACTGGAGGAGGTGTGGTTTTGTGTGCTGCCTGCATCCCACGGATGGGGCTTTGCTTGTTTGTGCAGACTGTTGCTGGCATGCCACGGCCGAGTACTGGTCCGTGGACCGGCGTTGGGGACCCCTGTTCTAGTTCATTGTTTAACCTTGGTAACTTTAAAACAACTCCCAGAATTCCCCAATCAGTTTTAAAGTTGCTAAGGCTGAGAAACCCTGTTGGTCTCAAATGAGAGCAGCATCTGGCTGGCTACCAGGTTCAGAAGCTAAAAAGGGCATTTAGATGGGAGACTATTAACTAAACTGGGAAGTTTTTTAAAAAGTCATTCTGGGAAAAGACAGTGACAAGCCACCTTTGTATTGTTGCCAAGAAAATGACATAGATGTACTGAGGTTTGGCCCAAAAGAGAGTTATTTAAGTTATTTAAGATTCCAGGACAGGAATTCTGTGAAGGAGAGTTGAAAATAGAAGCCATATGAGTGCAATGGGGTTGGTAATGACATGAGCAAAAGTAGGTGAAACTAGAATGCTATCATTCTTCTTCAGCAAATAAATAGACCTTGTTTTGCTATTACTTTGTCCCTTTCTTTTTATGCCATAGAGCAGAGGTCCCCAACCTTTGGGGCACCAGGGACCGGTTACATCGAGAGAGGTTTTTCCACAGACCTGAGGAGGTGTAGTTTTGTGTGCTGCCTACATCCTGTGGATGGGGATTTGCTTGTTTGTGCAGCCCAGTTGCTGGCATGCTGCGGCCCAGTACCAGTCCATGGACCAGGGGTTGGGGACATCTGAACATCTTGTTACCCACTGTTATAACCCAGGTGGTCAAGGCAGACCTCTAGATAGTCCTTTATTTTTCTCAACAAATGTTCCTGCAAATGGCCCTCCAACTACCAGTAAGGTTCCACTCCCACACTACCCTGAAGGCAGCCACCCACAGTACCCAAAACACAGTCCCTATAATACAAATGAAGCCCACAGAGTGGAAGCATGCTCACAGGGCAAGATCCAGGGTTCCAAGTCCAGTCCACCAGGTGAGTCCAGGCACAAGACAATGGCATCTTCTGGGCCAAGAAAAGGTCCAATGCAAGAAGCAGTTCCAAAGGTACAATGAAGCAAAGGCCAGAAGCAATCCACAAGAGAAGAGCTAAGTCCAAGACAAAAGGCGAAGAGCAATCTTCCAAGCAAGGCAAACAGCAACAGGCATGAGTTAAAGCTGGAGGAGTGTAAGCCAAAGCAAACAATTGTTCCTGGCAAAGACTAACTCCCCATGGTTTCTCTTTAAATCACTCCACTCCAGGTGTTCCTTGTGAGGAGGGGTGGGGAGACCTCCTCCCAAGTAGCCTTGCAACCCTTCTCTGCGCTTGCCTACACTCCACTTTCTTGTGTCCTTAGAACAGTGGAGGAGGCAGCTTTCCTCATCGGAGGAGATTGGCTGTCTATCAGCACCACTGCCTGTCAGCAGTCAATCCTCCCCTGAGTCTGTGCAGACAGGCAGCTCTCCATCTGGTCGACCACCTCCCCCAATGCCTGAGGGGCCCAGGGCAGCATCGTTCTCAGCCCCTGGCCTCTCCAAACCTGCCAAGGGAGACGTGCCATCCCTGTTGGACAGTCCCAGTCCCAACACTTACTACTACTCTTCCGAACTGGCTCTGATAGGGCCATGACACCCACATGCCACACACAGCTCTCAAATCTATTCTGCCCAGTCTATCCCCCCAAAATGGGAAACCCTATCTGCCTTCCTCTGTCAAACAGCTAATTAGATACCAACTAAGCAATTAGAAAACTGCATGGACAATGTTCAGACTATCCATATTTATAGCATGAAAAACAATATCATAAAATAATACCTACAAGAAGAATTAAGATTATTAAATATGTAAACTGTTTCGGAATACAAGCAATCATGCATATTTACATAGCATGAATTCTATCCAAGGCTAGCAACTACAAATATTTCAGTCAGATGCATTGAAGCTGAAACAGATGCCTGCTTGACATCTCCAAGGTGACATATGAATATGCATCCATTCCCATGCTTTTTTATGTGTGATTAACTGCTCCCAACTTCAGCTCAAAGCTGGAAGCTAACACTAACTGAGCAGTTGGTGCAGATTCTGACTCATGGTTTTAGAAGAAGGAAAAGTCAAGACATCCTTAAAATATTTAAATTAATAAATTAAACCCCAAACTAAATTAAAAAATATTATAAAATATTAGATATTTTATGAAATTTCAAAAGCACTCAGAAAATATCAGAGGGCACAGATAGTTGAGGGAACGCTCAATTTAGTTTTAAACATTTGAAAAACCAGAGATCATTGTTGATTTCAGAAAAGGCATGCACAGCCACACTACTCTGTGCATTAATGATTCACCTGTGGAGATGGTTACCAGCATCAAATTCTTGGGTCTGCACTTAACGATTAGGCTGACTTGGTCGCTCAACAGTGAGACACTGGTGAAGGGGCACAGAAGAGCCTGCATTTTCTGTGTCACATGAGAAAAGCTCATCTTCCTTCCCCTGTCCTTACCACGTTCTACAGAAGGACAATCAAGAGCATCCTATCATACAGCATTATAGTCTGGTTTGGAAGCATCACTGCTTCAGACAGGAAGGTGGTGGAGAGAGTGGTGAGGATGGCAGAAAAGATTATTGGCAGTTCCCTCCCTTCCATCCAGGACATAGCACAGAAGCGTTGCTTGAGCAGGATCCGTAAGATTATCTGGGACACTACACATCCTTTTCACAACCTGTTTTCCTTGTTACCTTCTGGGAGGAGGCTCTGTGGTATCCGGAGGAGAACATCCAGATTCAGTCACAGTTTTGTTCCATACAGGATTAACCTTGTAAACTCTAAAGCGTCCTCCTTCCATTATGTATTCAATATGGTCAGTGATTAATATTTATATGTTACGTATATGTATATAGTATGTTTAAATGTGTGTTATTTATGTGTACACTTTGAGAGCAAGCAACTAAATTTCATTTTTAATCTGCACTATTGTGCCCACAGTAAAAAATGACAATAAAGCTTATCTTATCAACTTTCTAGGAAGAAAAGTACTTTTAAAAATGAAATGCTCTCCAATATTCAACATAGTTTTCAATAATGTAATATAATGGCTCGCCTCTCTTATGAACAGAAATTATTTCACATATTAATTTTGTTGTAGAAGATTTACCAGTTATTGTTGAAAAAAACACTGATACCAGAAAGTTGAAATGAGTTCTATTTGAATAGATTATACAATCATTTGAAGAATTCACCTTTTTTATTTGAACAAACATTTGAAGGAGTATAGAAATGTTTATTACGAAGTCTAAATGCATCAAGGATTCTACAAATACAAGCTTACATGCTTTATTTTCTAGGTATTTTTTTCTTTTATTGAGTCAACTGATTTAAATATTATACTTTAATACTAAAATGTCATTGGTGATAATTTATTGTTAGGCAAAAGAATTTTTCTGGTACATAATAAGCACAATGTGTTTATACTTTAAAATATATCAAATCATCAAAGGTTTCCTCCTTTATATCATCCAAATGTGACAGAATTGTGACAGAATTCTGGATAACATCTACAATACGAAGTCTGATTTTGTTTTGGTACTGATGATAGATGGCAGACTAACATCATTAGAAGCAAATGAAAAATACATTGTTTACATTTCCTGGAAAGTGAAATATAGGCTAATTCCATGATGCAGATCTGTCAGATTCAATCAGAAATCAGTTATACAAATATGGTTGCTTTACTTAATTAACCTTCTATGAAAATGAGCTGGCATAGATTCTTACATTTATATAAAACAAATGCTTGTCAACAACTTGCAGATACCGCCAATCTACTTAATTATCAGGCAAGATAGACATGAATGTGAAAATAAACTCAGACTAGAAATATAGCAAAGGAATATGAAACCTTGCAGGATCTAACTTATGGTTATGCTGCCCATCACTGTATATGCAGGTGTGTTAAAAAGGTTTGGGGCAAATAAGAAAAACTGGCATTTGGATGCATCAACAATTTACAATTACTAAAAAGGCTGTGATCATGTACTTTAGGCTAGCCTTCAAATTATTGAGGAATAGAAAGAAAGAAACGAAGCCCAAAGATTTAAACACAAAGTTTAAATGATTCCAAATTAATGTTTCCTGTACGAATTTTTAAAAATTGACAGAAACACATAACAGTTTGGCATTTCCCCATTTTGCAGAATGTTAGGAAATGGCTACTGCAAGCTACAGTCGGGAATCCTGCTGGCATCTCCCCTAGGAAAGGAACGAAGGAAATTCTTTTTTTCCAACCGGCTCACAGATGCCTGGAGGAAAAAGGAATTTCCATAATTGGAAACTGGACCATACACTATGGTCAGCAATTAGAACAGAGGACATTCAGCAAAGCCACTCCGATACTATCACAAGGGAAAAACAGTCAGGGTTTGTGCAAAGGAGCAGAGGGGTCAGGGAATGATTGGTTTGGCCATTTATGAGACAATGGCCAGAAGAATAAATTCACATGACACAGAAACACCAGATTATAGAAGAAGCCAAGCATCTGTTAAATAACTATCTCTGGGTTGCACTGCTCAGTTGGTCTGTGATTTTTATTTAGATATCTTACTTAAATATACAGTTTTGCATCATAAGTGAGACAGTGGTGGGTTCTAAATGCTGCTTTAGCTATGATGAAATAAGCCTTCAGTTTTATTTGAAGAGCTTAAAAATTCCAGGCCTGTGACTTTTCAGCGCACACATCTGCATTTGCTGTTAATTGAAGACTTTAAACAGGAAAAAGGAAACAAAGAGCAACTCAGTTCCAATCATAGATCAAAGTATAAACTGCAAGCTCTGCACTAAAAGCCAAGCAATCAATAGTAAAATGCCCAAATTTAAAGATTAATTTTGTTTCAGTTTTAAAAAATGAACAGGTAGTCCTCAACCTATGTCTGCAATTGAGCCCAAAATTTCTACTGCTAAGCAAAACAATTGTTAAGTGAGTTTTGCCCCATTTTACCATCTTGGTTGCCACAGTTGTTAAGTGAATCACTGCAGTTGTTAAGTTATTAACACGGTGTTAAGTAAAGCTGGCGTTCCCATTGACTTTGCTTGTCAGAAGGTGGCAAAGGGTGACCACATAACCCCAGGACTGACATAAATACATGTTGGTTGCCAAATGTCCAAATTTCGGTTACATGACTCCAGGGACGCTGCAACAATCATAAATGTGAAAAAAATGATCCTAGGTTACTTTCTCAGTGCCACAACTTCAATCGGTCACTAAATGAATGGTTGTAAGTCAAGGACTACCTATAATGGCAGAGAATTACTCGTATGACTGAGTACAGTAGTGTTGGCCATCAGTTTAAAAATTTGCAATAGTTATCTATTGAATGGTATCATTCGAATAAATGCTTATATTGCCAATTCCAACATTAAGAAAAATAATAAATCCTGATAAATTGTATGACTGAAGTAGACTACAGAAGAGCAAAATGGAAACATATTAAATGGCTTAGGAGAAATAAAAGAGTCTTAATGTAATCATTCTTGATTGAAAAACTGTAAAAAGTAAGCAGGGGAGGATTGTAGTTTAATTGGAGCTGTAGGGAGGAAACTTTCCAAAGAGACTCTATCTGAATTGGCCTGGAACTTTATTTTTACATTTTTCAATGTTTTTACCCCACACAAGTATTAAAGATGCCTTTACCAAATCTGTGTGGTTCTTGGGGATTTTTTGGGTTTGCTAGCTATGTAGGGCTTGCCAGTAATTAAGGAAGTGTATTTATGTTAGTGCCAGGCAAGTAACCTTGGACAAATATATGGAAAATCTTGGAATATCCAACTATACTTGCACATAAAGCCATTAAGTCACTGTATCTGTATGTAAACTGGAAGAAGCTATACATGTATGAAGATGACTTAGCTGGAGAAGGCTGTCTTAAAAAAATAGGCAACGGACTGTATGTATATCCACTAAAATGGATAGCTTATCTTGCATTTATCACTTGCAGTGTGCAATCTGAGTAACACAAAACCACAAGAGTAGCAATTCAAAATACTTTCATATCACACAGGAGACAAAAAGTCTGTTTATTTGTTGCAATTCTTAAAAGTCCACATTATGGGCAGAGAGGGCCACTGGTTTGAAAGAGCAGTCAAAGAGGCCATCTATATTAAAACTGAACAGCCCTCTCTTTAGGAGTGGGAGGGATCCAACACTACTCATCGCCTGTCTACAACAGAGCTTTCAGCAGTCCCAAGAAGGTTCCACACCCATTTGCACTGTGTTTCAGGTGACCCTGATGGCTCAGATAAGCCCCCAAGTGGCCTCAACAATTCTCAAAGAGTTAATGACCAACCTTCAGAGTTCTAACAACCAGATGACTGCTAAGGAGAATAAATCCTTCCATTCCCCACAATTCAGCCAGATCTAAAGAAGCTTCTTGAATAAGAAGAGAAAAGTTTTCAAGGGGAAAAAAAACAAGAAGTCCAATTACCTTTTGTAAAGCACCTTTGGGTCAACCATGATATGGATGATTGAGAACCCACAGACAAATTCCTAAAACTCTCTTAGTTATGCAGTGAAACACAGATTTTATCTAAATATCAGACAAAATGTCTATATGTAGGTTGTTTGACCATGTCATATACAGTAAGTGCTAGTTTGAATGTAATAAGTAATTCCAATTAAAAGTCATCACCTCAACCATACACATATGTAATCATTACTAGCATGATTCCACACAATAGTTGTGGCAAGCCATATATTTCAAATGCAACCAGCTTTGTTCACTTTACCAACCAAGTTCTTTAGGGTTTTCTTGAGGCTTTGGTATTAAAATTTGATATTGTGATTATGGGCATTTAATACTCCTTTTCTCATTATTATGGTGGTATGGTGGCTCAGACACTGGGCTTGTTGGCTGGAAAGTTGACAGCCCAGGTTCAACATCCAAGCGCCACGTGACAGGGTGAGCTCTTATCTTCACCCCAGCTCCTGCCCACCTAGCAGTTTGAAAACTTGCAAATGCAAATAGATTAATAAGCACCACTTTGGTGGGAAGGTAACAGTGCTCCATGATGTTATGTTGGCCACATGACTGCAGAAATGTCTTCGGACAGCTCTGGCTCAATGGCCTTGAAATGGAGATGAGCACCACCCCTATAGTCAGCAATGACTAGTGGAATAAAATCAGCAGGGACTCCTTTACCTTCACCTCCTTACCTTATTCTTCACTTTTGTTTCCTCCCTTTAAAGTTTGCAAAATATCCAAACAAGCAACAAGATATGGAAGAAACTCAATAAAGGAAGTCAGATTATTCACAAGTAAATCCTAAGTAAATTCTATTTCCACAGGCACTTCCTTTTTTTTCACTATTCCTAGATTTGCTATGGTCAAGGCTATGGTCTTCCCAGTTGCAACGTATGGCAGTGAAAGTTGGACCATAAGAAAGGCTGAGCGCCAAAGAATTGAGGCCTTTGAACTGTGGTGCTGGAGAAGACTCCTGCGAGTCCCTTGGACCGCAAGGCGATCAAACCGGTCAGTCCTAGAGGAGATCAATCCTGACTGCTCTTTAGAAGGCCAGATCCTGAAGCTAAAACTCAAGTACTTTGGCCACCTAATGAGAAGGAAGGACTCACTGGAGAAGAGCCTAATGCTGGGAAAGATCGAGGGCAATAGAAGAAGGGGACGACAGAGAATGAGGTGGCTGGATGGAGTCACTGAAGCAGTAGGCGTGAGCTTAAATGGACTCCAGAAGATGGTAGAGGACAGGAAGGCCTGGAGGAATGTTGTCCATAGGGTCGCGATGGGTCGGACACGACTTCGCAGCTAACAACAACAGATTTGCTATATCTGTAAACTAGTATTTTGAACTCCAAGTAAGACAGAACCATTCGCCAGCAAGGAATCTGTTTAAGATGATTTAGCTGTAATACAGTGAACTTAGATTATGTCTTGTTATTGGATTTCTTAACCTTTTATATGTTTTCCTTTCCCTTGTTCCTATGCAACCAACAGGTCAAAGAAATGTTATTCTTGTCCTTTCATTTACAAAGATTTGTTCTGTAAAAAAAAGCAGATGATGCCTTCTGTGGCAGAGACCTAAATGTTAGTAGGGCTGTGCAAAACATGTTAAAAGGGCACCTCATAAAGGGTAAGCATGAGTGAAGCACCACTCCTTGAAGGGCTGAAGTAACTATGTCCTTTAGAAAGCTTGTGCACAACCACAATACCTGGTTAGTGTTCTGTTGCACTGGAACTAGTTCCTATCTTTTTGCATGTATTAATTAGCATACCAGGAAGAGATGTAATCTAGATGTAATCATGCAACAATTTTAGTTCATAAGTATACATTGGCACATATAAATAGGGGCTTATCCACACTGCCAGATTGTCCCAACATCAGTACAGTCCAGCAATCATTTTTGTATGGCAGCAACATCTACCCTCTGACCTTCAGGTGCACTTCCCTGCTCTGCTTTCCAAGTAGCATTTTCCTGCTTCTGTCCCTCAAGTGTTTTCAAGTCCCATCTTTTTTACTTGCTGAGGTTCCCTTCTTTTAAGCCAAACCTGCACAAAGTTTATTGTCAAAGGCAGGAAACCTTCTCAATCAATTCAATGGTTGACATAGCCTCTAAAGTCTTGGAGAGCTACCTTTAACAATCCCTTGCCATAGTGCAGTAATTAAAACCTTAAGTTGTCATGTGTGATGTTGCTGGTTCAAAACCTAGCAGAAACCTTTTTTGGGTTTTACTACTCTTTTTTTTCTCACAGACTTGCTTGAGTGACAAGAAATGATGAAAGACTACACAGCTTATTTTAAATGGATAATCACGTAGCTCAGGGAAAGAAAAAGAGTAATTTTCTTTTTAAAATGCTGGGTTCTCAACAACAATATTCTATGAGTTAGACCAGAGGTCTCCAACCTTTCCAGGCTTGCGGACTGGAGGGAAGGAGAGCAGCTTCAAAGTTGGTGCATGGACGCACGGGGCCATGCACACTGGCACGGTACTAGCAACCCTGTTCATGGATGCAGCATGTGCTGGTACTGTGCACATGCACGAATGGCCATCCACCCCCTGCAGCGGCTAGCGGTCCTGTTCACGTATGCACAAATGGGCCATGCAACCCACCTAGGCTAGCGGCCCTGTTCACACATGCGCAAATGGGCCATGGATACCCACCCCGTGCTAGCATCCTGTTTACACCTATGCACATGTGCAAACAGGGCCGCAGGCGCTAGCATGAATGAGGGGGATATGCACCCACGCGTGCGCACACTGGCCAGCCATTTTTATGGCCCGCTGGCCAAGAGCCCGCGGCCCAGTCCAGGGCCACAGCCCATAGGTTGGGGACCTCTGAGTTAGACAAGTGTTATTGCAGGACCACATCTAGTTCTAGAAAACCCTTATTGATCAACTGGATGTCCAGAGAAACATTTTTATTTTAAAGCTGGCTGTTGTACCTGTATCCATGTGTATTTTAATGCTTCAGTTTGGGTATATAAATTCAATTGTGTGTGTCTGTGTGTGCGTTGCAGTTGCTTCCCTGGAACAGGAAGCTGACAGGGCTCAGCAGCAGGAGAATCATCTGGTGGGAAGCTGTAGTACCTTGCAGCCCAGATTCAATCCTTCCCCATGTTTTTGGTAAACTGTCTCAGACCAGACAGGTTTTTTTTCTTAAAGCAGCTTAAAGTCAGGCAGGCATGAGAAGAGAACTGGAGCAGCTTAAGGTATAGTGCAGGTATGTCCACATTACAATAAATTCATTTGTATTAAAAACCTAGCATGGCTAATTCCTATCAGCTTAATCCATGCCCTTCAGTTTAAGTAGGCTATGAGCCATGCTACTTCTGAAATATAAATCAGAAAGTAAAAGAGGCTCACCTGATAAATTCATATACAAAAAAACAATATAATTTGTAGTGATTTTTTAAAGTTTGGCAAGGGTGGGCACTGATAACATTACATTAACTTTAAATTATAGTGCTGTCCTTGGAACAAGATTTCTGCAGATCCATTACCGTAAACAGAGACTTTAGTTCTTCAGGAAGTGCATTTCCTTAAAGAACAGAACTGCCATCTAATATTTCAAGAGATATCATTTCATATTAACTTCTTTAATTTAACAAAATAAAATGCAGCAGCATGCACAGCAGGCTATCAAACCAATAAGTCTAGTCTTTGTTGTTGCTGTTATTGTTGTTGTTGTTTTACAGATGCTCACTACATCAGTTTTTAATTAGTTACTGCTCTTTGGATATTATGAATACTAATGCCCTCAAGAGCAATACCCCCCAAAACTACATATAGTGATAGTAAAATCTATTATTTTAAAATGACAAAAGTGTATGAAAAAAGTGAAAAGACACAAAGGAAGACAAAAAACAAATATTAGAAGTCAATATACCAGGAGAAATTACTCAAAAGACTACCCAGAAGAGATATAGATGAAGGGGTTTCTGGAAGAAACCATCAAAATCTCTGGAGTTTTGCAAATAAATTTACAAGTACTGTAAAAGTTCAGACAGTATATAACTATGTAAAAAGCTGTACTTGCTGTAATTATAAGACAAATTATTAACAATCTATTACAAAAACATTTCACCCAATTATAAATGTGTGATTATTTGAAAGAGTTTTAAGAGTTAACTTAAAATACTGCAACATCTGGCACACTACCCAGACATGGATGGGGGATTAAAAAAAGCAAACAACCACACCCACAAGATGACCTTATCACACAATTGTGACATCTTGCACTGCTTGCATGTGACAAAGTCTTATTTGCAAAAAAAAATCCTGAGGTGATAAGCGTTTTACAAATTTGCTAACCTAAAGCAGTTCTGTTTTCTGCACTCTAGCTTAGGACTTTCAGATATGGATTGAAAAATCGGGATAGCAGCTAAATGGATACACTAACTTCTACCAGTAGTAATTAGAGTACTGGATTAGGACTGAGACAACATAGATTCAATTCCGCCCTCAGCCATTAAATTCAGTGGGTAACTTTCAGCCAATCACTACCTATTATCACAGAGGTCCTACTTATTATCAATAACAATTCTATCTAGTATCGCAGAGTGTGCCAGGGGAGGTTCTATATATGTTGTCGTGCTCACCTTCTAGAACAGACATGTTAAACTCGCAACATCACATGACGTCATGAGATGTATTGGGACTATTTTGTCATTGCCGGCAATGGGGTGGGCGTGGCTTCCTTAAGACGCATCCGGCCTGTTTGATACCCCTGTTCTAGAAAGTAAAAGGCAGGCTATCAAATTTTAGCACAGGGTACAACCCTGCATTTTACTACATGTTCTTGTTCAATCTGTTAAAAAATATTTTTTGCCATTTTCTCAAGAGAAGATTAGAATTTCAGTATAATTATCATGGGTGAAATGAAGTGTTCTTATGAGATGGCCAAGGTATTGTGTAAATATCCATTCTCTCAGTCTCCAGTAATCTGCATTCTCCCTGGCTTCTCCCACTTCAATTATGTTCTAAGGGAAAACATCAGGATGAAACACTATGTGGGTTTTTCAGATTGTGAAATGTGAGCAGCCAGGAATGCTTAAGAACAGTCAGAAGACATACAACAGAAAATGACCATAGCAATAGCACTGTCCATCATCTCCAACAATACAATAAGCTTAAAATACCACCAAGAGAAATTGGAAATAATTATCCATCAGTCCAAGAATAGGGGAGAAAAATAATGCCTTCTTCAAAGGGAAAGAAAACATTTGAGAAATCCCACATTCCAACTGTATTAGCAGTCTTCCATCTTAATAAATTAGTTAAATAAATACATTCCTTTTTTTAACTTATCATTATTAACTATTTCATGTGGTATAAGAGATGCATGAAGATATATAATCATATAGAACATTTTAATGACAATACCCACTCATGTCATCTTTTAGTCTTGGAGTTCTGAATTACTTTTAATAATGCTGCTTTCTATAAAATGAACTTGACATTTGTACTACATTGTCTATGCTAATATCTGACAGAAGAATTCATTCTTGTGTCTTCATAAATATTTCTGAGTTCTTAACAAATGAGATGCATCATATTTTGTCATTAAATGTCTGACAAATCAATAGTCTAAAAGGAAAGGATCAAGGTTATATGTGGCAGCATAGAGCAGGAACTGCATTTAACCTGACAAGACTAAATTACTATCGTTGACAGTAAATCAGAAAACTGGATGCTTTTAGCTAAAAATGTTTTCTTTACATGGCTAAGTTTCTAGAGCCTTATCAGGCAGAATTCCCTATTATTACCTCTTTTTGTTTTACAAACTTATGTATTTTATAAGCATGTAAACCATATTATAAAATCGCTGTCCTGCTTACTACTATTATATTGAATTAATGATATAGGCAATCTCCTCTTTCACAGTTGAAGATGCCACTAGGAGCATGTTTATCTGAGGCTCACATTGAATATATAAAGCCTTCTTTCTAAATAAACATTGCAGAATTTAACTGCAAATTCATCAATATGTTATTTTCTGTAGCTTTAAACTGAAGAAAAAAGTCACTATACAATGCATTTACTATATCTTACTTGTACTGTTAACATTTTTTAAAAAGGAAAATTTTATATTAGTTTTGGAAAATCTAAAAACTACTGTCAATAATGTACCGTATATACTTGAGTATAAGCCGACTCGAGTATAAGCCGAGACCCCCAATTTCACCCCCAAAAACTGAAAAAAGTTATTGACTCGAGTATAAGCCGATCCGCCGTTCTGCAAGCCTCCGCCGCCGGCGGAGGCTGGATCCGCGCTCTGCAAGCCTCTGCCGCCAGCAGAGGCTCGATCCGCCATTTTGCAAGCCTGAATACACAGGAATACCCTGTGTGGCCGCGGCTCTCGGGGAAGCCCTGGCTGTCCGCTTCCTCGCTCCACGCTGCCATTCGGGGCCCGCGCGTTCCCCGGGCAAATCGCGGCACCCAGCAGGCGAGGAAACACGCCCGCTCCAGTCGCCCCCCCCTTCCCTCAGGAGACGCGAAGCAAGTGACCGCCCGGAGCTTACCGAGGACTTGCGCGCGGCCGAGGCTTCGGTGCTTCCAGGATCGCGCGCACCTCTCCCAAGCCGCCGCCGTCCGGAGACCTGCCGAAGTTTGGGGAGGTTTGGGGAGGTGCGCGCGCACCTCCCCAAACCTCCCCAAACTTCGGCAGGTCTCCGGACGGCGGTGGCTTGGGAGAGGTGCGCACGATCCCAGAAGCACCAAAGCCTCGGCCGCGTACAAGTCCTCGGTAAGTTTTTTTGTTGACTGGAGTATAAGCCGAAGTGGAATTTTTCAGCCCAAAAAGTGGGCTGAAAAATTCGGCTTATACTCAAGTATATACGGTAATCTGAATTTGTTATTGTTATTTTATTAAATGCTTACTCTGGACTCTGCAATTTTCCCAGCATGCCAAGAGCCATTGATGGATAAAGGAAAATTTGTGGACATATATAAGAAAGAAACTCAAACTAACCAGGCAATTTGCAGCACAAGATTCAAAGCAAGTAATGGATTTAGATAAAAAGTTAATTAAAAGGGTGGTAAAATACAGATGAAATAGTCCATTTTAGCAACTGAAGAACAGGAAGAATTTAACTTACCAGCTTTAAGTACAAATTGTTGACCAGCTTGCCAGTATCTCTCTATTTCTTTCCTTTTACAAGAGCTGCTGGTAAACTGGAGCCAAAAAGAACAGGAAGCATCAAATAGCATGAGATGAGTTTGTACTCCAAGGCAGTATTAAAGAACGTTTCTAGACATATGCCTATTCAATAAAAATACACTCCACTGAATTCTTGTGTTATAAATTATGTTATAAATACTGCATTTTCTATAGAATACTAGAGCTAGGGCTTTCATATGACACCTTGCTGATTCAGTAAATTAGAGCTTTCTGGCTCTTTATGGCATCACCAAAATCACTAGGATAACACCACCATACATATTCCCCATATTTATTCTGGTCCAGTAAGTTTTGCATGGTACCCAATGACTACATGGGCAGAAGACAAATTTAAATTTGTTTTGTTCCACAATTCTTCCCATTGCCTATCCTTCTATCCCCAGGTTATGACTGCAAATATCTTCTCCAGAAGTTGGCTTCTAAATAGTAAAGCTACTACTTGAATTTATTTTGTTTTTTATTTATTTATTAAATTTGCCACCCATCTAGCGATTTTTAAAGTTGTAATGGATAATACAAATCACCTGGAATCAGATGGCTGTGCTTTCCCTTAGCATAGATCCCACTTTAACACAATTTTCCCCTCATTTTTCAACCATATCCATCACATTGGCCCTACTTATTAAGGCCTTTATTTTTCTGGAGTCTAATAGTGGCATAAGGAGCTGCAGGGCAAAAAGTGTGCAGGACATTATTTCTGGAATTCTTTCTAATCCTATATGGTGGTGGCCAGAGGCGGCATCTATCCTTCTTTTGTATAATGAAATAACTTATGATTAAGTGCTTATTGTCGCGCCTCGTGGGCGCTACGCCCAGCGGCGCCACAGACGCGACACTCACCTGGCACAGACGTCCAACGGCTGCGGCAGCGACAACGGCCGGCTGATATCCGCGCTTCCTCACCCGTGCACGCTGAGCCAGCTGGAGCTTCTGCGCTGCGCGCATGCGTCGTGCAGCCCGGCCCAGCCCTGCCGGCTACGGTGGCCTTGCAGGGTCCTGGGCCTAGACCGGCTTGTGATTTGGCCTTCGCGGTGCTGGCGGAGGGGGCCCACGGCCGCGGAGCCCGTTTCCACCGCAAGAGGACTGGGGGCTCGCCAGCTGGGCGTCGGGACGGCAAGCGGCAGGGCGAAGCTGTATTGGACTGCCAGGTTCAGGGACGGGTGTGGGGGTGGCGTCGAGCGGCGTCGGGACGAGTGTGCGCGAGGGAAATCAGCTGGGAGGTGGAGGGTGCTGGGTGGCGGGTGTGTCAAAAGGGGGGGGTGTTCAGGAGAAACAGGGGTTAAGTAGGAGATGGGCGGGGGTGGGTGCGACCGGGTGGGGCATGGGTGTGTACCTGCAATAGGTATTTAGCAGCGTTGGTTGCAGGTAGCAGCCAACGCTGGCTTTGTTCCGTTGGAAGATCGTTTGTTTTGCTCATTAAACCCTTTTGGAACCTCAGCTTTCGTCTCGGTTGCTTGATTCCCCTGCTCTCCGGACGAGGTTTGAGAGAAAGCCAGCGTTGCTCACCCTCTCATTTTCCCTTCCGAGCGACAAGCGGGTGAGTTGTATGGCGGAGGGAGTGCAGAGGCCCGCCTCGGCGGCTGCTTCGGAGAAGGAGGTCGGGCCTGGGATGGGGGCCGGGGCTGATGTAGCCTCCCCCAGAACAATGGACATGGGAGAGGTCGTGCTCCCGGCGGTTCGGCCTAGGCTGCAGCCATCATTGCTCGAGGATCGCTTGGTGGAGCCAAGGGAGGCAGGGGCCCAGAGCCACGGCAGAGGGAGGAGACCGGGCCTTGCCCTGGGCCAAAGAGGATACGAGGAGGCCCACGAACCTCGGCTGAGGGGGCCTTCGTCGGTATGGAGGGAGCGCTGCCTTGGGGAGAACGAGGGGGAGGAGTGGAGTTATTCCACCACCCCTGGTAACCAGACCATGGACATCCTGCGAACCAGGTTCGGGGAAGCTGGTGGCCAGGAACCGGGCCAATGGTCCCCTGCTGGGGCCCCGCCTTTGGATGCGCCATCCCATCTGAACCAACCCGGTTTGGGCCTGCCTTGTGAGGGCTCTGCTCCTGTAGGCCTCGGGCGAGGTGCTGCAAGGGTGTGGTCAGGGACGGACGACAGGCCTGGGCAGTCGACATCACGGCTAGTTGGAGCCTCACCTGTGCTGGGCCCGCAAGTGGCTTCGTGGGGACCCGGAGTGGCATGGGGACCTCCACCTTTGTCAGTTACTTATGATGGCCACCCTGACCGCCTGGCAATGTTCCTGGGTCAGGTGATAGGACATATGGACCAGTATGCCCAGGCCTACGTGTCCCAGCGAGCCATGGTGGTGGCAGTAACAGCTTGTCTGCAAGGGGAGGCAGCGGCTTGGGCAGCCGATTTATACACTGACCGTGCTCGGGAGCTCGGGGATGTTGGCCTGTTTTTGGAGTCGTTGCGGGCCCGTTTCGAGGACATTTCGCGGGTGCAGCGGGCCGAAGCCGACATCCTTTCTCTACGGCAGCGTGGTCGGTCTGCGCTGGAGTATGTGAGGGAGTTCCGTAAGGTGGCCGGGAAGTTGCGCTCGTGGCCGGAGCGTCTTCTTGTCCACCATTTTAAGGCTGGCCTGGACGGGGCTCTCCGTCGAGCTTGTGTGGTCCGCGGCGTTCCAGCTCGACTGCAGGAGTGGTACCGTGTGGCCGTGGAGCTGGACGTGGGTTTGCAGGACGTGCGAGGCCGATTTGATCCTCCTTCTGGAAGTCGACGGCCGGCCGAAAAGACGAAAGTGGCAGAGCCATCGGTAGCGGCGTCTACACGGCCTTCCTCCCAGCCGGCACGGGCTGCTCTGAGGTGCTTCAGATGTGACCAGCCAGGACACCGGGCGGTCGATTGCCCTCTGCCTCCTGCCCGGCCAGCCCCTGTTTCCCCAGCACGGGGGACCGGAACTCGGAGATCCATGGAGCGGACACGGGCCGCTCACCAACTGGGTGGAGATGTTTCCAGACCAGCTGCTCCTGTTCGGGTGGAGACGCCGGTAGAAACACAGCCTCCTCCGTACGAGAGTCCAGAGGAACAGGATCTGGATGAAGATCCGATGGTAAGTGCTCCGGTCTGTCCCTTTGTATTCCCTGTGGTGCTGGTTAGTCCCCGCACCGGTCAGAGGATGGCATATAAGGCTCTCATAGACTCAGGTAGCACACGGTGCCTAGTGAGCCAAGCGGTGGTAGCGAGACTGGGAGTCACGGTGAAGCGTCTAGCCAGCCCACTACGCTTTCAGCAGGTGGACGGGTCTCTTTTGGGGGGGGCACCTATAACTCACGTCACTGAACTGATCCGACTGGAGATGGGCGATCACTGGGAGACTTTACGGTTTATAGTGGTGCCTTCTATGACCGAGGCGGTTATTTTGGGACTCACATGGTTGGATCGGTGGGGTCCTACGATCTGGTGGGAGGGGGGTAGCCGCCATCTCCGGTTGGGGTTGGGCCCACAACCCCCCCGAGAGCACGCATTCTTGGGACCACTACACACGGGGGAACGGGAGAGGGTCTGTGCGGGTGGGCTAGCGCAAGAGGCTCAGGTGCCCCGTGAATACTCCGACCTGTTGGACGTCTTCAATGAACGGGAATGCGACTCACTACCGCCCCATCGCTCTACGGACTGCGCCATTGAGCTGGAAAAGGGTGCTAGATTACCAAAACCCCGGATGTACGCCATGTCCCCGAAAGAGATGCAGGAACTCCGGCGGTACATCGACAAGAACCTGGAGCGGGGATTCATCCAGCCAGCACGGTCTAGAATGGCGGCGCCTGTGCTGTTTCGTGAGAAAAAGGATGGTGGGCTTAGACTGTGTGTGGACTATCGTGGTGTGAACGCGGTGTGCGTTGAGCACCTTTACCCGCTCCCACTAATGAAAGATCTGTTGGCCCACCTGGCTAAAGGTCGGGTCTTTACCAAACTGGACCTCAGGGAGGCCTATTACCGTGTTCGTATCAAAGCAGGGGACGAATGGAAGACGGCGTTTAATTGTCCTCTGGGTAGTTTCCAGTTTAGGGTGATGCCGTTTGGACTACAGGGTGCTCCCGCCGTCTTCATGCAATTAATAAACCAGGTCTTGCATGAATTCTTATATCGAGGGGTCCTGGTTTACCTGGACGATATCCTGGTTTACTCCGAGACTATGGAGGAACACGTCGCCTTGGTTAGGCAGGTATTGACGAAATTGCGGGACGCACGGCTCTTTGTGAAATTATCCAAGTGTGAGTTCCACCGGCAGCGACTTGATTATTTGGGGTACAGGATCTCCGCAGGAGGGGTAGAAATGGACCCGAAGAAGGTGGAGGCCATCCAGCAGTGGCAGGCCCCCCGGACACGGCGGCAGTTACAAGCGTTTTTGGGCTTCGCGAACTTTTATCGCCAATTCATACCCTGTTTTGCGGCCATAGCCCTACCACTTACGGACCTTCTTCGCACACGACAACTAGCCGTACGACCACGTCCTGGTTTACGGGTGGGGTGGTCTGCAGATTGCCAACAAGCTTTTGATACGTTAAAAGCTCTTTTTGCTCGAGAACCAATTCTACGACACCCAGACCCTGCCCTGCCTTTCGTGGTCCAGGCTGACGCAAGCGATGTTGCCCTCGGAGCCGTCCTTCTCCAGCGGAACAACGACGGGGTGCTTCAACCGTGCGCTTATGCGTCTAAAAAATTGTCTCCTGCGGAACGTGCCTGGGCAATATGGGAGAAGGAGGCCTTTGCGGTACGCTGGGCGTTGGAACTGTGGCGGCATCATTTGGAGGGGGCTGTCCACCCATTTGAAGTGTGGACGGATCATAAGAATCTGGTGGCATTGCAGACACCACGACGGCTGTCCCCTAAACATGTACGGTGGGCACTGTACTTCCGTCGTTTCCGCTTCACATTAAAATATGTTCCGGGGGGGAAGAACTTCCTAGCAGACGCATTGTCACGTATGCCACAGTTTGAAGGGAAGAGGGAGGACGTTGTACAAGCGCTTGTGCCCACCGGAGGTTCAGATCAGGAGGGGGACACCGCTCTGGCAGCACAGGACGAGTTCTGTGAGGAGCTTCGGAAAGCCCTTCAGGGGGATACCTGGCTACAAGCCCACCCAGAATCCGTTGCTATGCGTGATGGCTTGGCCTGGCATGGAACCCAACTTTATGTACCAGCCCCTTTGAGGGAGCAAGTGCTCTATCGGTGCCACGATACCAAGCTAGCCGGGCACTATGGGTTTCTGAAAACCCTACATTTGGCACGTCGGCAATTTTGGTGGCCGCAAATGGCAAAAACGGTGGAGGACTATATACGGCGATGCCACATTTGTGCCACCACAAAACCTATGGTGGGAAAACCTTTGGGCCTCCTACAGAGGGTAGCTGATCCTACTCGTCCATGGCAGGACATAGCCATGGACTTCATTGTTGAGTTACCCGACAGTAAGGGCCATAACGTTATTTGGACGGTGGTAGACTTATTCTCTAAGCAGGCCCACTTTATTCCCTGTAAAGGGCTGCCCTCAGCACGTCGATTGGCCTGGCTCTTCGTAACCCACGTCTACCGTTTGCATGGAGTGCCACGCCGTATAATTTCGGACAGAGGAGTTCAATTTACGGCACGGTTCTGGAAGGACTTTGTTAAATTCATCGGGTCAACCCAAGGACTCAGTACGGCGTACCACCCTAGCACCAATGGCGCAGCAGAACGGGCCAATGCTGCCGTTGAGCGATATCTACGTTGCTACGTTTCGTACCAGCAAACCAACTGGGTGGACCTGTTAGCGTTTGCGGAAGTAGCGTATAACAACGCTGTACATAGCAGTACAGGGCTTTCCCCTTTCAAAGTGGTTATGGGTAACGACTTTGTCCCCATCCCTGAATGTAGTCCAGGGCACGAGGGCCCCTGTCAGCCACAGGAATGGATGAGGCAGATTGAGGGGGCCTGGGGTGCAGTGAGAAAAGCCTTGGAGCGGGCTGCGATAACGAATAAGGAGCAGGCTGATAAGAAGCGAAGGGCGTTCACGGTCCCGAAGGTGGGAGACCTTGTCTACCTGTCTACTAAGTATTTGCGTAGCCAGGTTCCCTGCAAAAAGCTGGGCCCCAAATACATCGGACCGTTCCGGGTGGTACAGGTGATTAACCCTGTAACAGTACGGCTACGACTGCCTAAGATCCTTGGAAAACTCCACCCAGTGTTCCACAGTAGCCTATTGAAGCCTGCCACCACAGCCTCAACAGCTGTGGGGGAGGGGGGGCCTGGGCCCACCCATGATGACCAATATGAAGTCCAAGAGGTCCTTGACTCCAGGGTCCGTAGGGGGGGTGTCCAGTACCTCATCAGGTGGAAGGGGTATCCAGTGGAGGAAGCGACGTGGGTAGGGGATGCGGATGTACATGCCCCCCGGTTGGTGCGGGCATTCCACCGACTGCACCCTGGTAAGCCAGGGGGAGGGGGGGGAACATCGCGGGTAGGGTGGATGCTTGCTCACCTCTTATGTCTTCCCCTGCAGGAGGGGCCCTGGTAGGAGGGGCGGCATGTCGCGCCTCGTGGGCGCTACGCCCAGCGGCGCCACAGACGCGACACTCACCTGGCACAGACGTCCAACGGCTGCGGCAGCGACAACGGCCGGCTGATATCCGCGCTTCCTCACCCGTGCACGCTGAGCCAGCTGGAGCTTCTGCGCTGCGCGCATGCGTCGTGCAGCCCGGCCCAGCCCTGCCGGCTACGGTGGCCTTGCAGGGTCCTGGGCCTAGACCGGCTTGTGATTTGGCCTTCGCGGTGCTGGCGGAGGGGGCCCACGGCCGCGGAGCCCGTTTCCACCGCAAGAGGACTGGGGGCTCGCCAGCTGGGCGTCGGGACGGCAAGCGGCAGGGCGAAGCTGTATTGGACTGCCAGGTTCAGGGACGGGTGTGGGGGTGGCGTCGAGCGGCGTCGGGACGAGTGTGCGCGAGGGAAATCAGCTGGGAGGTGGAGGGTGCTGGGTGGCGGGTGTGTCAAAAGGGGGGGGTGTTCAGGAGAAACAGGGGTTAAGTAGGAGATGGGCGGGGGTGGGTGCGACCGGGTGGGGCATGGGTGTGTACCTGCAATAGGTATTTAGCAGTGTTGGTTGCAGGTAGCAGCCAACGCTGGCTTTGTTCCGTTGGAAGATCGTTTGTTTTGCTCATTAAACCCTTTTGGAACCTCAGCTTTCGTCTCGGTTGCTTGATTCCCCTGCTCTCCGGACGAGGTTTGAGACTTATACTGTTTATTTATTTATGGGACGTGGTGGCTCAGTGGGTTAGGACGCTGAGCTTGTCGATCAGAAGGTCGGCAGTTTGGCGGGTCAAATCCCGAGTGCCACGTAGCAGAGTGAGCGCCTGTTACTCATCCCAGCTTCTGCCAACCTAGCAGTTCGAAAGCACGTAAAAATGTAAGTAGAAAAATAGGGACCACTACGGTAGGAAGGTAACAGCGTTCCGTGCGCCTTTGGCGTCTAGTCATGCCCGGCCACATGACCATGGAGACGTCCTCGGACAAGCGCTGGATCTTCGGCTTTGAAACGGAGATGAGCACCAGCCCCTAGAGTTGGAAACAACTAGCACACACGTGTGGGGGAATCTTTACCTTTACCTTTACCTTTACTTTTTATCTCTCCAAGGAACAACCAGATTTTAAGCAAACATAATGCGTGTGTGTGTGTCTGTCTGTCTGTCTGTCTTTATTTTGGGGGGTATAATCAGGACAGGCTAGTTTCATATATATATTTCTATATATTTGTAAGGATCTAATCAAGGAGGGAATCTATGTTGCATTTCTGCATGTGTGTTTCTCCTGGTGCTGTCCCTCTGTGCATCCATCTAACTTCTTGTTAAGGAACTATTTACAATTTCAGGTATGATTGCCATGACAAAACAGTACTAATGGATGCAGGAAACCCAAATCCTACATCTTCCTTTGTTTGCTTTCAAATAATACATTAAGGCTGATTATTCTGTCAATTATTCACTCATACAATATACTCAATAAGCAAACTCCTGCTTAATATTCCTATGAAATGAAACTGTAATAGCACATTTATAAAATATTTTAAATTTAATTTACAGTCAAAAATCAAAAGACAAACAAAACAATAATAATGTGAAAAAACAAAAGAAAATGGTAAATTAGAATATTAGATACAGTAGTGGCCAAAATTATGGAAACCTTTTGGGAAAAGTGTACAGTAGAAATGCCACCTTTGGTTAAGTTTCCACCAATTTTTCTTCTAATTTCTTTATAACTGTAGCCTTGTTCACTTAATAATACTATTTTACATCGCTTTCTGGGTGACCAGTCAACTCTTTGCACCATTACTTTAATTTTATTACGTTTTACAAACTCACTAAATGAAAGAACACAAAAAAACCCAACCAACTTGATAGCGATCACATAACACACTGACAAATGTCCTCCTCTCAGCTTCAATACATGACATCAATAACTGAATCCCACTGTGATCTGACTGGCTCATTGCCAAAACAAGATGACACCTGATTGGCTCTCTAAACACTCATGCTCATTGGCTACAATCAGATGAAGGAAAGCTACCTGATATCAACCTAAGCAAGTTGTGCTTCCTTTTTCTGGTTATTTGTCTATCTTTTCGTAGAATACAGTACAGATAATTGAACAAACTATGTTGCATTACATTATTGATTAAATTATTTTTCCATTGATATATAATTTTACAGTACTACTCCAAAAAAAGTGGTGTTATTAGCCATCAAACCTCAAAAATACACTGTTCGCAAAAGGTTTCCACAATTTTGGCCACTACTGTAAGCAAAAGTTAGCAGGAAACATTAAACATTGGGGCTAGCCTGGTCTGTACTTTAGTTTCATACTTAAAATTCAGTTGATTCATCACTATAATATGTAATTTATTACTTGCTTTAATATATAATTGTCTAAATATTCAAAGCCTTCTATACAAAGCTAGATTTGGAGCAAATTTGTATCCTGAATAAATCTTTGAACAAACTATTGTTTTAAATCCAAATATTACTTCAAAGAAAATCTTAATATTCTTTGTTTCTAAAATGGTGTAATAAGTGAAAAAAGTCAGTGTGGTGTATAAAGTTGGAGTGCTAGACTTAGAACTGAGGAAACTTGATTGAAAACTGTATTCAGATATGTGAAGTTTACTGAGTGGCTTGGCCCAATAGGGTAAGAGATATCATTTTGCAAAAGCTGGAATATTAATGTAATAAATAAATTGAGAAAGATGAAAAGACAGTCTTCTATTGACATGGTTTCAAAGTCATAAGTGATTTTTCATTAAGAATCAATAAGAAAGGGCCCATAAAATTTGAGTCTGGTCTTTGACAATATGAAGCTGTGACTTCTGCTACAGATATACACATATTAGTGGCTTGCTGCCAAACTATGGAACCCATGTTACTTCTTCACAAGAGACAGCAGGAGAACAGAAAAGAACAGTAAAGTAAAGAACACACACAAAAATTGGAGTGCATGCCAGAATGTCTCTTTCTACACACTGTGCTTTCAGAGAAATCTCTAATACTCATTCATCTTATATATATCTCACCTTATCAATAGTGGGTATATTATCTGCTGCATCAATGCCCATGCCCAGCGTAAACTTAATCAGAAATTATAATGTTAGTAGGGTATGAGTTTTTTAAGCCTTTCTAATGGAAATGAAAAATACTTGCTCAAAATGTTATGACTGAGTATTTTAAAAATGTGGGTAACCCAGATGGGGCCTTCAACTATTCTTGTACAAGTTTTCATTCTGTAGTTGATTTGCATCAAAAAGAAGCCACAGTTTGTCTTTTCAACAAGTTCAGTCCCTGACTGAATGGAATAAGAGACCACTGAGTAAAGCATAAATCAGATTTTCATGTTTTTATTACTTGTAATTGTTTTTAATATACAAAAAAGAAAAGGAATTTTAAAAAAAGAACACAAAAAGAATAGACCAAAGTCACATTATATGGCATACAATGCAGCCTGTTTTTTTAAAAAAAAGTTATTAAATTTTGACCACACAAAAGGATATTCATTAGTTCTTCCATTACAAAGAGGCAACTTAAATATAGCAAGTGAACATTTTACTGAGAAGTCCTTGGTACTCTCTGAGATTGGTTGCTTTCTTGCAGACGTTTCATTACCCAAACTAAGTAATAGCATTAGTGCTATGATGACGTTACCTAACTTGGGTAATGAAATTTCTGCAAGAAAACAACCAAGTTCAGAGAGCACCAAGGATCCCTCATTTCAACCCTGAGCTACAAATATTTTCCTTCATTCGAACATTTTACTGTAATCCAAAACTGTAAATCTAGAGAAGCAATAACAATTAAACATGGGGCAAAATATTATATTTGCTATCCCTCAAGCTCAATAAGTCCATAATACTTACATAGTGGTAATTTTTGAATTGTTTCATATATCATTCAAAATTATGCTCTCATCTTTAAAATATAATGAACGTTGCATCATTATATTATGTTTAATGGATATCAAACCAAAATGGAAGGAAGTGTTCCTTCATCCAATTCATGCTTTTATCATCTCTCAGATCAACTACTATAATTCACTTCACATACACCCCCCTTGAAAACCTCAGCAATGGCTCATGTGTTTGCTGGACAGTCATGTCATGACACACCATTAGTTCAGTTGCTATGTTGATTGCTCATTTGTTTCCAGATATAATTCAGGATGTCAGGCCTACCTTTAAAGCTTCACACAGGCTCAGGGGAGCTACAGATAGCTTTCCAAATTAGGTTCTGTCTGCCCAATTTGAAGAACGAGAAAACATCTTATGAAGGTATCTTTGGACCAAAAGCTGAAGTGCGAAGACGCATAAAGTTGAGATTTCTTCCCGGAAGCTCCATGCTATGGAACATAGCTGCTCTTGTTATAGCTTTCTAGAAATTAGTAAAAGCTGGCTGTTTCAGAAGACTTTTGTTGTTTGTTTGTGGAATATTAGTACCGATCTTAACTATTAATTTGCATTTTATGCTTATGTTTTAGGTGTTATAAAATATTTTCATGTTTAGTATCAGTATACTACTGACTGAGCAAGCCCACTACTACCTTGTACAGCTAAAGCAAGTATTCCCATATTATCTTTGTAAGTAGGATGATCTGTGAAAAAAACTGCAACCCTTTCCCCCTAGATTATTGTTGTATTATGGCTAATGAATATGCCACAACATCTATTATTACTGTTCTGAGAAATCTTTACCAGAAACACAAAGTTACTGAAAGAATTGAAATTTAAGAAAAGAGAATGGGTCAGAATTGGAAACAGGTATAACAAGGGTGCATATTTCCATATATCTATTTAACTTTTATAACAAATACATTATAAAAATAGCAAAATCAGAATTGATGACAGCAGGAATCAAAACAATAGGATGAAACATTAACAGTTTGAGATGAGCAGATGACACCATTGTTAATCAGGAAAAAAAGATTTAGAATACCTCATTATAGAAGTAAATTTGTAAAGTAAAATCTAGATTAATATTAAACATTAAAAAGAGAACAGTGATGTTAATCAATGGGCTTAGTGAATACACGATTGAAAAGTGAAGGTGGGAAGAGTGTTTGGTTTTCTTGGGCTCAAAATAAATAAAGATGGAAAATGTGCTAGAGAAGCAAAGAGAAAATTAATTCAGGGGATGGGGGTGGCAATGATAAACATATGCAATACCATGAACGATAAAGAGATTTCTGCCAGCAAAAATATCCGAAGATTCAAAGAATTATTTTTCCAATGGG
Source organism: Vipera berus (assembly GCF_964194415.1). NCBI lineage: Eukaryota > Metazoa > Chordata > Lepidosauria > Squamata > Viperidae > Vipera > Vipera berus. The sequence continues at coordinate 94,149,968 of NC_138206.1, read as the reverse complement.
GTTACATATGTCAGTATAAACTGCACACTGAGAAAGAGAACGCAGATACAAACCTCTGAATATGAATCTGGAGTTACTAAGAGTATCAGTGTAGAAAAAAACTTGAAAAAATTATTGCCATATTCATCCAAAAATCAGCAAGAAAAACATATACATTGGGGGAATTAATACAGTGAATCATGAACTAGATAAAACCACTACTCATAAAATGAAGGGAATAAAAGGGAAAGACAATGGATAAGGTAGATAGATGGCATCAAAGAGATTAGGTATCTATTTAAAAAGGAGAAAGCTTAACAACTGGGCAGTTTTATTGTATATGATAAGATAGACTCCAATTGCTAAGTATTATACATTAATTTTGATCATAAAAGTTTTCCCATTATATTTCAATTGAATGTAAAATACTGGGTATCTGAGATGGTAACATAAGAACAGGTCTAGGTAACTGTTTTGTGCACATAAACCTATAGTATTATACAGTAAAGACAGACCTGCAAGCTTTGGAGTGAAAACAGGGTACTAAGCTGGCATACAGTACACAAACTTTGGCTTAAGGCTGGTTGAAGATGCACAGGGCTTCCACTCAGATATACAAACAGGGTAATTCTGGAGTCCTGATTTAATACTCCTGTGGAACTACTATGTTTAAGTATGCACTTTCTTTGCTTTGGGATTATTATTTTTCTGATTTCATGTCTTTTCTTTCTGTCTCACATCCTTTAGGTTGTGTGCATGCCTAAGTAGAGATTTTCTTATTTTTAATAGTATTTACGTAAGTTGTTATTCAGACATCAAATATCTAACAGCAATGAGCACTGTTAAGCTTATTTCCAAGTATTTTAGTCAATCCTATTTTATTTGGAAGTCTTCTTCCTCATTTCCCTGAGAAATCATAGATTGCTCTCCCAAATTCCTATCCAAAGTAGAAACAGTTTTCATCAATGATGAGTTGTCCAAAGGGAAAGAAGTAACATTGAGTACCTAATGTCAAACCTTTGTATAAAACTGTCCTTCTGGTAGGCCCAGGCCCTCAAACATGAAACTGTTATGAGAATACTCCAACTGGAACTATTTTCATACTGTCCTTTAAGTAACACTTTCAATATTCTAAAACCAGAGACACATAAGACTCCTAAATCAAATGTAAACTACATGGCATAATACAACAACACAAAATAACAGATCTTCATTTCTGAAAATTGCCATTAGGTATGTCTTGAAAATGAAAAACTAGAATCAGCTGCAAACATCTGGATGAAACTCATTAAACTAAACAGAATAATGTTAGGAAGGAGGCATTGTGAATGACAGTTCACAAGTATGGGTAGGTCTTTGATTGGAACCCAGGCTGGTGCTGAAAATATCTATCTTTTTGGTTATTCAGGACCCAGCATCCAGAAGCTAGCTCCACCTTTTGTCCTTCATGCACTTCTCTATCTGTGCTCAAATACCACTTCAATAAAAAAAACTATTATTTCACTTGGTTGTACTGTTTAGCTTGTTTATTTTATGTACTGTAACCTACCATGAGACCCTCTGGAAAGTAGGGATGCTGTGCATATTTTTTTTAAAAAAAAATTCAACTTCATTCAAATAAATTTCAACCTTATTTAAATATTTAGCATTAGTAAAATATATTAATGGAGACATGCTTACATGCATTTTATTAGTATCATGTCATTTAGCATCTTTCAGAAGCATGTTGTATTCCCATTTATAATGTTATCCTGGCTACAGGTTTAAATGTAGTGATTGGAACAAAGATCTCAATGAAAATAAACAATATTTTCCTGGCTCATATTTTATACATACATACATACATACATACATACGTGTGTGTGTGTGTGTATACATATACACACACATTCACACACATACATACACACACACATCAAAGAAGATACAACTTTCTGAAGAGATATCTGTATTTTGTTATATAAGAAAAACATATTTGCTTATATACAACATGGAAAAATATACTAAGATATAAATTGCAATATATTTCCTCAGCGGTGATAATCTTGCTACTGATGTCAGAGCCATTGGCATTCTATTAAATTACATTTCACTATCATTATATTTGTGAAGTAATTGTTATCCTACTTCAACTTTACTGAATTCATGAAGGCATGAGATTGAATTGTCCAACTGCAATTACAAATGTTCAAAGGCAGCCAAAAGTATTTATTTATTTTATTTATTTAGTTATATTTATATACCGCCCTATTCCCTGAGGACTCAGGGCGGTTTACAGGGAATTAAAAATCCAAAATACAAAAATTAAGAACCAAATTAAAAAATATTAAATTGACCCTGTAGTCGATTAAAAAGAACCCCAAATTAAAATTTCTCCTCAGTCTGGGCCCGAGAGCTCGAAGAGCCAGGTCTTCAGGCCCCGGCGGAATGATCGGAGGTCGGGGGCAGTTCTCAGCTCCACCGGCAGCTGGTTCCAGAGGGCAGGCGCTCCCACCGAGAAGGCCCTATCCCTGGGTGTCACCCGCCGGCAATCTCTTACCGGCGGGACCCTGAGCAGACCCTCCCTGTGGGAGCGCACTGGGCGAAGGGCGTTTGATGCTGGCAGCAGGTGTTCCCTCAGATATCCCGGACCCAGGCCTTGTAGGGCTTTATAGGTGATAACCAGCACCTTGAATTTCACCCGGAGGGCAACCGGAAGCCAATGCAGCTCACGGAGTAGAGGTGTTACATGGGAGTATCGGGAAACCCCCATTACAACTCGCGCGGCCGCATTCTGCACCAGTTGAAGCCTCCGAGTGGTCTTCAAGGGCAGCCCCATGTAGAGAGTGTTACAGTAGTCCAAACGGGAGGTCACAAGCGCGTGAGTAACTGTGCGTAGGGCGTCTCGGTCCAGATAGGGACGCAACTGGCGCACCAGGCGAACCTGAGCAAAAGCCCCCCTGGTCACGGCTCCTATATGGTCTTCATATAGCATCAACAAACATGCCTTTAAATCAGCACATAAGTTACCGTGAGATCCAACCACACTCATAAAAATGACAAATGCAATTGGACAAAGAGCTGTAAATACACCAATACTATTCCTATGGAATAATTTTGTATCCAGGTCAAATGTGAAACTTTATATTGTTTTTTATTGTTATTTTCATGTAATACCATCAGTTCAAGCTAACATACAGTATCAGCTAACGGCAAGAAGCTTTAGAATGCCTATAGTTAATAATCATTCATAAAACTAAAGAAATATTATCTGTGGATGACTAAGGCTACAGTGGACATAGTAAAGCCCAGAATGTTATGACTGATCCATAATTGCAAATATTACTTTAATGTGATGCACTTTAAATGTATTCATTTTTTTTAATCCCATTTATATCCCGCCCTTCTCCGAAGACTCAGGGCGGCTTACAATCTAAAGCACAAATCAATGTGCTTAGCAACTATCATGGAATAGTTACCAAAAGAAAAAGAATGTTTTTCATTACAGTTTCATTACATTTCTAAAAAAAATCTGGTTTTACCCTACAGTACAAATAATAAAATATCAGAATAGTGCCACACTAGTAGCCTTTGAAAATTACAATTCTAGGAGTATGATAAGAGAAAACACTGGCTGTGCCAGCCATTCGTTCTTTGAGGCTACTTGTACAAGAAAGAGGTAAGGACAGAGAAAACAAATGCTATAGGAGATCCTGTGCATATTAAGTATCATTGCTTTAGTTACTGAATGTCAATTGTAAACTGCAATAAATGCTTACATGGCTGTTATGGAATAGTTGTCACAATAGCTTTACTGAGGCTGTTTATTGTCTGTTTTAAAGCACAGTAAAGGTGACTAGCAGCACATAAAACTAGATAAGATATAAAATAAAATTTAAAAAATGAAATTCTAGTTCAGTATATCTTAAACATTCAGAACCAAAACAAATTTTATCTTTAGCTATTACTTAGGTCAAATACTATATATTTGTATCTCAGAGATTTTATATCTGCAGATGCATTAAAATTTCCATCTATTGCAGGTTAAAAAATCTTAGTAGTTGAGATACTGAAGCTTCTACCTTACAATGTGCTAAGCAAAACTCAGTTATAACCAATCTTATTAAGTATATGATAATATTCAGTTATCATAATGATCAGCAAGATGTTGAGTGAGTTAGAGTTTTTATTTCACAAACAGTACAGTAACGCCAAGCAGCAAGGATACCACTAAGCACTTTCAGCACCATGGACAGCAACGAGCCTCCGCAGCACTGTGGGCCTACGTTCCATCACGCAGGATTGGACTGATTCAGTTTACATTTCAGAATAATATACAACCTCAACACCTCCTTCTCCTTTTTCTTTAATATGAAGCAGCACTTATACTGATCACAAGGAAAAGCTTCCAAGATATTAGCAATAACATGTGTAACGTTGAACTGTTTATTATATCCCCAAAGTCTGGATATCACAAGTTTATTTATAAAGATACTATCCTCAATGCAAACTTTTAAAATAAGTTGCTTAAAAAAATATAAAACTCTTCCTGAGCAATAAATATTTCCTAAAGGACTACTTCTTGGGGGAGGGGGGGTAAACTAGTTCAATCTAAAAGTGTTTTTGGATATTTTACATGTTTTGCTTTTTTACAAAACCCAAAACAAAAAGCAGTGATCTTTAAGGTTTCTTAAGATATTCACTATCCAGATATTTTTCTTCCAAAAAAATATTGCTGGCCTTGGTATTTTAAACCATAACACAATTCTTATAGAAAGTGATCACATAGTCAGTTTTATTTGTTTAAAATAAAACCATACCGTTAGCTTTAGAGAAAATTATTTCCGTATGAATTCACCTGGGACTGCCAACTGTAAAGAAATTCACTACAACAGTTACAACACAACAAAAAAAATTGCTACACATGCAATTGTGGCTTGAGCAGAATGCAGACACCACAATTCTACCCAGAATCACTGCAGAATTTATTAGCAGTTAATAAAACTGGAGATAATCCTAACTCCAGAGATTTAATAGAGAAGATTTGAAGCACACACTTGTGCCAAGAAAAAGAAAGTCCACCTGGGACTACTTCCTTTCCTCTATGACTCAATTACCACCCTCTCTAGTACTCCTCAGATAATCACCAAGCTTTGATTCCCAAAGGTTCCAGGAAGCACTTTAAAGCCCCCAAAGTAAAGCTTTCGCAATGAATTCGGACAAGATTGTCCTTCATAGAGAAACTGTAAGTACTTGACAAAATACGTAGCTATTATTTCTCTGCCGTTTATTCTCGATAGTCCGGAGGTGTAGAAAAGAGGAACAACAAGCACGTTATCTTTGGTAAGCACAAGAAATTATGAACTGTGCTTATTACACGCACACAAAACCAAAAGAACATATATCTAGTCTCCGTCATCTATTCATCCCCACAAAGACAACAACTTCAAAATTAACTTCCTCTGCAAAGCAACCATTCTGGCCCGCTGACCTCTGAATGACGCCTCTTCCTTGCCAACTCCGGGAAACAACCGAAATCGCACATCAGGTAAGGACGACATGGGAAAACCCCTTCCAAACTATGCTTCAACTTAACTATTCCCCTCCCCCAGCTTCAGCCCGTGCACGTTTCTCACCTTGGATCCTGCTCGCTGGCACGCCGCCACTTTCCCCTGCCAAGCCGCATTCCAGCCCCAGGCGAAGAGGTCCAGGGGAATCAACAGCGCCTGGCGGTTCTCGGAAGGAGGCTACCTCTGCCCTCCCAAGAGATCGAGGATGGCCCTCCCGCCGTTCTCTCTCTTCCCCCCCCCCTCCACGCCTTGACCGCGCGCTTCCTCGAAGATCGCAGGCCAGCACGGTAGCCCCAGACCCCAAGGGTAAAATACACACAGCCGCCGCCGAAAAGCAAGCGAGGCTCCTACCTTGCAATCCTCCGGACCGGATTTCACCGAGTATTCCTCCGCCTGCAGGTATTTCTGGAGCACGAGCTCGAACTCCCGGTAACGGTCCTGAGCTTGTCGATCGTACCTCTGGTAAACCAGGACGCAGCGGCGGCAGGAGCGAAACCAATCCTCCTCCCTGCTGCGCCGATCCCCTTCCCCAGCGCCCCCGTCGTCGCCTTCGTGATCCTCGCCTTGGTCCACAGTGCAGTTCAGCGTGTCCGGGCTAGAAAGCCCGGCGAAAAGCTCGCGCAGCGTATAGGAATTACAAAAGGGAAGGTAGAGCTCCGCCTGGGCCGAGCCCCCCGGTTGTAAGCGGCGACAGGCAGCCTCGGCGTCGCCCAGCAAGCTGAAGCACTGGCCGGTGGCCGGTGCGGCGGGGCTGCTGCTGGGGGCCGTCCCCCCTATGTCGTGCTCCATGCCCGGCTCCGCGCGGCGCTCCCGGTCCCGATGGCGCCCGGCGGCGACTTGCCTGGCCTCAACGCAGAGCCACAGGTGGTCGGAGAGCAGGACGGTGAAGAAGAGCAGGGAGGCCAACGACAGGCGCCATTTCTGTGCCCGCTCCGAGTCGGCGAAGGGCTTGTCGGTGTCCCGCGGGCCGAAGCACACGCCCGAGCCGGATCCTCCCGTGGGGCGGCTGTTCATATTTCGGGAGCGCGCAGCCCCGGCCGGCTCCACGGCGACGGGGGCTCCGCAGCCGGGCTCGACGGCCCCACGGGCATGGACACTGGGCGGCGGGGCGCCAGGCTCCCCCCTCAGCGAAGGGTGACGACGGGGGTGGGGGTGGCCGCGGCGGCGTTGTCGGTGCGAATGGTGGCGATGGTGCTGGTGCTCCTGCGCGCTGGGCTGGGCCGGGCCGGTAGCCGTCCCCTGCCTCCCTCGCCTTTCCTGTCACCCGGGCATGGTCAGAGCACAGGCCCCCATTTTGGCGCCAACACCGCCGGTCCCCCGCTTCCCGCCCGTCGCCTCATGCCGCGCTCCGCCGCCCCCACCCCCCACCCCGGCGCCCTGGAGAGCCACCCGGGGAACCCCGCGGACTGCGCCCCCGCTAGCCCCAGACGAGCTCCTGGCGCTGGGCTGGCTGCGGCTCGACAGGTTGCCGGGGCTGCTGGGGAGATTCCAGAGCGCCGGGGCTGAGGCTGCTGCAGTTCCTGCCGCTTTGGAGGTGGCGGCTTCTGCTGCTGTGGCTCTCGCTGCGGCTGGCTCTGGTTTCGCTGCTGCTGCTGCTGTTGCTGCTGCCGCCGCCGCCGCTGCAGCGGCTGCTAGGAGTGTTGGTGCCACTGCGCTGCGGTTGCTGTGGCTCTGGCTGAAGCTCCCGCCGGGCACGATCCCTCCCGGCTGGCGGCACGGATTTGGTTGCCTCCTGCCGCCCGGGGGCCACCCTCATCTTGGGGCCCTGCGCTAAGTTGCCGCCATCTTCGTCCGGGAGAAGCACTTTTTTGGTGGGGAGCGCACGGCCCTTTGCGTCATCTCCTCCTGCGCCGCCAGCCTGGCGCATTGGCAACGGCGGCGGCGGCGCGGCTGCTCTGCTTTCTTTCGACTGGGGAGGGGGCCGGAGGAGGAGGGAAGCGGAGAGATTTGGGGAATTGCCTGCCACTCTGCGCCTCATTCCCGCCGCTTTTAGGACGTTCTGGCTCCAGGGGGAAAATCTCTCAACTCTCCTCCCTCACCCTTCAGGTAAGATGGATGCATCGGAGACCCTCAGGGGTGAGTGACTCCGGCGTAGCTCTTGCCGATTTAAGGGATCGGTTTCCGTTTGACCTGCGCGCCCCTTTCCCATCCACTCTTCCCAAAGCGTCTAACCTTTGGTGCGTCTAGCGGCTGTTTCATAGACAGGCAGCAGCCAGCTCTTCCCGAGCCACTTCGTAGCGCGGAAGGCACGCAGTTGCATAAAACTTTCTCTTCTGGCTTTTGCGGTTTTTTGTTTTTTTTTAAATAGAAAAGGTAGGCGCTGGAGTCTGACCGGAGTCCTTTTGCGGAGAGAGGGGCAGAAAGCGCTAAATCCAGTTTTGCCGAAAATCAGCCTCTGCGCTATTCTCTCAGCAGAATTTGATTGAAGAAAGTTCTTTTTCACGGGGCTAGAGAAAAACCTTTTGCGTTAATTGTATTTATTGATGATGATTGTGTTATGTTATGCATTATATGTACCTGCGCAGTAACATTTTGGAGTAATAGATTTTGCCTTCCTAAATGAACTTGACCTTAAGGACATTCCTTCCAATTCTGAAGCTCTTTATTCTATTATAGAGAGAAGTGTTGCTGTGTGAGGGGTTGGAGTTTTAGATTACAAGCGAGTCAGTTTTGTTCTGGTGCACTCCTTATTAAAGTACCTAATTAAAGGGTGGGGGTAGTCTAGTTTTAGCCTTCAAAGTCTGTTCTTGCTCTCTTCTTGGAAGAAAAAAAAACATTGCAGGTGGGTATAAGGGAAGGATCAGGCAGCACTTAATGCCTGCCCATCATCATCCAGATACTTCCAAGACTATTCATACTAATATTCACCATGCTTCTGCTATTAGGGCAGCAACTCTCCATCTTCCTTCTAGTTTGATGGCCTGTGTTCAAGAACAGCTACAGCGCCACCAAAAGGATTTGCCGTAGAATAATCTGGCAGTAGGCCACATCCCAATCTGATGCCCATGTACACAAAGCAAATGCCAGCAAATGTGCTAGGATGTGCTTATGAAAAGAAGTCTGTAACATTACAGCATCAGTTGTTCCAGTGCTATAATACCAATTAGAAGTTAGACTTTCACACGAAATGAAGTTTTATCTTACTCAATCCTTAGGTATCTTACTGATTGGCACACTGGTTTTATGGAGTTCTAGTATTATGAGGTGTGGTTATCTTGTTAATATAGAAACTGTTAGTTAAAATATTTAGATCTCTAAATGTAATACAGATAATAATACACTTAAATATATCTCTTTAGCCTTTAAACATTAAAATGAAAGAGATGTGATATCTTCTTTCAAAGAATGATAGCCTCAAATCTGAACCATTTCATATGCTCAGTTATGCTACTGAATATTTTGTTTCCCACAGAAGCTAGACATATATGTTGACCCAATATAATTTCAGTCCCAGTGTATCTCTTCTATGCTGTGTCATTAAGATATTGCCTAGTAAATGAGGAGCATAATACATATATAAAATTCCATTGCTTGCTGTCCAATCTCAGAGAATCAGACACAATTGAATGGGAGGAAAAAATGGAGCTGTTGAGATATTCATGTTAATGTTACAAGACAAATCACAGGGTAATTCATATCAATTACATTATATGTTTGAATTTTGCTATTTCAGTATTAAGTTTAATAAAACTTGCAGGATATGTTAAATTATATGTATTAACTCCATGACTTTGTGCAGTGTTTCCATAAAGGAATGGTTAAGGATGTCATGCATGTTTATAGTGAGATTGACAAGGGTATCAGAATTATAGGAAATGGGAAACAACAGTTTCAAGAAGCAACAAAGTGAGGTCCCATCAAATTTTAATTTTGATTTATCTGTCCATTTCAGAGAATTTTTACAGGCTCAAATGGTGTATACATATCAAAGTGCAGTTACATTAATAATTGCCTATAGTGGCATTTTCAAATGGGTTCATATGTATTCATGGCACGGAAAAACTTTTTGGAAATGAATTACTATTTTCCCTCTGTCTTCTCTATTATGTTGAGTACCATCTCTTTGTTGCAATTGCAGGATGGATTTTGGGACTTCCATCTGCAATAGATCATAGCACTGTAAGAGCACCTATGTTTTATTATGAAAATTACCAAGTGTGTGCATGTGAACCTGGAGGAAATACAGAAACCAGCCCCAGTTCCAGATTTCTCCTTGCAGAAGAGGATCAGGTTGAGTATAGTCTTGTAATACCAGTAGTATACCTATGGTGAGCAGGTGAAGCACTTTCATTTCCTTTTATTCCTTTCCAGAGTGAAGGGGAAGCATTTGTCTTATTGCAGAAAATGAGAAGAAAAGCAAGATGTTCACAGCTGGTTCCTGATTGACTAAAACATCTTAGCTAATCTCCTGGCCAGAAATCACATTCTGATTGGCTTCTGGTTTTTGATGAGCATTGAGACTTACAGAAGTGCCTGTAGCATCTTGTGAGAAAGGGCCACTCAAGGTGTGCTTCATTTCAATCCTAAAAATACAAGACTTAGGTGATAAAATGGCTGGAAGTACTGTCTGGAAATACTGTCAGATAAGTTGCAAACTTATTATGCCAAAACTGTGTTTTTACAAGTTGGCCCAAACTAAGTATGATATAGGAGACCTATATTTAGTGTTCATTTCCGCTATGAGCTATTTTTAATTGAAATGCAGTTAACAGAAGTGTAGGAGGTGACTCATCTTTTCCCTGTGGGCCACTTATTTATTAAAATAATCTCCAAGGGCTATTTTTAATTCTATTTAGGGGCAGGGGTCCCATATTTGCCGAACAATATGTAAACAGATGGGAAGATAATTTAAATTGTGGGTGGAGCCCAGAAAGACATACTGGTGCAGGAACTCACAACTTAAGAATTACTGCACTATTCGTATATTTTTATATACTGGATAATATTGCTAAGCACATTGATTTGTGCTTAGATTGTAAGCCGCCCTGAGTCTTCGGAGAAGGGTGGGATATAAATGGAATTAAAAATAAAAATAAATAAATAATATACTCTGTTCACATACAATAAATCTAGGGAGCTGCATTACTTAAATTTGCATAATTGCATTTCAGAAATGAAGAGTAAGATTCCTGTGCACTGTTTTAAAGAAAATAAGTCTGCAGTAGAAGCTACCTTGCAGAATCTGTACAATCCTGGAAGAAGACAAGGTTGCTTAATAGATTGTCAACAAGTGGTCTACTATTGCTCCTATGAGTTCCAAACTCCTCTTTCAAATCTAGCCTACCATTCAAACAAGCAGTTTAATATAGGAATCCTGAATGTAGAAATCCAATAAAGCTTCCTAGACAAGCATCCAGCCTCTGCCTGAAGCCACTCAATGAAGGAGAGAAAAAGCGACTATTACCTCTTTGGATAATTAATTTCTGTAACTGTTCCTGCCTTCAGGATGATTTTCTAACATTCAACCAGAATCTGCCTCCCTGCAATTTAAGACTACAGATTCTGTACTAAACCCATTCTTGTGGGAATTTTTTATTGACCATTTTCAAAATGCTGGTAGTTGTATAACTGTTGTGATCCAGTTCAGCAGTTCTCATGCTGTCATTTGACACTGTGTGGAATATAGAATTTTTTATTGCTTTGATTTGCAGATGCAAAATTGAAAAATAATGTGAATATACTATATTGGGTAGGGCTTACAAACTCTCAATTAAAATACGTTTTACTAGAAAAAAAAAAAGGTGATCATTAGTCAATAGTCTGCTTTATATATGACAATGACCGTTAATAGCAGCTAGGCACATATCTTTATAAATATTTATTATTTATAAAAAAATAAATTTAAAAATAAATTGTGTTGTGTTTTCTATATTTTGAAACAAACTGATAGTTCAAGTGGCATTTAGTAAAACAAAAATAAATGATTTAGCTCTTGTAATATGTATATTTTTCTCCTTTTCTGGTCCAGAAATTATACTAGGCAAACTCTTATGCTGATAAAGCATTTAAGCTTCTGTGAATATTTCCGAAGTCTCAATGCTCTTCTCCTCAGCAAATATGGTTTGCAAAGAGGGTTGCTCTGATTCTCAACTGCAGCACACAAGTAGATTCTGCTACATAGCAATAATAGGTGGAATTCTGGTATCTAACGCCCCCTAGCGTTAGCTTGGGAATCTAAAAAGTAATCAAATGATTAGGTTGGAGAGAGATTTTGATTCACATCATGGGGAAGCGAACCAGATCAATATAGAATCCAACAGTATTATATGCATAAAATTATTGCTAATTCTCTCTGTTAATTGTTTTGTATTAATATCATTTTTGCCTGGCATCTTATTTGTGCAAACAGGAAGCATCAAATGGTAACTGCTTTAACCCTCTCCTCAGTAGATCTTTCAGATCTTTAGATAACCTTTATTGTCATTTTTATGTGGGCACATTGGCACACATTAAAAATGAAATTTAGTTTGCTTTCAAAGTGTACACATACATAACACACATTTAAACATACTATATACAACATATGCATAGACCTACATCCTTACGTATAAGTAGCATATAAGTATTAATCACTGTCCATCTTGAATACATAACAGAAAGAGGAAGCTTTAGAGTTCACAAGGAACTTCTGAACTCCTCTAGTATTCTCTTATTTGTAGGACAATGTGCTGTTGAAATTTTGAAACTTTCAATTTCATTACTGTCCCTTTTCAGTTTTCCATTTTCCTCTCCCCCAAATCAATCACAATTCCATGTCCTCCTTAACCATTCCTGAACCTGTAACAAAACATTGTGGCATGAAGTGATCCAGCCATTCAAGGTTCTAACTTGTCAACTAAGCCACTTTCCAAGATACTCAATTTTCATTTTCTCTCTCTTCAATTATATTTCCTCAGTCTTTCCACAGAGCATTTTATGACCACCATGAGTCCATTCAGCCTTCACTCAGATGTTCTGAATCTCTCTGTTAATTATTTATAATTGTTAAAATAGTCTGCAAACCTTATTTTCTTTTGATTCTTTGGTTCTTAACTAATTAACAATGACTTGCACAAGATATTCCCGTGAATTTCAGGCTCATTAGCACAATGCAAACACACTGACAACTGGAGACACCCTTGTTCAAAATGCAGATGGATGCCCTTTTCAAAATAAAATTGGACTTACATGAAAAGCAAAGGTCTGAAGTTTGAAATTATGCATGGCAGTTGTTGTTTTTTTTGCTCCTCATAAGAACCAGAGTGCTTTCCTTTGGCTCAGCTGGATGCACCTGCAACATTTTTGCCTTGTAATAGGATATCTCCCATGTCTTCAAAGAACTATGTAGATCAGCTATTTTCTTTTTCTTTTCTTTTTTCCAAATTTTATTGAATATACAATTAAAAACAAAAGTGGACATGTTACAACTTCTCTGGCTTCAACATTGCTATTAGTATTACCTTATATAAAGGGGGGAAAAGGGGGACGCGGTGGCTCAGTGGGTTAGGATGCTGAGCTTGTCGATCAGAAGGTCGGCAGTTTGGTGGGTTGAATCCCGAGTGCCACGTAACAGAGTGAGCGCCTGTTACTCGTCCCAGCTTCTGCCAACCTAGCAGTTCGAAAGCACGTAAAAAAAATGCAATTAGAAAAATAGGGACCACTACGGTGGGAAGGTAACAGTGTTCCGTACGCCTTTGGCATCTAGTCATGCCGGCCACGTGACCACGGAGACGTCCTTCGACAAGCAGCTTTGAAATCTTCGGCTTTGAAATGGAGATGAGCACCGGCCCCTAGAGTCAGAAACGACTAGCACACATGTGCGGGGGAACCTTTACCTTTATATATAAAGAAAAACAATGAAAAAAAGTTACATTGTAACAAAATGTGCATATAACATCTATGAGTTTTCTAGTGGACATTCTTTCATTCGTCTACATTGTGATTAAGTATCTTTCAATTCTATCCTGTAAAAAGTTTCTAAACTATCAACTAATCAGTCGGTATTCATCCCAGTGTTCCTCCTTAACTCTAGCCGTTTGTACACACTGTTCCAAATTTCATAATAGTCCGTTTCGGTTTTGTTTTTGATTTCTAATGTTAACCTATCCATTTCAGCGCAGGATAGGATTTTGCTTACTAATTCTTCTTCAGTAGGGGTTTCTTTTCTTTTCTATTTTTGAGCGTAAGCCAATCTTGCTGCAGTCAAAATATGCAGTATTAAGTATAAAGATCCTTTGCTGAATTTATCATTAATAATCCCTAGTAGGAAGTTTTCGGGTTTTAGTTCAATTTTTTGTGATGTTATCTCTTCAAGCCAATTTTTTATCAGGTGCCAAAAATTTTGAGCTTTTAGACATTCCCACCACATGTGACAATAGGTCCCTGGTAACTTTCTACATTTCCAGCATGTCAGTGAGGTTTTTTTATCCATTTTTGCTAGCCTTGTGGGGGGAAGGTGCCACCTATAAAACATCTTGTATAAGTTTTCTTTATAGGTGGTGGCTAGCGTTAGCCTCCTGTTCCTGTCCCATGGTGATTGCCAATTGTCTAGATCAACGGTATAGCCAAAATCTTTGCTCCAGATTAGCATTCTGTGCACACTTCATAGTATTAATACTGACCTTCCAATATCCTGTAAAATTTCTGTATATCAGAAATCACATTTCTCATATTTATTCACATGAAAATTCATTATTATTATTATATAACTACCTCTTTTTTGCTGTTATTTTTTTTGTTGGAAACATACTCATGTTTTGAAGACTTCTTATAAATACTGTATGATGTGATAAATAAAATGCAAACAAACATATGCCTATTTCTACAGGGACAGATACAACCAATTAACAAGAGGCCTAGCCAGTTCAGGATTCTAAACCAGTTGCTTGATAGAAGCTTAGAACAGGATATGAATTTACACTTCCCCATAGAGGTTTTGCATACAACCAATATTGAATGACTGTTGATTCTGATTCTATTAATTTTGTTGTTAGCTGCGAAGTCGTGTCCGACCCATCGCGACCCTATGGACAACATTCCTCCAGGCCTTCCTGTCCTCTACCATCTTCTGGAGTCCATTTAAGCTCACGCCTACTGCTTCAGTGACTCCATCCAGCCACCTCATTCTCTGTCGTCCCCTTCTTCTATTGCCCTCGATCTTTCCCAGCATTAGGCTCTTCTCCAGTGAGTCCTTCCTTCTCATTAGGTGGCCAAAGTACAGTATTTGAGTTTTAGCTTCAGGATCTGGCCTTCTAAAGAGCAGTCAGGATTGATCTCCTCTAGGACTGACCGGTTTGATCGCCTTGCGTAATTCAATGAAGCTATGAGCTATGCCGTGCAGGGCCACCCAAGACGGACAGGTCACAGCAGAGAGTTCTGACAAAACGTGATCCACTGGAGAAGGAAATGGCAACCCACTCCAGTATCTTTGCCATGAAAACCCTATGGACAGTACCAAAAGGCAAAACGATATGACGCTGGAAGATGAGCCCCTCAGGTCGGAAGGCGTCCAATATGCTACTGGGGAAGAGCAGAGGGCTAGTACTAGTAGCGCCAGAAAGAATGAAGCGACTGGGCCAAAGCCGAAAGGACGCTCAGCTGTGGATGTGTCTGGTGGTGAAAGGAAAGTCCAATGCTGTAAAGATTTTTTCTCCATAGGAACCTGGAATGTAAGATCCATGAATCAAGGAAAGCTGGAATCAAGAATCCTACGAATTCTATTAATACAGTAACACTATCACTAAAAAGCCTTGAGTTGTTTCTCTTAAAACTTTCAAACTGGCTGGCCTTTGCTGAATCCTTTGGTAGCAAAATATTAGTTGCAATAAAAACAATCTTGCAAGTTAACAAATGTATGGTGGTGGTTTTAATTTTCCCAACATTTAGGTCTATCCTGACAAACTGTGTAAAGAAACTTCTGTTACCTATACATTATGATTAAAGTGAGAGAAAGAGATTATATTTTAGAAGCAATTGTGAGAAAGCATTGGGTAAATGTAACAATTCTAAGATAGCTTAGCAGTATTCCAAACTAAATAGGGAGACAGTCACGCAGTATAATGCTACTTCTTGAGTCTTTGTATATTAATGTAAAGCTAAAGAACCTGTGATTGTTCATGTACTGGAATCCAAGTACCATCAATTCCAACCAAAGTTAATGATAATTAATGATAGAATTTATAATCCAGAAATATTCGTAGCCTCTGACTCACTACTCATGGTTTATAATTCCAACCCAAACTTTACTAACTTGGAAATAATTGTTAGAGATATTACTAGGGCAAAATCTTAAGCTTATATAACATGGAAAAACGTTTTACTGGGACTAATTTCTAAATATACATTCAAAGCTACATTATTGTTAGGGAAGCAAATACTACATTATCTCAACATTTAGCATATTGCATTTCCAGGAATGCATTTCTTTTTTTTCAGCCTAACATTTCCTATTACTAAATAATAGAAAACTTTATATATATTAAATGTTTTTTTAACTTCCTACTCAAGTATTGATAAGATAGGAATTCCTTCAGACTTTCTCCACAGTAAGCCAGATCAACAGATATTTTAAACTTGTGTCCGTGATGTACTTCATTGTAATGTAATTCAGCCATGCAGTGTTTTCAGCAGGAGAAATTATTTGGGTGACATTTTATTGTTCATATTGCACAATATGTCACATTTGAAAAGATTTTTCATTAGTACAGAAACAAATACAACAGTAGACATGGTGTGCTTCACTGCAACATTGTCTCATTTTGATAGATTTGTGCTTATTTCTTGGGAATAGGCACCATTTCAAGTTTCTAAATCTCTGGCCAGAACTTGAAAATAACATTTAACGTAGCACAGTACTTAAACAAAATGATCCGGTTGAGATCTGCATATGTGGGACTGATTGGGGTAGATTGCAAGGGCGACTCCGAAATATAATGTTATCATATTTTATCTATATCTTAAATTATTGTGTTGTTGTTGTTGTTAGCTGCGAAGTTGTGTCCGACTTATCGCAACCCTATGGACAATGTTCCTCCAGGCCTTCCTGTCCTGTACCATCTTCTGGAGTCCATTTAAGCTCACGCCTACTTCTTCAGTGACTCCATCCAGCCACCTCATTCTCTGTTGTCCCCTTCTTCTATTGCCCTCAATCTTTCCCAGCATTAGGCTCTTCTCCAGTGAGTCCTTCCTTCTCATTAGGTGGCCAAAGTATTTGAGTTTTAGCTTCAGGATCTGGCCTTCTAAAGAGCAGTCAGGGTTGATCTCCTCTAGGACTGACCGCTTTGATCGCCTTGTAGTCCAAGGAACTCACAGGAGTCTTCTCCAGCACCATAGTTCAAAGGTCTCAATTCTTTGGCGCTCAGCCTTTTTTATGGTCCAGCTTTCACTGCCATACATTGCAACTGGGAAGACCATAGCCTTGACTATATGCACTTTTGTTGACAGGGTGATGTCTCTGCTTTTTAGTGTGCTGTCTAGATTTGCCATTGCTTTCCTCCCAAGGAGCAAGCGTCTTTTAATTTCTTGGCTACAGTCCCCATCTGCAGTGATCTTGGAGCCCAGGAAAATAAAATCTGTCACTACCTCCATTTCTTCCCCATCTATTTGCCAGGAATTGAGAGGGCCGGATGCCATGATCTTGGTTCTCTTAATGTTAAGTTTCAACCCAGGTTTTGCACTCTCCTACTTCACCCGCAACAAGAGGCTCTTTAGTTCTTCTTCACTTTCTGCCATTAGAGTGGTATCATCTGCATATCTTAGGTTGTTAATATTTCTTCCAGCAATCTTAATTCCAACTTTTGATTCATCTAGCCCTGCCTTTCTCATGATGTGCTCTGCATAGAAGTTAAATAGGCAGGGTGACAGTATACAGCCTTGCCGGACTCCTTTCCCAATTTTGAACCAATCAGTGGTTCCGTGTCCAGTTCTCACTGTTGCGTCTTGTCCCACATATAGGTTTCTCAAGAGACAAATAAGATGGTCTGGTACGCCCATCTCTTTAAGGACTTGCCACAGTTTGTTATGATCAATCAAAGGCTTTAGCATAGTCAATGAAGCAGAAGTAGATGTTTTTCTGGAACTCTCTAGCTTTCTCCATGATCCAGCGTATGTTGGCAATTTGATCTCTAGTTCCTCTGCCTCTTCAAAATCCTGCCTGTACTTCTGGTAGTTCTCGATCCACATACTGCT
The DNA here is from genome assembly GCF_964194415.1 of Vipera berus. Taxonomy (NCBI): domain Eukaryota; kingdom Metazoa; phylum Chordata; class Lepidosauria; order Squamata; family Viperidae; genus Vipera; species Vipera berus. The sequence goes on along the minus strand of NC_138206.1, from coordinate 94,132,275 downwards.
GGAGTCTAGCTTGTAGGATTTTAAGCATAACTTTACTAGCATGAGAAATGAGTGCAATGGTGCGATAGTTTGAACATTCTTTGGCACCGCCTTTCTTTGGAATTGGAATGTAAACTGATCTTTTCCAATCCTGTGGCCTCTGTTGAGTTTTCCAAATTTGCTGGCAAATTGAGTGTAGCACTTTTACTGCATTGTCTTTTAAGATTTTGAATAGCTCAGCTGGAATACTGTCACCTCCACTAGCTTTGTTGTTGCTCAGCTTTTCTAAGGCCCACTTCACTTCACATTCTAGGATGTCTGGCTCGAGGTCAGTGACCACCTCATTGTGATTATCAGGGACGTTAAGCTCATTCTTGTATAGTTCTTCTGTGTAATTTTGCCACTTCTTCTTAATCTCTTCTGCCTCTGTTAGGTCCCTGCCATTTTGGTCCTTAATCATGCCCATTTTTGCATTAAACGTTCCCTTCATCTCTCCAATTTTCTTGAAAAGATCTCTGGTCCTCCCTATTCTATTGTTTTCTTCTATTTCTTTGCATTGTTCATTTAAGAAGGCATTCTTATCTCTTCTAGCTATTCTCTGGAATTCTGCATTCAATTGGGCATATCTTTCTTTTTCTCCCTTGCCTTTCGCTTCCCTCCTTCCCTCAGCTATTTGCAAAGCTTCCTCAGACAGCCATTTTGCTTTCTTGCATTTCTTTTTCTTTGGGATGGTTTTGGTTGCTACCTGTTCTACAATGTTGCGAACCTCTGTCCATAGTTCTTCAGGCACTCTGTCTATCAGATCTAATTCCTTAAATCCATTTGTCACCTCTACTGTATATTCAACAGGGATATGATTTAATTCATACCTGAGTGGCCTAGTGCTTTTCCTACTTTCTTCAGTTTAAGCCTAAACCTTGCAATGAGAAGCTCATGGTCTGAGCTACAGTCAGCTCCTGGTCTTGTTTTTACTGACTATATAGAGCTTCTCCATCTTTGGGTGCAGAGCATATAGTCAATCTGATTTCTGTGTTGACCGTCTGGTGATGTCCATGTGTAGAGCCATCTCTTGGGTTGTTGGAAAAGAGTGTTTGCTATGACCATCGTATTCTCTGCCTTGGATTCGAACTGAGATCATTCTGTCATTTTGAGGATTGTATCCCAGTATTGCTTTCCTACTCTTTTATTGACTATGAAGGCTACTCCATTTCTTCTGAGGGATTCTTGCCCGCAGTAGTATACCTGATGGTCATCTGAATTAAATTCACCCATTCCTGTCCATTTTAGTTTGCTGATACCTAAGATGTCGATGTTTAGTCTTGTCATCTCTTGTTTGACCACGTCCAGCTTTCCTTGATTCATGGATCTTACATTCCAGGTTCCTATGGAGAAAAAATCTTTACAGCATCGGACTTTCCTTTCACCACCAGACACATCCACAGCTGAGCGTCCTTTCGGCTTTGGCCCAGTCGCTTCATTCTTTCTGGCGCTACTAGTACTAGCCCTCTGCTCTTCCCCAGTAGCATATTGGACGCCTTCCAACCTGAGGGGCTCATCTTCCAGCGTCATATTGTTTTGCCTTTTGGTACTGTCCATAGGGTTTTCATGGTAAAGATACTGGACTGGTTTGCCATTTCCTTCTCCAGTGGATCACGTTTTGTCAGAACTCTCTGCTATGACCTTTCCGTCTTGGGTGGCCCTGCACGACATAGCTCATAGCTTTATTGAATTACGCAAGCCCCTTCGCCACGACAAGGCAGTAATCCATGAAGGGGTAAATTATTGTACATTATTACAATTTCATTTTAGATTGTATTTTATTACTATTTCATCTTAAATTGTATTTTATTTTAATTCCATTTTATATTGTATTTTATCAAATTCCATTTTAAATTGCCTTTATCAAATTTTAGTAACAATCTGTTGCTGGAACTTTGCACTTTGATATGGCCCAAGGGCTAATCAATAAAGACTTATAAAAAAAAAGTTTCTAAATCTCTCCCTTTAAAAAAAACCACTTATAATTACTGAGAGAGGATAAAGATGGAAAATGTTTAAATGCTTTCTGCTCAGAAATTCCAAATTGATGCAAAATCTTAGTTTAAAAGTGCCTGGTTGTGCCTGGTTTTTGAAAATGATTTATAATTCAAGCAATGCTAAATACATTTGAGGTTATTCAGCATATATTCTTAAATAATTATCTGGAGTTTTATATTAACAGGGACATTTTCTATACTTCTTCAGCACCATATTTGTCAAATTGCATTTATTTAGTATTGCAAATTCTAATTGCATTATGAATTGGTATTTATTGGTATTTATTGCACAATTAGAATAATAAAGGTCATGATCAAAAATATTCTGCTCATAACAAGAATGTTTATCAAGTCCCTAAACTGATCCTAATTTATGACCATTGAAGCTCTAAAACATAAATGCTTGCTTCATAGCACAAACTGAATAGCCAAATCCAAAATAGATTACAGTTAAGATGAAACATGATATTACATGTTCAAATACTTATTGAAGATGTCATCTGCTGCTCTTTTATGAAATATCCTTTTCCTATATAATTAAAGCCTCATTGGTTCTTCCAGGTTTTCTTTACAATGTTTGAATTTTACTCACAAATGCTACTGAGGAGTAAAATCAGAGCAAAATGGTCATAGGAGGCTCCCACTGTCATACATACAGTTTTTTTCCACTAGAAGCATTATCTCCCTCCCTCATCAAATCTTGAGGGGCAAATTAACTCTTTCTTAGCTGTAGAGCAGTGGCCCCTGATCTTTTGGGTATCAGGGACCGGTTCCGTGGAGAAAAGGTTTTTCCACAGACCAGAGCAGGTAGTTTCGTGTGCTGCCCGCATCCCACAGATGGGGCTTTATTTGTTTGTGTGGCCCGGTTTCTGGCACGTCGCCATGGTTGGGGACCCCTGCTGTAGAGGATGTAATGATATAGCCATCTCAATGATAAATCCTAATTACCAAATACTAACATGAATCTCTTGCAGAGTTGCAGATTCTCAAGGCCATTTCCAATGCAAAGATCCTTTTTCCCAAAGACAAATACTCTGAGTGAGTATATATTCATGCTGGTAAAGTTTGAAATGAAAATATATATGCACAAATACACATACATCAAAGTAAGGCAATGCAGTTTATTGTATCAGTTTATTCAGATCAACATGACTGAAATCCTAATCATACATATATGGAAATAATTTCTAGCCATTTTTTATTTTCTGACATTCTGATCATGGTGTTCTCTCAGACTTTTAACGTACTTTGATGAATCTATATAATCCATTATTGAATGGTCAAGTCTATTTATTTCACCCATGGCACTATTTTTAATGAACCCACTAAACAAAGGTCAGATTGCAGGGACTATGATGCACATGCATCTTCATTGTGAGATGGAATGCCAGAGATTTTTTGCTGTATTTATTTACAGTTGTATCCCCAATTAAATTGTGTTGACTAATACTAAACTATCAGAATACTAGAAGGCAGAATTTCATCTTCCAGAGTTATTTTTAGGTGAGATATAAAGTTCAAGATAAGCATATAATTGCTAAATACCCATTCAGTAGTATTATCATTATGCAGTCAGTTGTTTCTATATCTCTCCTGTGCCTATTCTGTTCTTTGATCATCTCTTTCTCTTTATTTTCAATCAGTAAGGTCCTTTCAAAGATATGAGTATGAAACATACCAACAAATAACAGCCAAATACTTTGGCTGTCTTATAGTGCTTTCAATTATTTATATTAATCATAACAAAGCAAACACCTTGAAGTCTAAGGAGCATCAGCAATGCATGGATGGAGTCTTATCTAGTTTTCATAACCTCCCAAGGAATTAGAATATGTTATGTGTGACATACAGCCAACTTAATAATGATATCATTTCCAGTGAATAACAGAAGGATTGCATGATGGATAGGTCCATATCTCATTTAATACAATGGCTTTCTATAGAAGCATTTCTGAGAACTATTGAGCATATAACTGTATCCTGAAATATTACAGAAATATTTTCAACTTATACATGTCATACTCAAGGAAAAAAATGGGATAGTCTGTCCTTGCAGCTTCAGTGCTTTGAGGTATGCTAAGCATCGCATACATTGAATATTCTCTTTTTTCATAATCTCTTCATTATTCAGTGCTATTTTAGTTCTATAGCTGTCTATATTAGAAAATATGCATTATAAGTTAGGCTTGCTATAATGAATTAACATAAGGCATGTTACAGGATATTTTTTTAACCTGGGTTCTTATTTCAGGATCAAATAGAGCCCTTAAATAATTTGTACCTTGGTATGCTTCTATTCCTGAATTTTTACTATAAAATTGACTAATGGTTTTTCGTATCTGAGAAGAGCAATTAAATTTGTATCACATTTGCATCCTAGACATTTCAGTTTGGATTTTAGATTACTAAGTGATGTTCTGTTCACTAGTATTCTGCAGTGAGGATGTACACAGATTTATTATATCATTTATCTTTTAATATACATTTATATAGAGCAAAGAAGGACTAGGGGTGATATGATAGCAATATTCCAGTATTTGAGGGGCTGCCACAAAGAAGAGAGGGTCCACTTATTTTCCAAAGCACCAGAAGCAAGACAAGAAACAATGAATGGAAAGTAATCAAGGAGAGAAGCAATCTGAAATTGAGGAGAAACTTCCTAACAGTGAGGACAATTAACCAGTGGAACAGCTTGCCTTCAGAGGTTGTGAGTGCTTGATCCCTTGAGGTTTTTAAGAAAATAATGGACAATCATCTGTCTGAAATAGTATGGAGTCTTCTGCTTGAGCAGGGGGCTGGACTAGAAGACATCTGAAGTCCCTTCCAGCTCTATTTTTTTTTAAAAAAACTTTTTAAAAATCTACATTATTTCCAATACAGCTGAGGAATTATGGGAGCTGAAGACCATAAGTCTTAAAGATGTCAAGCCTGGAGATCTACAGGAATAAATATTAAAAAAAAGCGTAGTTCTATTTAGCACAGCTGATCTGAAGATGATTCTGTACAATCATTGTATGTCCTAAATATTGCAATATTGGCCCTTTTTGCATGAATAGAAATATAATCTGAAGCAGTTGATTAAACAAAAGCTCACTTTCTGAAATATATTCAGCAGTGTCAGGTTGGAGGAAGCCAATCTACTAAGATGCTTCTAAAGAGCCATATTTTTCACTGAGTCAATAAAAACATGTATTTGCTAGGGTAGGTTATATATTTTTATTTACTTATCTATCTATCTATCATCATTTATTTATTTAACATTTATTTGCCACCAATCTCATATCCAATGATTCTAGGTGGCTTACAGCATAAAACATGAAAGCAGAAAAAAGAAACATTAAAACCAACAGTCACAGCACACAGCAGATAAAATGATAATGTGGGCTCAACATTGAAGGGGGGGAAGATGACGATGCCTGGGAGGAGGGTCTTACCTGTTCGCTGCCAAACAGCTGAGCGGTTCCACGGCCAGCCTGCCAGAGAGCTGTTCGGCACGTGGAAGCATCACGGACCTGAAAGAGATGAAGAGATGAAGACAACACCTGGAAGAAGGGTCTTACCCATTCACCACCAAACAGCTGAGCAGTTCCACAGCTGGCCCGCCACACAGCTGTTCACCACAAGGAGGCATCAGGGACCTGAAAGCATGCCACGCGTCCAACAAGCAGCTGTCACTGGGAGGCCAGGTGCTGGCAGCATGTTCCGCATGGCCGAACAGAGCAGAGAGCCAGAGGCCTGCTCTTATCACGTCAGCCACCGGATGCTGGTTAGGTGGGTGGGGGGTGGAGCCAGGTGGGTAAAGCATGTAAGGCACTGGGAGGGGATTGCTCCCAGTGCTAACTTTGTTTGCAGTTGTGTGATTAAACGCATGCCAGAACGTTCCTTTTCTGAAGCCAGCCTCCTGTGAATTCTACAACTTGTTTTCTGTTCTGGAACCAGGGATTGGTAAGGACTTTGACAGATAAACCATTAAAACCAGATGGGAAAGGCAGGAGCTGGACACACAGAAGGTGGGGAGGTGGAATTAGGTTTTAATTAATCAACCACTTCCAGTATGAAGCTCCCCCATGGGTCCCCAAGCCATCTGGTAAAGGCAGATCTCAAGGCTCTTTTGAAATGTCGGGAGGGTAGGAGCCAATCTCAGCTCAGGGGGGTAAGATGTTCAAGAGGGTGGGAGCCATGGCAGAGAAGGCTCTTCTCCTGGAGCCCCCCAGCTGAATTTCTTTGGCTGACGGAATCCGCAGCAGGCCCCCTCTGCCGGCACAGGTGGTGTGGGCCAGGCCCATCAGGGTGATGTTATGATTGTTCAGGCTCAGAAGTCTACTTACTAGTATTCTCATAACTTTATTTAATATGTCCTTTATGATTTTCAAGAGCTGCTTTTCAACAGAGTATTATACATGTCAGTACCAGCTGAGCTTGTCTGGACTTTGAGGTTATGGAGAAATGGGCTTAGTTTAAATATGCCTGGTTAGGAGACCACCATGGCATCCTAGTCAGTAGACTAAACTGGGAAGTTGAAAAAAGATGCAAACAGTAGGCAGTGGCACATCATTTTCTAGCCAACCACTATAGTACTGTTGGCAAGCAAGCTGCCTAGTTATGTCTGTTTAGTTTCCAGGAGTCAAACTTAATTTAAGGATATTTTTACCTTTCATATCTCCTTGTTAATTTGGATATAATGGAACACTTCATGGTACACAAAATTTCAGTTTTCATAGCTGGTTTTACAAATTGCTGGATATGAAAAAGGGGTAAAAACATTAAATAGAGGAAAAATAAATGTTAATGTTGTAATAGGACCATAATATATCTACTCTAGGAGATGAGTAGACTAAGCCCAAGGGCAGGGTTAAATGTGTCATCAGTTTGGAGTTGTTGCATTACCACAAGAGACCCAAGTCCAGTTCCTTGTGAATTCAACTGACCCTTATCTAGCACCAATTTGGCTTGACTATTAGTAGATCAGATTCTTGTGTATAGGTAGCATGTAATAAATTTTTAGTGCTTTCAACTCAACTCCTGTTTCTGGTAGCATGTGCCCGACATCCACTGTATTCTGGGATACAAGCTCTCAGGGAAAAATAACCAAAGTACAATTTCTCCAAATATTTTAAAGCAGTCCCAGATAAAGTGTTTCCCTCTACAAGGACAGATCTTTGATTTCAGAATTCTTACCCAAATATTGCTGCTATCTTTTGACCATACAATATTTCTGCTAATGAAACAAAAACCAGCTTGTTCTAAATCTGAGAAAACAGTCACATTGTTTACAGTTCTCATGCCTTCCATAATTTAGATTACCTAAGGAATTGAATGTTCAGGAACTAACTTGGTAAAATAATTTACTTTATCTCAAATATATGACACGGAGTATAAGCAGACTGGTTTTGAGTACCTGAGAGTTTTTTTAAAAAAGGTATATTCTTTTCATTTTTGTGCTGTTTGTAACTAATTATTATACCCCACCCAGAATTCTGCAGGATTGGGTAGGTTTTAAATATTGTTGAATAAATAAACTATTATTAAGGAATGTTAACTATTATTATTTAATTGAATAAATATATTTGGAAGAGGAAGCACGCCTATACCACTCTGCAATCTCTGCTATTAGACAGCTCAGAGTGTCTTCAAGTCATGTTGCTACCAGGAAATACAGCCAAAAGTATAGAAAAGTAATAATAGCAAACATACATAATTTGCACTACAACTCTACTAAATAACTTTATCAGCCATATGTGTTTAAGTGATTCAACTCTCAATTCATTTGTAGAGTAAAACATTTCTGATGGAAGTTGCAGGTATTTGTTTTAATCATGCACAATCATAGAATGGGCATTCCTCTGGCATGTGAAAGAGAAAAAATGTATTTTTAAGAAGATGCTCTCCATCAGCAGTTTTCAAGCACTTGTATTAAAAATAGTATGCAAAATTATCAAATCAGCTGATAGTTAAGTAGGCATATGTTTTAGCCAATTAGAACTGTTCATTATGCAGACTGATTAAATATTGCAGTCTAGCAAATTATCAGCAAGCTGCATTTCAGTTATTTTAAATAATAAAAAAGAAATCTAGATATCGGAATATTCTGATAAATAATATCTAATTTAAATTACAGCATATGTATTCCGTTATTTAGTTATTGAACTTTACGTGTAACTGGCTTTCTCTAACCTCATTCCCAATAACAAGGGGTAGAAAGAAATTGCAATTAGTGTTTGCAAATTAATTTGTTCCCTTTTCAGGTTTTTCTCCCTAATGATGAGAAGTAAACATTTGCAACTCAGTTCTTAAAAGTTTAATGTTAGTTTCTAAAATAGCACTGGAAAAGAGGGACAATGTAGTAATTGACTGATCTGGCATTCATTATATTCATCAATTGCAAAAATAACACAGGTAAAAAATTAGATATAGAGACAGATGGGTGGGTGGGCTGGCAGACAAGCTAAAATACATCCTGATTAATAAAAATATGGGATAGACAGGTAAGTAAATAATGTAGCCTACATCTTACTGCATTTATACGTTCAGAAATTCATTATGAATACCGTATTTTCTGGCGTATAAGACGACTGGGCGTATAAGACAACCCCCTACATTTTCTGTTAAATTATAGGGTTTGGGCTATACTCGCCGTATAAGACTACCCCTCTTCCAACGCACACCAAATCAAAATTAAAAAACATCAGATTTGATTTTAATATGGTAATTTTAATTCAAATGTTTATGACATGCAGGTGCTTAGTAGGAAAACTGTCACTTATAAACATAAGGCTGTTTGTCATCAAACATGTAAACATAAAACAGTGCAAGTGGATTAAACTATAATACTAATACTAATACTAATACTAATACTAATACTAATACTAATACTAATACTAATAATAATAATAATAATAATAATAATAATAATAATAATAATAATAATAATAATAAGAAGAAGAAGAAGAAGAAGAAGAAGAAGAAGAAGAAGAAGAAGAAGAAGAAGAAGAAGAAGAAGAAGAAGAAGAACTTGCCTTTCAAGTTGGGATATACTACAGCTGCTCTTCAACTTTAGAAGGAAAGACGCCCAGACCCCAGCCTGTAAAAAATCACAGACTGCAGCTTCTTCTCCAATTGGTCCCGCTTTCCCTGCGCAGACTAATTGGGAGATTCGCTCCAGGTTTTCCAGCCAGCCCTGTCCCTAAATTTTCAGCACCCGGCATATAAGACGACCCCTGACTTTTGAGAAGATTTTCATGGGTTAAAAAGTAGTCTTATACGCCGGAAACTATGGTAATGTATACACAAAAGAAGGCAGGATAAATAACAAAGACAGAAGATGAGGTAAGCAGAGCACAATGGAAGAAACGCAAGGATAAAAGACAATGGGACATGGATCAAAGGATGGTCTGAAGAAAGAAAAGGAAGCAGTATGAAATAGATCAGTATAACCTAACATGGATTGTGGATGGGAAGGACAGTGAAAATTTTATCATACATTTGAGTACAAGGCTGGCCAGAAGATTTTTGTATGAGTACTGAAATTCAATATTCAGAAATCTAAAAATTCAAATCTTATCAAAACCCATAGAAGACAAAAAAGTTACCTCAAAAAGTTGAACCACTAAATAGCATTTCTATGAAGAAGGCAGCTTCTAGTAATGATGGAATTTTTTAAAAAATATTCAATATGAGGAAAATCCAGGGCTGAAAGTGGCAACCCTTGCACATGGCTCACTATCAGCCACATTCATAGGGAATGTCTTTAACCTCCTTTTAAAATATAATTAACAAAGTGGAATTGCAAAGGGAAAATCTCCCTGATTCGATTGGGCATTTAATTCTCTAAAACTCAAAGGCATTATCCTGCGGGCTGGTACAGCCAAATGAAATCCTCAGTGACTATTAAGCTAAGTGATTCATGCAGAGCCAGTGATCTGATTTGCAAAGGAAGATCAACAATTAGGCAATTCTCCAGCTTTGTTTTTAATCTTCTTTCATAGCTACAGGAAAGTTGATTGTTTGGAACAGGAACTTATTTTCCCACATCTCAGAAACCCAAAGTAGTTATTCTTATTTATACGCTTTTTCAACCATACATTAGCATTATAAAACACAGTAAATGGCTTTGTTGATGATAATGCCAGTACCAGCAATCTTCAAGTTTAATGCATTGGTTCTTACCTAGAACACATATTTTAAAACTGCAGGCTGACAGCAATCTGAAGATTTGACTTTAGAACTTTTTGTTAAAGACTTTTTCTTTATTAGCACTGATGATGTTACCTAGTTTTAGTAATGAAAGGTCTTCAGGAAAACAACCAGAGAATTCCAAGGACCCCTCCTCGCATGATAGTGTTTAAAACTTTAAAAGGTATCCTCAGAAGCTCTTCATTTAAGTGAGAGCCTATTGCTCACATTAAGAGTGAGAGGAGGGAAATTTAACTCATTTTTATATTTGACTGAATCTTGGAACTAAGAAAATGATTTCCTATACTGCTCATAAAAGATATCTAAATAAAAACATTAGGTACAGAAAAACAATAATTATAAATGCAGAAGCAATCCTAAATATCAGTGTGAAATTTTTAATAGGAGGACGTTTCTGAATGAGTAACTGAATCTCAGAACAAAATCAAATCTAACATCCATTCTGTACACAGCTATTAATTAAAAAACCTTTATATATATTTGTTGCCTCAGAAGAATGTTTCCGATACCTGCTTTTCCAGGGTTTTGTTTTTTCTTTTTGCGTATTTATGGTCAGAGATGAACTGTAGCAGATACTGTTCTATTATTTCATATTTCATGGTTCCCATTTTTTTCCTTTCCTTTCTATTTTTCAGTTTCTTCAACCTCAACTCCAGATAACAGGTAGTCTTCGAGTTTTGATTGCAATTGAGCCCAAAATGTCTTTGGCTAAGCAAGACAGGTGTAAGTGAGTCATGCCCCATTTTATGACTTTTATGGCATGGTTAAGTGAATCATGTAATTGTTAAGTAAATCTGGCTTCCCCCATTGACTTTACATCTCAGAAGCTTCCTAGGAATACCAATAACAATAGCACACTTAGACTTATATACTGCTCCATAGTGCTTTACAGCCCTCTCTATGTGGTTACAGAGTCAGCATACTGCCCCCAACAGTCTGGGTCCTCATTTTACCAACCTTGGAAGGATGGAAGGCTGAGTCAATTTTGAGCCAATCAGGATCAAACTGCTGGCAGTTGGCAGAATTAGCCTGCAATACTGCATTCTAACCACTGCACCACCATGGCTCTTGCATGAAGATTGCAAATGACAATTCCAGGATACTGGGATGGTGCAACCATCATAAATATATGCCAATTGCCAAGCATGCAAAGTTTGATCACATGACTGGGGATGCTGCAATGGTGATAAGCTTGAGAACTGGTCATAAGTCACTTTTTCTTTTTCTTTTTTTTTATTAAAGAGTTTTACAAAAACAAAATTTTACAATATATCCCCAAATCCCTCCCACCCCAAACCTGCCCACTTCCCTCACCCCCACTTCCCAGAGCTAAATACAGGATTATAGTTACAATAATCATATTCTAAATAAAAATTATGTATAATATACAATTAACCAAATTCATAATGTGCTTTAACTCCCCTTTAACATAACTACAAACAAAGTACCAATAACAATATCCCACTAAAATCTACTCATAAGCTAAATGGAACTTTTTAGTCCCATATTTGTTCTGAATATAATTTATCCATCTCCTCCAAACTGAAATATATCTTTCCTGTGAATGATCTTTCAAATAAGCAGAAAGCTTAGACATTTCTGCAAGATTCGAAACTTTAAACACCCATTCTTCTATAGTGGGCAAACTATCCTTCTTCCAATATTGCCCCACCAGTAACCGTGCTGCTGTTATCATGTTCAACATCAAGTTAGTTTCTTTAACATCACAATCTACAACAATACCCAATAAAAACAATTGCGGAGAAAACTTTATCTTTCTCTTAAAAATCTTTTGAATGTTCCACCAAATTTTGATCCAAAAAGCTTTTATATTTCTACAAGTCCACCACATGTGAAAATAGGTAGCTTCTAAGTCACTTTTTCAAAGCTGTTGTAACTTTGAAAGTCATTAAACATTTACCCTCTTAATTATGTATATAGTACTATCAAACTGGAGGATTATATCTGATGTATCAATTGGGGTTTGTGGAATTTTAATGAAATGCCCAAACTCTTTAAAAAATATTGAAAATTATTATTCTTTCAGAATTGAGGGAAATTATGTAACCATATAAAAATGGAACATCTATCATAAACACTAACCAGCTGCATCTAGGGTTGATAGTATTTCCATTGGGTTATCTGAAAGATATGTTGCTTTCTTTTACACATATTTTTACAGAGTATGATATACTATAATGGACTAAGAACAGGAAAACTCATTTATTTCTCTCGGACCAAATATTGTTTTTATCTCACAAGGTTGCCGCTGTGGGGAAAAATTGAAGGGACCACTATATACTTCGTTAGAGATCCTATACAAAAGGCAATAAAAGGTAAAGGTAAAGGTTCCCCCGCACATGTGTGCTAGTCGTTTCCAACTCTAGTGGCCGGTGCTCATCTCCGTTTCAATGCCAAAGAGCCAGCGCTTGTCCGAGGACGTCTCCATGGTCATGTGGCCGGCATGACTAGACGCCAAAGGCGCACGGAACGCTGTTATCTTCCCACCGTAGTGGTCTCTATTTTTCTACTTGCCTTTTTACGTGCTTTCGAACTGCTAGGTTGGCAGAAGCTGGGACGAGTAACAGGCGCTCACTCTGTTACGCGGCACTCGGGATTCGACCCGCCAAACTGCCGACCTTCTGATCGACAAGCTCAGCGTCCTAACGCACTGAGCCACTGTGTCCCTTACAAAAGGCAATACTTATTTTAAAAATGCAGGTTAACAGCAGTCTGAAGATTTGTCTTTAGAACTTTTTGTTAAAAACATGTTTGTAATAATTATAGATATATTTACCTAAGAAAACACAACCCATATAAATTGCTCTACAGGTAGTCCTCAACATACAACAATTCACTTAATGACCATTCAGTTATAATGGCACTGGAAAAAGTGACATATGACCATTTTTCACACTTATGACCATTGCAACATCCCCATGGTCACGGATGCTTGAAAAATGACTCACGTTTATGACAATTGCAGTGTCCTGGGGTCATGAGCCTTTTGACAAGCAAAGTCAATGGGGAAACCAGAGTCACTTAACAACCATGTTACTAATTTAACAACTGTAGTGATTCACTTAACAAATGTGGAAAGAAAGTCATAAAATGTGGCAAAATAAAGACATTAACAAATGTCTCACTTAGCAACATAAATTTTGGGATCAATTGTGGTCATAATTTGAGGACTACATGTATTCAATATTTAATGCTTCTTCTTCTTCTTCTTCTTCTTCTTCTTCTTCTTCTTCTTCTTCTTCTTCTTCTTCTTCTTCTTCTTCTTCTTCTTCTTCTTCTTCTTCTTCTTCTTCTTCTTCTTCTTCTGTCACTGCATATTGTTATCAGTGGCTGGCCTACTCAGCTCAGTTTAACACTCTGCACTGGGGAACTAACTCATCCATAAGCCCGGATTTCACCTGTAGAATAATTTCCAAGACATCATCAGCTTCCATATCTTAATCTCCCAAATATGGGCAACCTAGATTGCACAACATGCAAAGTCTTTGATAATTAAGGAAAGCATACACATTTCTATGAGCTCTCAGAATATGGTATGCAAAAAATGCCAAACAGCCTTCTTTCTCAACCTTCTTCTTCTTCCAAGAAAATATTATCTTTCTCATCTTCTCTCTATACAAAGGAACTATTAATGAATATAGCACTCCATGTTGACTCCCTGTTTCTGAGATTAAGCTAATGTTGATACAAGGCTTTGGAAGGTTTCAATCATCTGTTCTAGATTGCTAAATACAGGGAACTGGCAAAATCATATCCAATATATTTTAAGCAGTTTTAGATTCATAGCAAAGCACTTTTGAAGAGACCCAGGCACAGAAGTCTTATCATCACTTTCTTCTCATTGCATTCTGTTTCCTTTCATTTTTTGCTCAACTTTTTGTGTTCCTTGAAGTCAGTGGCTCGGTATAATTGATATACAATATACTGATATAGTATTAGAGGTGTGGTAATTGGCTGTAATGTGAACCAACAGACTATCCCAGTTTGTGGGAGGGAAAGGAAGCTCAAAGAATGCAGAGACTCCTACATTGGATAATGTAGCAACTTGTTTACAAACAACTTCTGGAACATTATAGGAAACAAATGCCCCATTACACAAATCAGTAGGATTCACCATGAGATGTTTCTCTGCTCATAAAGATAACTTTATACAACTGCATTATTTTTTATGATAATGGTGGGATAAAAACAAAAAAAGTAGGATAAACTTAAAGACTAAAGTAGATTTATTGAAGTTAACAGGATGAGTTAATCTTCACTTTAATTTTTAAAAAGCCTGGTTTAAATATGACCGGATTTAGATTCAAACCCATGTATTTTTTACAAGCTGGGAGAAAAAGATTATTCTTTTGTTATGTTTAGAAAATATAGCTGTTGAATTTTTTCCTACCCTTTGATCTACTCTAGATAGTTTTGGTATTGATAATATTTTTATGTTCAATCCCTTAGATTGCAAGATTATATATGTTTTTACTTAGCTCCATTTAGTTGGGAAAGAATTAACTCTTTAAATATGCATAGGATCAGACTGCTAGTGATGTAGGGATACTTCTATTGGCCCATGTAAAAACTAGACCCAATATTTCTATTGGCCCATGTAAAAACCTGGAACCCTAATGTTTCGTTTTGGAGGGGGTTAGTTTCCAGGTATCTTGTACCCCAATTTCCTCTATCATATTAAAAGAAGTCTTAGGTAATCTTTTTCTTCAACTTTTTCCTGTTTTGCCACTTTTGTAGTCTAATGTCCCATCTACTATTGCATTAAAGTCTCCTACTAGACAAATATTTTGGTATTCCATTTCTACTATTTTTCTATGAAACTTTTGATAAAATTCTTCTTGTTTATTATTTGGTGCATATATTACTACTAAAGGTATTTGTTTTTGATGTAAAATTATTTCTACCATCACAATTCTTCCTTCTTCATCTGAATAAATCATTTTGGAGTCTATTGTCTCTTTAACATATACAGTGTAAGGTCCCAGTCCCTTACTTGAACTTGAGATACCATATCAGTCTAATCAGATAGCCCAAGCAGAGACTTCTCGATCAAGCAGCACTTTATTTGGTCAAATTAAGCAGCTAGGTGGCCAACGATCTGGAACGCTGGCAGTTACGTCCAGAAGTGCCACACATTAGAAAATTGGTAGCATTGCTTTATAAACTTTGTTAGCCAATGAAAATCAACAACAGAGCCATTACATCATAAGAAAGACATCAATCATTCCTGTACACTCCCTTATTCCCTCCTTCAATATATCACATCCATGTACATGTTTCTCACACTTGCATGAAATTTCTCTGGTGCAAAAGCTGATTATAAAAAGAAAAAAAGCAACAGTTAGATTAAATAATTTCCCTTTGTTCCCGAACCCTTCAACAGCTACTCCTCTTTTTTGTTGTTGTTGTGCTGATGCATAGTAGAGTTTCCCAATTTTTGGGTATTCCAAAAGTTTATAGTATTGGTTTTTATATATGTCTTTTGCAAACAAATTATATCAATATTTAATTTCTGTAATTTTTAAAAGATTTTGTTTCTTTTTGATGGAGAGTTCAGTCCATTTATATTCACTGAAAAGATTCCGCTTTCTCCATTTTGTTTACTTATATTTAGGTCTTGGCGATCTCATGGTCCTCTGTTCTCTTACCATTCCCTCACCCTCTTGGTCTGACTTCTCTTTCTCTTCTTCAATTTGTATAGCTGTTTCCACTGTTGTTTGTTCTGTCTGCTTTTGTTCTTTTCTATCCTCTTGTTGATGTTGTACTCTTTCAACCAGGAATGCTCTGTTTCTTTCATCAAAATCTTCTGCCTTCCAAACTGAATCCAGTCAATATCTTGTATTGTTTCAATTGATTAGGATCCCTTCTGGCATTAACCATCTAAAATTTATTCCTTTGGCAATTAACTTTGTGGCCAAGAAGTGATATTGTCTTCGGGTGTCACTTATTCTTTTGGGGATCTGCTTCAACACCACAGTTTCTTTATTTTATGTTGTAATGGTTCATTTTTAACTCTTCACAGTATTTCATCTCTTATTGTTTTTTTATAAATGTTACATGGACTTCTTTGGGTAATTTATATTTCCTCACATAGCTTGAATTCATTCGGAATATTTCATCTATTTCCATTTGTATCTCCACTCTTTCTATTTCTAGGGTCTCTGCCAATAGATTAATGATCACTTCTGCTATATCTTCCTCTTTGTCTTCAAGTATCTTTTGGAATCTTAAGTAATGTACAGCTTTCTCCATTTCCAAGGCTGCAACTGCTCCTTCTACGCTTTGGTTTGCTTGTTCCAATCTTTCATTATCTTGCATTAATGCCTCCATTTTTTTATCCGTTTCTTCTGATTTATTTTCCACTTTCTGGATTTTGTTCATTTTTAGCAATCAATTGGTGATGGGCATCAAATTGTGCCTTTATATCCAGCACTTGCTTATTTAGATTATCAAAGTTAGTTTTTCTCTCTTCGTGATTTTTCTGTATTGATTCTTGAATTAGCTCTAATGTGGCTTGCATCTCTCTCTGAGCACTATTTATTTTTTCTCGCTGCAGCAACGTTTCAATAGATCCCTGGCTTGCTGGACTAAATAATAATAATAATAATAATAATAATAATAATAATAATAATAATAATAATAACAACAACAACAACAACAACAACAACATTGGAAGGGACCTTGGAGGTCATCTAATCCAACCCCCTGCTCAGGCAGGAAACCCTATACCATTTCAGACAAATGGCTGTCCAGTCTCTTCTTAAAAACTTCCAGTATTGGAGCATTCACAGCTTCTGGTTAATTGTGTTCCAACAGAGGGTGCAGAAGAAGTTTTTTTCATAAGTTTAGTGAGATTTGGTGCTCTCATTTTTCAATTAAATGAGTTTTATAAATCCACAAGGAGAAAAAGCAAAAGAAAAACAAACCAACTGACTTAGGTTATAATCCAATCATGAAAGGAGCCAACTGTTTTAGGCTAATCCAAATGTGCCAGTTAGTTTAAAGATGTAAAAAGCCCTTTGTTTCCAAATAGTTTCTGTTGTACTTATATCCAGGGTCAGAAGATATGATTGTAGAAAGTTTTTTCTGGCATAGAGTCACATAAAGTTCTTTTGTTTACACCAGGTGTTGTTTCAAGGTCAAGAGCTTCTCAATTTCTTTTAGTATTTTCACCACTAGATGTCCTTATTTACTGGATTGTCTATGTCCGGGTTTAAAAAGTTCTTTTTAAGTTGTTTTCTCATAGAAATTAAATATGAAAAGATTTTCCACACTGTTAGAGTTAACTAAATTTTATTTAAATCAGTCCCAGTTTCATTTATATATACATATGTGTGTGTGTGTGTGTGTGTGTGTGTGTGTGTGTGTGTTAAGTATTTGTCAAGTCTTTTGAATACCTTGCTAGTTAAATCTTCTTTCCTGTTTCAGCCTAACCCAAGGCTATCTGCAGGCTATAGTCACAACTTACAACACTTCATTATTTGTGTAAATTATTCAAATTGCTAATGATAATTGCTAATACACACACACACACACACACACACACACACAATGATCATATCAGTCTCCCTTTAATTCTTTGTTAGCAATCAAAAAAAATTACACAAATATGAGCTGTCACTGCTGTGACTACTGCCTGTGGATGGCCTTGGGTTAGGCTGAAACAGGAAATAAGATTTGCCCCGTCTTTGGGGCCTAGCAAAGTATGTATATATATATGTTTTCTGAGGTTTTCGCGGGTGCCTGTATGTGGATCCTTGGTTTTTCGGGTTTTTCCCCGCGTGGAACTAAAGGTGTAGGCGCAACGTTTCGACGGAATCCCATCCGTCATCATCAGGCTTTAGCTTCCTTCTTCTGGGAGAAGCATGTGGCTGTTTGTTCCTCTTTTTTAAACTGCCAGAGGGGGTGTGTTCTGTGGAGGTGTGCTCTGATTGGGTAGGGGACCAAGTGTGTTCTGATTGGGTGGGAGTGTGTTTTGAATGGTGGGTGTGTTCTGATTGGGTGGGGGGGTGTTCTGAGTGGATGGGCTGGTCTCAGCTGCCAGCTCCAGACCTGAGCTGGTGAGTTGTGCTGCTTTTGTTCGGCTTCGTGTTTGTGGTGGTGCCATGTTTTTATAGTGGGTGTCAGTTTGCTTATTGTGTGGTTTGGAGGGGTTTAAAGTGGCTGATGTTGCAGCTGTAGTTAGGTTTTTGTTTTGTGGTTGTGTGTCTTTATCGTTGTGGGTTCGGATTTGCTTTTTGAATGGTTGTGTGGTGGTGATGTCATGTGATGTTATCATGAGTTTGGGTCTGGGATCATTCTTGGTGGTTGGGCCTCGTCTGTCAATCAAGGCGGGTTTCCAAATGGCTGGTAGACGAGAGGTATCATCTCGTTTATTCATGCTGTGGGGGCGTTTTTCTATCTCAATGGCTTCTCTGATTATTCTGTTGAAGAGCACAAAAACTCACTCAGAAAGGGAGAACAAACTTCATCCCTGGTCCAACACTTTGAAGCCACGGGACATGAAATTGATTTTAAAAAAACCAAAACTATCGCCAAAATTGAACATTTTAACAACAGAATAATCAGAGAAGCCATTGAGATAGAAAAAGGCCCCCACAGCATGAATAAACGAGATGATACCTCTCGTCTACCAGCCATTTGGAAACCCGCCTTGATTGACAGACGAGGCCCAACCACCAAGAATGATACCAGACCCAAACTCATGATAACATCACATGACATCACCACCACACAACCATTCAAAAAGCAAATCCGAACCCACAACGATAAAGACACACAACCACAAAACAAAAACCTAACTACAGCTGCAACATCAGCCACTTTAAACCCCTCCAAACCACACAATAAGCAAACTGACACCCACTATAAAAACATGGCACCACCACAAACACGAAGCCGAACAAAAGCAGCACAACTCACCAGCTCAGGTCTGGAGCTGGCAGCTGAGACCAGCCCATCCACTCAGAACACCCCCCCACCCAATCAGAACACACCCACCATTCAAAACACACTCCCACCCAATCAGAACACACTTGGTCCCCTACCCAATCAGAGCACACCTCCACAGAACACACCCCCTCTGGCAGTTTAAAAAAGAGGAACAAACAGCCACATGCTTCTCCCAGAAGAAGGAAGCTAAAGCCTGATGATGACGGATGGGATTCCGTCGAAACGTTGCGCCTACACCTTTAGTTCTACGCGGGGAAAAAACCGAAAAACCAAGGATCCATATATATATATATATATATATATATATATATATATATATATATATATATATATATATATATATATATATATATATATATATATATATATATATATATATATACATTCATACAAGATAATACATCCTACTATTAAATACAGTACATTGTGTTGTTTAAGTGTTCCCTTTATTTTTTGAGCAATATATATATATATATATATATATATATATATATATATATATATATATATATATATATATATATATATATATATATATATATATATATACTTTGCTAGGCCCCAAAGACGGGGCAAATCTTATTTCCTGTTTCAGCCTAACCCAAGGCCATCCACAGGCAGTAGTCACAGCAGTGACAGCTCATATTTGTGTAATTTTTTTTTGATTGCTAACAAAGAATTAAAGGGAGACTGATATGATCATTTCAAACTTATTTGTTCTCATCAGTCAGCCATACCCTTCTGAGATTCGAACCTGGGCCATTAGGCAATTGTTCTAACCTTTAGGCCACTGGCTCTTTCTCGCTTTGTTAGCTGAGAAGCAAGGGAGATATGTGTTAAGTGTTTGTTAAGTATTTAGAATATATATGTGTGTGTGTGTGTGTGTGTGTGTGTGTGTGTGTGTGTGTGCGCGTGTGTTCCTTAATTTCATTGTCATGTTTATAATTTCTTGCCATTTTTAACTCCTTTCTTACCAAATCTTTCCAGGGTCTTTACTTCAGAAATTTTTCAAATCAGGGGATCTCTATTTCCAAATCCATAAGGAAGAGGAATTTAAAAAAAATGGTCTCACCCAGTTCTTAGCACATTGTTGACAATCAGCTGTTTGATGGCTTGCCATGGCTCTCTTTTTCCCTGGTTGTCGATGACTTGGGCTGCCTGTGCCTACAGGCAGCCTTTCTTCCGTCCATTTGAAGAGGTTCCTCAGTTCGTTTCGACCGACTGCCATCTGGTCCAAACTCCCAAAGCTTTCCTTCTTCTTCATTGCCCCTCCAGGGCAACTTTCCGACTCCTTGGGGCTGTGGTGGCGAACCTATGGCACACGTGCCACAGGTGACACACAGAGCCCTCTCTGTGGGCACGTACACCGTCAACCCAGTCCCAGGCCTTCAGCTGGGTTTTATAAAATCTTTTTGCTTTAGGCCTCCGCCGCCATGTGCAAAAAAAAAGATTCAGTCAATCAATCAATTTCAACTTCTCGCGGAGAAAAAAAAGATATCGCAAAGTTGGAATTGATTGATTGAACTTTTTAGTCCCACCCAGTCTGCTGTTACCACCATAGCCATACCCACCCAATTGGCCACACCCACCCAATTGGCCACACCACACCCACCCAATGGGCCATGTCCACCCGGCACCCAATGATACATAACTGGGTTTTGGGTTGCAGTTTGGGCACTCAGTCTCTAAAAGGTTCACCATCACTGCGCTTGGGATCTCCAGACAGAGTGAAATCAGGCTAAGAAGCCAGAGCTTGAGTTTCTTCCACTAGTCTCATCATGACATCATTTGTGAATGCTGGCTCTGATGTTTCTATTGGCCCATATAAAAACTGGGCCCTGATGTCTGTCAGTTATAAGGGGAAACTATCTCTTCTCTTGGCACTGAGAAACAACAGGGGCAAAAGACGACCATCATTGAAGATCTACTGAGAAGTAAGATCCACTGTTCCAACATTGCCCATTCCAAGACTTTAGAAATCCTCTAATTTTAGTCACTAAATCTCAACCATTTAATTGCACCTCTTTTTTCTGGTTATTATTTGATTACTTACATACAAGCAGTATATGTAGGAGAAAACACTCATGTGCATGCAAGCTGTTAGCTATCTTCATGACCATTTTAGTACAGACACCCAACCCTGAAATCATAGGTGACCCAGTTACCTTTTATTCATAGAATGTGAGGGGATGCCTCCTATTTGCCCTCTCAAACAGCAAAAATAATCTGGGCCAGCCCCAATGCTACTACACTTTTTATTATATTATTACAGCTCAACATACAGTATATAATTGAGTTACTTTCTCTAAGTAAACATGTATATCCACAAATACTGATATGTAAAAACCACCATTACTTCAGAGAATTTGGAACATATTAAATACAAGATAGAGCCCCTAAGAGTAGATAAGGAGAGTGCATTAAGCTAAAAGATGGAGAGCTAAATGAAAACATTATCGCTACCTTTCCTTCTGTTTGTTTTAGTTCTGTAAGTCTCATTCACATAATGAGTGTATTGACAATCATTATGTAAATTAGATCACCTTTCCAGGAGGATGTCTGTTCCTCTATGAGTCATTTAAAGTAGTTTATATATTCATCAATAGAATCCATGGTTATAATAAGATTTTTTTCCTCAGGAAAATAGTAATTACTTACTAATATTGTTTTGGCTAAAACTATAACATAAATAAATAGAAGATTTTTTTAAAAAAAACAGAATAAAGGATCTATTTAGGAAAATTAGAGAAATGGGAAAATTCAAAGGAATATGAACAGAAAGATTTTTAAAGATGGAATATAATACTTTAAAAAGAAAGAAGGAATACATAGAAACCTTTACAAGACCAAATTGAATGAGACAATATGCAAGAATTTGATGATGAACTCATGGTAAAAAAAATAGATGGTCTAGAATAGGAAGATGTAGGGATGGAGGAACTGGCAGTCTTTAGAAAGGACACCAGAAAGAAATTACACAAATAGTTAGAACTGGATGGTGGATAATGCAATAGAAATAGCAAGAGAAAAAGAACTGTTTTACAAACTAGTCCAAAGCCTTGATTGTATCACTTGAATAAGTCTCTCAATGCCCCAAGCATCTGATTCTTCTGTTAAGAAGTCTCTGCAATAACCAAGATACAGTTGAGAAGGGTCCTTGGAGGTCATCTAGTCCAACCCCCTGCTCAAGCAGGAACCCTATACCATTTCAGACAAATGGCTGTCCAGTCTCTTCTTAAAAACTTCCAGTGTTGGAGAATTGACAGCTTCTGGAGGCAGGTTGTTCCACTGATTAATTGTTCTAACTGTCAGGAAGTTTCTCCTTAATTCTAGGTTGCTTCTCTCCTTGATTAGTTTCCATCTGTTGCTTCTTGTCCTGCTTTCAGGTGCTTTGGAGAATATCTTGACTCCCTCTTCTTTGTGGTAGCCCCTGAGATATTGGAACACTGCTATCATGTCACCCCTCATCCTTCTCTTCATTAAACTACACATACCCAATTCCAGCAACCGTTCCTTATTTGTTTTAGCCTACAATCTCCTGATCATCTTGTCTGTACTCTTTCTAGAGTCTCAACATCTTTTTTACATCGTGGTGACCAAAACTGGCTGCAGAATTCCAAGTGTGGCCTTACCAAGGCATTGTAAATAGTATTAACACTTCATGTGATCTTGATTCTATCCCTCTGTTAATGCAGCCTAGCACTGTGTTGGCTTTTTTGGCAGCTACAGCACACTGCTGGCTCATATTTAAGTGATTGTCCACTAGGACTCCAAGAACCCTCTCACAGTTGCTACTATTGAGCAAGGTACCACCTATACTATATCTGTGCATTTGGTTTTTCTTGCCTAAATGTAGAACCTTACTTTTTTCACCATTGAATTTCATTTTGTGAGATAGTGTCCAATGTTCAAGTCTGTCAAGATACTTCTGTATCTTAAGTCTATCTTCTAGAGTGTTAGCTACTCCTGCCAGCTTGGTGTCGTCTGCAAATTTGATGAGATCCCCATCTATCCCCTCATCCAAATTGTTGAAGATGTTGAAGACCACTGGGCCCAGAACAGAGCCCTGGGGCACCCCACTACACACTTCCCTCCATATAGATGCAGTTCCATTGAGGATGTGAATACAATTCACATGTATTCACATCCTCAATATAATGTATTGTATTCCATGTGAATACAATATATGGGCTACAGGTCTGGAAGTAATTAAAATAGCCTGAAATATTTTGACAATGCCACTATGATTACAGAAACAGGAAAAAAAGAAAACCAAGGACAATTGTTCTAAAAATAAAAATAGGAGAGCAAAAACACTGGGTTTTCTTTGAATATCAACAAAACAAAGATAATGTCTACTGAAAACCCAGAAGATTTAAGGTGAACAATGAGATAACAGCAGTGGTTGGCAGTTTTAATGTTCTAGGCTTCATAATTGGTGAAGAAGGTGTCTATGCAAAAAAGATTCAGAGAATCTTGGACAACAAAGAACCAGATAACTAGTATAAGTGGATGATGTTAAGTTTTATATTAATTGAAATGCCATAGACGATCAACTCATTTCAGCTAAGCTAAAACTTAACATAATTCACTTATTAGACTGACTTCCCTGTTATGCCTTGGAGAATTTTTATTCATAGACATTAGGAATTGACTACAACTTGACAGAATATCACATATAAGGGATTATTTAAGCTTTCCACCATTTAAAAAAAACAAAATGACAAAAAGTGAAGTTGTCAACGCTGCTAACATTGAATGTTATTGCTTGACGTGAGATGAAGAAGTAGCTATTTCATATGTTAAACTTTAAGACGTGTATTGTTTTAAAACATGTATTGTTTTAGTTTAAGGTTAGGAGGGGGGAATGAGTAGGATTGCACTTTCAAGGCCATTTGAAAGAAGATAAGGTTTAGCGGTTCTTCTAACGGAAGGGAAACTG
This sequence comes from Vipera berus, assembly GCF_964194415.1. Classification (NCBI taxonomy): domain Eukaryota; kingdom Metazoa; phylum Chordata; class Lepidosauria; order Squamata; family Viperidae; genus Vipera; species Vipera berus. The sequence continues at coordinate 94,108,152 of NC_138206.1, read as the reverse complement.
ATTCTTTAAATTAATTGGAGAATATGATTAATGACAAAATTAGAAAGATGGGGAATTGTGTTTTAATATATTGTGCAAGGGGCGGAGATTTCAGATTCCAGCTTCTTTCGAGCAAGCATTTGCTGGTGTATTAGGCTAATAAAGGACTTTTAAGGTAAACAATGCCTCAGAGTCACTTGAAAAGCCCATACATCGGAAACTTGACAGAAGTGCTTTTTCTCTTTTTTTAGAGGGGGTGGTGTATTCTACTGTAAATTTATTTTTCTCCTTCACCCTTCAAACCCTCTAAGGTAGGGCTTTTCAACCTTTTCACCCATTGTACCACTTTTAGGATAAGGCAACATCCAAGTACCACCAGTCACCTAGCAAGGTGTCAAAAACTTGATGACCAAAAAAAAGAAGGAAAAAAGTGATGAAGTACAGGTAGTCCTCGACTTACAGTAGTTCACTTAATAACTGTTCAAAGTTACAATGGCACTGAAAAAAGTGCCCCCCCAAGCTACAGTCGAGGAAGACACCTGTCTGCCTGACTGGTAGCATTCTTCCTCCTGTCTGAGGTTTTCATTGTTGTGAGCATTTCTGTTGAGGATTGGCAGCAGGGGTGGGGTTGGGAGTGTTTGGTTTTTATTCCCCCCCCCCGCTGGGTGGTTGCAGTAGGTTTTGGTCACTTCACATAACCCTGGGACACTGTGACCGTCATAACTATGAATCAGTTGCCAATGGTTGCCAGGAGCCAATGTACAATTTTGTGGTGGTCATCTATGCTGAAACACATTCAGTCTTAGCTCTGCAAGGCCGTCTGGAAATAGTGAGGGACCAGCCGCTGCTGTGTCAGCCCCGCCCCCTGGGCACACGCTGGAGAGGTGTCACCCTTTGTGAGGAATGAAGAAATGTACCATCGCTTGGAAGTGGCCAGCACGTGGCCCTCGCCTACTTCATATATCTGGCTTGATGGGCTCCAGGGAAGGGGTTTTGGCAGGCAGTGGAGTGCTCTCATCACAGCACTGAGAGGCTGAGCCAGGCAGTGTGAATCCAAAAAGAAGCGCGCCACTGCTCAGCCCTCAGCCTGCCCAGTTTTGGCAGGCAGCTGGGTGCTCTCCTCACAGCGCCGAGAGGCTGAGCCAGACAGCGTGAATCCGAAGAGAAGTATGACACTGCCCAGCCCTCAACCTGCCCGGTTTCATCAGGCAGCAGGTGCAAAGCTGGCGAGCTTCACACTGCCCCGCTCAGCCTCTCGGCGCTGTGAGAGCGCCCCGCTGCCTGCTGAAACCATGCAGATTGGGGGCTGGGCAGTGTCGTGCTTCTCTTCGGATTCACACTGCTCAGCTCAAACTCTCAGCACTGTGAGGAGAGTGCCCCGCTGCCTGCCGAAACCAGGCAGGCTGGGGGCTGGGCGGCATTGTGCAGGTAAATTCGACTCTCACGCTGCTCATGGCATCTCCTCCCCCAGAGCCCACCAAGCCAGATATGTGAAGTAGACGAGGGCCATGTGTTGGCCACTTCCAGGTGATGGTGTATTTCTTCATTCCACACAAAGGGTGACACCTCCCCAGCTGTGTTTCTTGCCTGTTTTCTCCCTCCCTCATCTCAAATATTTTCCCACCACTCTGTTTTAGGAAGGAAGGAAGGAAGGAAGGAAGGAAGGAAGGAAGGAAGGAAGGAAGGAAGGAAGGAAGGAAGGAAGGAAGGAGAAGGAGGGTCTGAGGGAAGTCCTGCCTTAGTCCTACCCTGCTGCCCTTTTACCATCTCCTTGTCCCCTCCCCCTGGCCTATCCTGGGGGTCTCCCATCCTATTGTTAAGGAAGCTTTGGATACAAAGCCAGGTCCCTCCCATGGAGAGGGAGTGGGCCTCCCTCTGACTTTACCCTCATACCCATCATGAGCAACCTGGCTAAGTAGAGCAAGCATAGCAGCAGCAGCCTTGAGGATGAGGGAAGTGGGGCTTGGTGCCACGGGTGCTTGAGGGCCAGGCTGGGTGTTTGACCTCTGCTGCCCAGGGCTCCGGGCAGCCCACGTCACCATCCAGCCCCCCCTTGCATGGCCTGAGAGGAACAGTGAGGCTCCTCCAGTGGACCATGCCTTGGCACTTGCCCCAGTCTCACCCCCTTCTGCCAGAGACCCTCAGAACTGTCCCACTCCTGCCCAGGCCCCCACAGGCACCCTTGACACGAACAATGTAGAGCTGGCCATGCCCACCCAGTAGGCTACACCCACTCCAGCCACGCCCACCCAATAGGCTGTGCCCACCCTTACCACATCCAGCCGGCCCCCCGAGGGCAAACGCAATGCTGATGAGGCCCTCAATGAAATTGAGTTTGACACCACTGTACTACAGGGCTGAGCAAAGGATTATTCATTTATATTGTGCTCCAATAAAAATATAGAAATTTTGCTGAGAAAATGGATGAACTGGTTTAGACTCACACAGATTAACATGCTTAATTCTGCAACTTCAAGCAGCTCAAAAAAACATTTTTACCCTATTAATAATAAGGACCTCACGTACAGTTTGCTACATTTTCTTTCTATTTGGGAAGAGCCTTACATAACTAACCTACCCTCCATCAGTAAACTTTCTTTAAAGAAAAGCATGATTTTAGATATTCAGAGTAGATTATAGAATAGCCTCACCCCCTATTCATAAGTGCTTGCAGAAGGTTAAAGAAAATGTTACTATGAATATTTGTGTATCCTTTTGCTACTTTCTTTACTGTCTTGCAAGCCCTTTCTATTTGATACATTTAAAATAAAAAGGAAGCTATTCATACCTTCTATAAAATTATTTATAACTATATGTATAAAATGAAGAACCATCATTTCGCTTTTACATGAAACCATTACTTTGTACTCCTCATGGATGCAAATAAATTCCTGAGAATATTTGGAATAAAGTCCTGATACATTTAGAGATAGATTAAGATTAGTTTGCTGGAAATCAGGGTGCTCAAAATTTTCTGATCCTTTTTGTTTTTAACCTTTAGAGAACTACTTAATGTAATTTCTTCTTAAATTGATTTCTTATGTTAAAAACATTTCAGATTTAGTTTTTTATCCTTTCTCTGCTTTTTCTTTTTTTTATTTTGACCCTTAATGGCAACTTAAAGGTAAAGGTAAAGGTTCCCCCGCACATGCGTGCTAGTCATTTCCGACTCTAGGGGCCGGTGCTCATCTCCGTTTCAAAGCCGAAGAGCCAGCACTTGTCCGATGACATCTCCGTGGTCATGTGGCTGGCATGACTAGATCCCAAAGGCGCACGGAACGCTGTTACCTTCCCACCGTAGTGGTCCCTATTTTTCTACTTGCATTTTTACGTGCTTTCAAACTGCTAGGTTGGCAGAAGCTGGGACGAGTAACAGGCGCTCACTCTGTTATGCGGCACTCAGGATTCGACCCGCCAAACTGCCGACCTTCCGATCAACAAGCTCAGTGTCCTAACCCACCGAGCCACCGCGTCCCTTCAATGGCAACTTAGTGCTTTACAAATAAGATTATTTATCATGCTATATAAGTAAACTATGATGTATCTTATTTTGATTTGCAAGCATTAGATTCCCTGCTGAAAGACAAAATATACTGTATGGCCTCCATTACACCTTGCAGTCAACCCAATTTTCCAGTTAGACATTGCACTGCTTGAAATTAACTAGCAATCTGTAATAGGGAAACTCTGTGCATATCCCTTGGGCTTTTCAATCATCCTAATTCTAGAGTTAGCTATTTTCCCAGTTAGAATAAAGAGCTTGGTTGAGAGCTCTGAAATGTGTATTGACTACAAAATTCTACTTTAAGGAAACTTCCCAGGGATATGAAAAAATAAGAATTTGAACACAGAAAAGATAGTTCTATGAAAGAGAAAAGATATATAGTTTCTATTAAACCAGCCAACTCTATTGTTCATTTAGACATCTCACTCTTCAAACCCAAGTCATTTGTTCCATTGCTGTTTAGGAATCTCAAAGGCATGACTAAAATTCGCCAGTGAATTTTGGATACAAAGCTGACAGGTAATAGTTATGGCTGTATGACAATGAGCCCAACTTTTTTATAGACACATACTAAATAGGAATTGACAATGTGGTGGGAACACTTTACAAGGAAAAAATAACAATGCAGAAAGGTCTTACAAAGTGACAGAAGATAGAATACTTTTGAGAAAGACAACATGCACGGGGCTTTACAAAAGGAAAAATAGTAACCTTTTCAAAGATATGAAATATAATGTATAAGGGAGCCAACAGTTCTTAAAGGAGAGGTATTAATCATGTCAACAATCAACAACTGCTCAGCTTCAAGACAGAATGGTTGTTGGTTCAGAAGCGTTCCAATTCTAGGACAAGCTTATCTTTGGTTCAGAAAAAAGATGTTCTCTTCCAGAAGAAGCAGACTTGCAATCTGGGAGTCTTCCTGATGTATGATTTCAGCTAGAGTAGCAGAGGGAAGTTTTCCAGACCATCTCAGACTATTCAGGAAGTATTGTTGTAACTTTACTTATGATTTTATTTTCTTGAAATACGGTAGCTTTGATTTGTCTTATTTTGTTAAGAGTTGTAAGATTGGGATGACATTATTTTAATAGTTCTGATTTTTATTGAACTGCATTTTCAATGCTGACCATTGAATGTTTTATAAATGTTAATCACTGAGAAGGAAGGAAGGAAGGAAGGAAGGGAAGGAAGGAAGGAAGGAAGGAAGGAAGGAAGGAAGGAAGGAAGGAAGGAAGGAAGGAAGGAAAGAAGGGAGGGAGGGAGGGAGGGAGGGAGGGAGGGAAGAAGAAAGGAAGGTTTCTTTCACACTTAGTAAATGTCAATATTCATTATAATAATACTTGTAATACCATAAATGTCAGCATTATCTCAGCACCAGACAAGTTTGTGTAGGCTGGAGAAAAAACAATACTGATTAAAACTTTGATACAAGATAAATAGAAAAAGTTAGGGCTATAAATTAGTCTCTAAAACAAAAATGTCATGTAAGAAGACAATGACAAGTCACTTCCATATTGTTCTGACAAAACCAGCACATGCCTGTGTATGAAATAACCAGAAATCAAGTTTTCCTCAAAGAAAACATGACTATGTATATTGACAGTTCACAAAGCCAATGAATGAATGATAGTTGCAGTTACTGATTAAAAAAAGAAATCAACCCCAGAAATACTAAAATTAGAAATAAGTACACAGTAAAATAAAACTACTGGGATAGCAGACATAGCCACTCCCTCATGTGTATTAATAAACCCTGATAAATTTGCAGCTTTAACAGGATAAAGTCCTTTATAAACCTCAAGGCCAGAAGGTTAGGTTAGGAAATGCAGGAAATGCTGCACACTCCGAATAGCATCTGTAACAATGCTTAGCAATGCTTAGCTGAGATGGAGGAAACCACTCTTTCTTTACTCAATGAGAATGAACAAATATGTAACATGAATATGTTTCCATGACCAGATGACTTTACTGCAAAATGCAAGTCTTTGCTTAAAGTTCCTGGACAATAAATATTTGTTTTACAATTATTTTCATTGAGTTAAACTGTCTGGAATCTGGAACTAGAAAGCATTTTAGTTCTGGGAGTCAGAACAATAAAAAAGGAGTGGTTTCCTCCATCTCAGCTAAGCATTGCTAAGCATTGTTACAGATGCTATTCGAAGCATGCAGCATGGTTGATTAAAACAAAGTCTTTATAACCTGGCACATAGCCAGGATGTCCTGCAATAAACTTTGAAACTCCTCCCACTGACTAGATAAGATATAGAACTAACTAATAACTAGACTACATTTCCCAGAAGCCATCTCTTAAGGAAATGGCGTTTAACCCTTTAAATGCTAAATGTTCTTACATACAATTCTCTTAAGGATACAGCATTAACCCTGTAAATGCTAAATACTCTAACACAGTTCTTAATTCCTAAACTAGCTACAATCTGGTCCAGCACACAGCCTTTCTTATAAAAGCATCCCTTTCTTCTAAAAAAATAGATTATAGTCTCAGAAATTAAATATTGTTTAAATTTTGTTCCCAACCCCCCTTCCTACACCCTACTCTTCCTACTCATGGAAAGACAAATGAAAATACCAACCAAGCCCTTAATTCTTTGCCTTTAACCTTAACCCTAGACCTTTCATTAATCAATCTGAGATATGATTGTCAACAGTCAGCCAGATGTTCACACTGGATTTGTCATTTTTATCCACCTGTCTAGTCCTTCCCAAGGCCCTGGGAAAGGCAGATATTTATGTTTGATAATATTAGAGCTATCATCACAGCAGGTAAGCTATTCCAGATAAAGCTTCCTTTTGCAATTGACTGATGTTGAATTTGTCAGTGCTAAGGGTGTTCAAGTGATGCTCCAGTTGTTTTGGTATTGTACTCAAAGTGTCTATTACTATCAGTACTACCTTTGTTTTCTTTTACTATAGTCTTTCTATTTCTATTTGCAGGTATTAAGATTGACTTGCTACAAAGCCCTGCTCACAACCGGACAACAAAAACTGGAATGTTCTTTCTAGCTTCCTTGATGGAATTTAAAAATGACTGATTGTTAAGTATTATTCCAAGAGTATCTCTCCCCCATAAACATACTATTCCTTACTTCTCTCCCTGAACAGTTATACTGCTTGAAATAGAAATCAGATATTTAGCTAAAGAGACCATTTGATTTCTGCATTTCAGAAATTCACAACTTGCTGTTCTTCCACATAGCTCACTGCAGGAGGCTGACAATGCCTAGATGCTGTGTTTAAAGTGATTCCTCAAGGAAGCAAGGGAAGACAAAATGTGAAGAACCTATCATTATCTTGAAGAATGCTGAGTTTTTTCAGAGGAGGGACCATCTCCAAAAAACTATCTGAAGGAGACCTTCCCATTGGTAGCTTCCATTGTCCTCAAGTCACTATGTATAGTAGTAATCTATTTATTGTGTCATCATGACTGTTTGCTTGAGAAAAACAATGTTTAGGCAATTGACATTCTTTGAGATGATAATTTCTGACATCTGCAGTCTGTTCCTGTACTGGATTGCTTATTTTGGAAATAATCTCCCAAAGTAGCAATTGTCAAGATAATTCTTCATTGCTAATAATCAACAGTGTGTTAATGCCTAATGATTAAAAAACAGAATTGGAAAAAGAATTGAATATAGGAGTTTGCTATTGCTATTGCTAGTCCATGTATGATATGCTATACACTAAATAAGTAAATAGGAGTTTGTGAAAGAAATTCATGTTTGACTGTAGTACACTGAACTCATATGCTGTATTATTTTTTCTAATTTTGTGACAACTTATACTCCTAAAATGATAAATGAATTGGTATGACACCTCCCCCGCCCCATGAATAAAGCTAACCCTGTTATTAGGATATGGGTTAGGCAAAAAAAATCATTTAATCGAAGTTATATTCTAGACTGAGGCTTACTTTTATCTGACACATTGCTCATTTTTATCTTTATCTTACTTCCTAGCCATACTTTTTCCATTTTGAAAGGATAGATTATTTAAAGCAATAGAAAACTCTACTCCATTAACACCTGCCATCTGCATAGGAAGTTCTTAACTTACAATCGCAACTGAGTCCAGAATTACAGTCCTAAATTGTGCTGGCTTTTTTGGCTGCTGCTGCTGCACACTGATGGCTCATATTTAAGTAGTTGTACACTAGTACTCCAAGATCCCTCTCACAGTTACTTTTATTGAGCCAAGTTTCACCTAACCTGTACATCTGGTGTTTCTTGCCTAAGTGTAAAACCTTACTTTTCTCTACATTGAATTTGATTTTGTTAGATAGGACTCAGTGTTCAAGTCTGTCCATCTGGATCTTGAACCTATCTTCTGGGGTGTTGGTTTTTTCTGCCAGCTTGGTGTCATCTGCAAATTTGATGAGTTCCCTTTCTACTCCCTCATCAAAATAGTTCATGAAAATGTTGATGAGTACTGGGCATGAAAATGTTGAAGAGTATTGGGCCTAAATGAAACCTTGGGGTACCCCACTATTTACTCCCCTCCATGTAGATGTAGTTCCATTGAGGACCACAAATTGAGTTCAATTGGTCAGCCAGTTACAAATCCATCTGGTGGTGATGCTCTCTACCCCACATTTTTCTAGCTTGCCAAGTAGGTTGTGGTCTACTTTGTCAAATTCTTACTGAAATCCAAGTATACTATATCCACATTTCATTGGTCCACTAGTTTAATCACTTTGTTAAAAAATGAAATAAGATTTGTTTGGCATGATCTGTTTTTGACAAATCCACGTTGGCTTCTGGTTATAACTGCTTGCTTCCAGGTCTTCACAGATCTGTTGCTTGATTATATTTTCCAGGATCTTCTCAGGTGTTGAGCACAACATTCAGCACAACATTGTTTTACTGCTACTTCAAGATACGTTTCCTTTCGGAAAATCAATTCCCACAAATGTTTACTATTGTATAAGAGGATATTGACAAATTAAACATAATCAGAAATAACAATCCATTATTTCTCCATAATCAAGTAAACCATTTTTTTTCTCCCCCCCCCCCAGGAACTCTTAGGTTCCATATATAAAGTTCTAATTTCTGTTTTCTTCTACTATCCTTGTTCCTTCTCTCAAAATTCTTGCCATCTTTATCCATGTTCATTGTAAATTCCCTTGTAATAATTCTAGTAAATCTCTTATTTTAAAAGGATAATCCACATTACTCTTTTGATAGACTGTTTGTATGTCTTTTTCAATTTTAAAATGATCATCACTTTCAATATAAATTAAATATTTCCATCTCTTCTTTGTTTATAATTTTAACTTCATTTTAAAATCTATTTCAGTTAAATTCCAAGAAACCTGTTCTTCCTCAATAAGAACTTTTGCTTCCAGTATAAAGTTAAATAATTCACCAAGTATGACATAATTCCTCTAAAGTTGTCACTTGATGCTGTCTGGCAATCAACTTTCAAAGTCTTGTTATCAACTTGAAATATAAATACATATTTTTCCCATGTAATAGGGTAGTTCTAATGAATTTCAAAGCCTTTTTAAAATCAATTTAATCTGAACTCTTAGTGCTTAAAAACTTTCTAGAAACACTATAATCACCCCTTTGCTTTATATTTCAAACAATAAACCATTTACAAGGCTGGAAAGGCATATTTTTCTTTCTTTTTCTTAAACAGATTGAAGAGAGACTTTCCCAATGAATGATAGACTTGCAATTCTGAAGGTTTCTCAAACTTAACAGTCAGTAAAAAAAAAATAAACTCCAAAGTGATTAAAAAGATGAGGCTTGGTTGAATTTTGAGTCCATGAAAGTCTTCATTAAAAGCTCAGTGCATGATACAACTCCCAGAAACATTGATTTCTGCTGTCAACCCTCAGTTGTTCAGAGTGCATGAAAATAATCCCAAGATCTCTCTTTAATCCAGAGAGGATTGTTGGCAGTTTTGATCCTATATCTAACTACCTTTTGGCTGCAATGCCTCCTACTGAGAGCGGAACATCAATGCACCAATTTTCAGTAGAAGGAAGTCTTTTAAGCACAGTTCCAGCACCCTTTCAAAAGGCCACAAGTACATGTTTTAAATCAGTTCTTCTACTCTTACAGAATAATGCTAGATTCATTATATAACAAACCCATATAAAGCCTGCCCGATTAACACTTTGCAAAGCAGCAGTCAGTTGTTACAAGACAGCTTTGGAGGGCAGTGCCCAGTAACTGAAGGATCAGGGAGCATGTCTACAGCAGCCAAGGATATCAGATGAAAGGTTGACAAATATTAGCACTTGTCTGCTTACCCCAACATCAGATAAAATTGACATAAACTGCCTTCACGGTTGGTTAGTAATGAGGCAAAGATTGCATCATGAGCACATATCTTCTACAAACAGTTAGCAAAGTGCCTTTATACTATGAGTAATAAGATGTGAGTGGAAAAAATCCAATAAAATAACAATCAATTTGCACACAGTTAAACAGTACCAATCTTAAGAACTGAGCCTTCACATTAAGAGGAAGTTGTTACATTTATCTTTAACTAACTATAAATAACAGCTTTGTCAGCCTTGCAAGGTTGTGCAGACAACATAGATAGATAACCTTAATTGTCATTTTTTATGTGGGCACACTGGCATTCATTAAAAAGGAAATTTAGTTGCTTGCTCTCAAAGTGTACACATACATAACACACATTTAAACATGCTATCTACAACATAGGCATAAACCTATACCCTTATGTATAAATAACATATAAATATTAATGACTGTCCATTTTGGTGGAGCAGTGGGCTAATGCCTCCTTAAGTAACACCAGCTGCCTGCAATTAGTGCAGGTTCGCATCCCACCAGGCTCAAGGTTGACTCAGCCTTCCATCCTTCCGAGGTAGGTAAAATGAGGACCCAGATTGTTGGGGGCAATAAGCTGACTTTGTAATAATGCCGCTTGGGGTGTGTGTGTGTGAAAGCCCTAACAAGCAGGCATATACATAGAATGAAGGCTACTGCTAAGCTTGTAAGCCACCCTGAGTCTTCGGAGAAGGGCGGGATATAAATGTAATAAAAATAAAATAAAAAAAATACATAATGGAAAGAGGAAGCTCTAGAGTTCACAATGTTAATACTGTATGGAACAAAACTATGACTGAATCTGGATGTTCTGCTTGGGATACCATGAAGCCTCCTCCCAGAAGGTAACAAGGAAAACAGGTCGTGAAGAGGATGTGTAGTGTCCAAGACAATCTTGAGGACCCTGCTCAAGCAACGCTTATATGCTATGTCCTGGATGGAAGGGAGGGAACTGCCAATAATCTTTTCTGCCATCCTCACCACTCTCTCCACCACCTTCCTGTCTGAAGCAGTGATGCTTCCAAACCAGACTATAATGCTGTATGATAGGATGCTCTTGATTGTCCCTCTGTAGAACGTGGTAAGGACAGGGGAAGGAAGATGAGCTTTTCTCATGTGACACAGAAAATTCCAGTCCCAGCAATCTTGATGCAAGGAAAATATAATCTGAAACAAGATCAGTAAGGACAGTTTCAATAGGTGTATGAATCATGGATAATGATGAAAGAGAATATATGTTTGTATAGTATGAAATCCTGTGTGTGGTAAGGAGAGCTTCAAAGGTAGAACAGCTTCAAAGATGTAGTGATTAAGCAAGTCTCCACCCCACTTTCACAGAGCTGAACAGCATCTAAGTTTAAATTAGCTTCTTCTGCAAGAGGAACCCTCCCTATCACACACTGAGTGAAATTTTCACTAGCCCCTTTCTTTGCTACATTTTCAAAATTCTCCTTTACCTGCACTAGGTAATGGGAACAAGTTATGCTCTTTTTAAATTTTGTTGGAAATCATTTACAAAGCACTACATTAGAATATCAATCTTAATTTTTCTATCTATATTGTTACGTAAGCTTTATTTTCCCTGAGGCTTACGGTATTTCCCAGTACAAGTTTAATAACTGTGTGTTTTATGTAACTTGAAATATTTTTACAGAAATTTCACATATTAATAACAGAATGAAATCATCTTGAGGTTCTCCCCAGAATGTTTATTTTATTTTATATTTTTTTCTGTTGAAGAACTTTTTCAGTCATCATCAGATCTGCATAATATTTTTATCCATTTTCACTGCAAGTTAGAAGGGAATGTTTTCTTTTTCCCCCCCTTTCAATTAAAGTTTGTTTTTATTTATCTCTTATGAGATTTGTCTAGTTGGAAAAGGCTGTTTAGGGCACCGACTTCTGTTTTTTGCAGGAATAGAAATCAAGGCATCCAAGATAGATTGCTATCTTGCTTCCAGTATTGCAGAAAACATTCACTGAAGAGAGCATATCCTTTGGATAATTAGTTCCACTGTCAAACTGTTCTTATAGTAAGGAAGTTTATCCTGAAGTTCAGTCAGAACTTCCTTTTCTGTAACCATGATTCTTTGTTCCTATATTCTGGGTCAGCAGAGAATAGGTCTTGACATTCTTATATGAGATACTCCCCAAGTAATTAAAGAGTGCTATCATGTCCCTCTTCAATTGTTTTTTCTCATGACCAAATATACCCACTTCCTCAGTTTTGTACATTTCGTTTTGAATCCCTTAATTTTGGCTTTCTCTGTACCCATTCCAGGTTTTTTTTTTTTGGAATTTTCTTAAAATATGACACCCAGGATCTGGATACAATATTCAAATGGAATTTGACCAATGCAAATTATTACCTTATAATTTTAAACTATATTTACATTACAAGTAGTCCTCAATTTACACCAGTTCATTTAGTGACTGTTTGAAGTTACAACGGCACTGAAAAAAGTGACTTGTGACCACTTTTCTCACTTACAACCATTGCAGCATCACTGTGGTCATGTGGTCAAAATTCAGACGCTTGGCAACAGACTCATATTTATGACAGTTGCAGTGTCCTGGGGTCATGTGATCAGCTTTTGTGACCTCCTGAGAAGCAAAGCCAATAGGGAAGCCAGATTCATTTAACAACCATGTTACTAACTTAACACCTCCAAGGATGCACTGAACAACTGTAGCAGGAAAGGTCGTAAAATGGGACAAACTCACTTAAGAAATGTCTCACTTAGCCACATAAACCTTGGGCTCAATTGTGGTTGTGGCTCGAGAACTACCTGTAATACAAACTAAATTCTGGATCAATTTAAATGAGTCAAAGCAAATGTAGCTACACTAGACTTCAAAAAGGAGCCCTGTAAGAATAGCTCGCTGAAGATGGATGAGCAATGGTACAAAAGTGAAGAGGCTAAATTTCCTGTCTTTATCATTCCAGAACATTTGGTATTTATCTTGCATTGAAAGACTTTTCAAGCAGTTTATCTGTTCATTAGCTAATGTATCATGTCACTCAACAAGTAGCTCTAGGTCAGCAGGTGTTCTGTTCCAGCCTACCACCAGCCCTGTTGGAATGTCAGGGACAACCCCTTTTTATATTCAATAGGCTGGAACTAATCCAACCAAATTTATTTGCAAAAGCTAAACAAAAAAGTTCAAACAAAAGTTAAACAAATACAGACCAAGACTTTATCAGAAGCTCTTCAAACGGTTGCCTTCAGCAACCAGCATCTCCCACACATTCCCCTTTTAAACAGCAGTCTCAAGGCGTGGCTTCTCATTGCCTTCTCCCGAGTTGCCTCATTGCTTTCCTTTGCTCAGTTCTGCTGGTTTGCCTCCTGCTCCTAGCGTCCCTGAACAGAGCCAGCTGTGGATCGTCTTCTTCCAATCTTTCAGGCTCACACAGCTGGGTCTGAGGAGGAACAAGATGGGAGGGGCCTGGCTGAGAGTTCTGTGGTGCATCACCTTCCTCTGACACCAAAGGCTCTCCAAACCCCTCCTCCTCCTCCTCTTCAGAATTGTCCGATTCAGCTGCCGAAACCACAGGCTGACACTGAATCACAACAGCAGGATAGTCTCCTAAGCAAAATATTATTGAATGGTGATCTTTGTATCCAATACACTTTTTAATTGTTAGATCAATTCCTGAGGATATTCTATTTTGAATTTATAATTTTAATATCTCATTTTACAGAAATCTACCCGTAGTGCATTTCCTTGGAAAATATTATCAAAGACATCCAGCTGATTATCTTCAAAAAGTTTTCCAATCTTGTAGAATATTCACATTCCCAAACGTTATCTTCATTCCCTTCCAAGTTAACTTTGAATATGAGTGAAGATTATTTCCCTTTTTTAAAAAAAATACAGTGTTATAAAAGTCAACATGCTAATATGGAATGATGGCAGACCAGTCACTTTTCTTCCATTAAAGTTTAAGGACTTTTTAATGTATCCTTATCAAAAAAAAACATACAGATGAGAAATTTGAGAATGTACTTGGTTTAATCAGATTTTGTTGGGGAAGCATAGTAATTGATTTATATACAGCACCAAGCTATAGACCAGGGCTGCACAACACTGAGCCTGTCAAGCAGTCCACTGGTATTTTTTTGAAATTCACATTGCCACAGCCAGGAAGGATATGTTGCAGCTACTGCCCCAAAAGATACACTACCAAGCACCTCCAAGGCCTCCATGTCTCACCAAACCACCAGCGCCAGCACTGCCTCTGCTTTACCAGCCAGATAATTAATTTTTTTGCAGCCCACAATTATTTTTTTAATTGATCAATGTGCCCATTTGCCCTTATAAGTTGTCCAGGCCTGCTATAGACCATAAATGCTGAACCACATAGCCTAGCAAAACAAAACCAAGTAAGACATATTATGGCTTAGCATGATGAACTTAGCCAATATCAGCAACCTCACCATCACTTCTAATATATATTGTATAACTTTAGACTGCAGGTTTGTTTTCCGCTAGCAGATTCTTTATTTCAAAAAGAGGAGATACAGCTACTGTATAGAAATGATATCAGGGAAATAAAGACACTGTATAATATATGAACATATGAAAACGAATACAGTAGTCCTTGACTTATGACCACAATTGAGCCCAAAATTTATGTTGCTAAGTGAAACATTTATTAGGGAATTTTGCCCTATTTTATAACTTTTCTTGCCAAAGTTGTTAAGTGAATCGCTGCAATTGTTGAGTTAGTGACACAGTTGTTAAGTGAATCTGGTTTCCCTATTAATTTTGCTTGTCATAAAGTCACAAAAGGTGATCACATGACCCTGGGACACTGCAACCCTCATGAATATATGCCAGTTGCCAAACATCCTAATTTTGATCATGTGACCATGGGGATGCTACAACAGTCTTTAGTGTGAAAAACAGTCATGAGTCACTTTTTTCAGTGCTACTGCAACTTTGAATTATCTATACTGATTTGTGTTAATATAAAACATTAATGGATTTCTCTTTGGCATTAGATACTAAAATCAACATTAAAATGTAATGCAAACAGTATGAGACAGAATAAAGAGAATTTTGTATTACAAGGTGCAAAAGAATTATGAGGTTAAAAATTAAGTCTAAGCTTGCAACAGAGATGTAACATGGTGCAATAAATGCAAATGAATCGAGATCAAAATAAATTCAAATGAGGGTTATTAGATGAATTAGAATCAGTTAACAGATGGTTTTATACATTCTGCTAAGCCATAAACCACCCTATAACTGTATTCATACAACATTTATTTTATTTATTTATTTATTTGTTTCGATTTATATACCGCCCTTTTCCCAAAGGACTCAGGGCAGTTTACAGTGCAAATTAAAACAGAGCCTTGGTGGAGCAGTGGGCTAATGCCTCCTTAAGTAACACCAGCTGCCTGCAATTAGTGCAGGTTCACATCCCACCAGGCTCAAGGTTGATTCAGCCTTCCATCCTTCCGAGGTAGGTAAAATGAGGACCCAGATTGTTGGGGGCAATTAAGCTGACTTTGTAATAATGCCGCTTGGGGTGTGTGTGAAAGCCCTAATAAGCAGGCATATACATAGAATGAAGGCTACTGCTAAGCTTGTAAGCCGCCCTGAGTCTTCGGAGAAGGGCGGGATATAAATGGAATTAAAATAAATAAATAAATAAAAAATTAAAATAAAATTAGATTAATAGCCCCAAAACAGTTTAAAATTTAAAACCATTAAAACCCCTCAGTCCAGGCCGGCTAAATCAAATAGCCAAGACGCAAATTGAAACAAACTACATTTTGACTTTTTGCATGTAAAATAGACGAATAATTTTCATGGTAGCCCTACTCCACATGATATGTGTGGTTGTGGATGCATATAGTGGCCCTTGCTAATTTGGGGAAACAATTTGAAAAATAATCATGAAAACATAAATGGTTACAATAAAACAAAAAGCTGATTAGCTGAATGGTTTGCAAGAAAGAAGGATAACATTCCACTGAACTAGAAAGTGAATGTTAAAATAACCATAGAAAAAATGCTACTGGAAATTATTTAAGTTCAATTTAGATAACTTCTTGAGTGGTTTTATCAGATATCGGTAGTGTTTATTGAGTCAAAGTGTAGAAAATAATGTTACTGGAAGTGATTTAAGTTCAGTCAAATCACCACAAGGTGGCAGCTATAATTTTCTATACCTAGCCACTGCTCTCCAAACAGACCCAAAATAAGCGGTATCCCAATTGTTGATAAATACTTGAATAAAATCATCAATTACTTCAAGAAAATAAAATTTCTTTTGTAAATGACATTGTTATACAAATTATTATTCTTATAGTTTTACTGTATTTGAAGACTACATTTCTTATAGGATAAGGTTTTGCAGAGCTGTTACTAGTGAACATGAGACAAGGGACATAGACATGAGGGAGATTTATATCTAGGTACAGACACACACACATTCAGCTATAGTTAAAGATGTGTGCATCAATTGAGATTTGCAAAAAAGAAAAGTGAAATGTAAACAGTGATAATTATTTTAATTATAAAACAACAGAGTCTCAAGTACTTTACAAAAAGAGAATTTTATCAAGACAGATTAAATGCAAATGATTAATCATATAACGTACTGGCCAGCGTTTCAGATTGCTATTCCATCAAACATCTCTTAATGTGACTTAGCTATGTCATTAACTTAACAGTCATGGGACTCATTGAGAATTCTAAAGTATGCTTAAATTTTAATAACATCATCACATTTTAACAGATTAATCTCCTGGGGTCTGAAGCCCATATCGATTTATCTTCAAATTATTCCCTGAAAAAGAGTATCTTCATCCATTTTTAATGAAAACCATGAATCAGGTATATCCTAATATCAAGTAAGTTAATTCAAAGCATAATAATCTAATGGCAATATATTTCTTATTCAATATCTCAGACAAATAAAGAAGAAGGGTGAACTGTTCCACTGGAGAACAAAATACTTTGGGTCTTCTGCTTATTTATGATCTTCCAATTTATCCAGTTTCTACTGATCCAACAAAAAAAGTAGGCAGGGAATTCTGGGAGTTGAAGTCCACACATTTTAATGTTGCAAAGTTTGAAAAATTACTGCACACTTCTTTTTTCCTTGCTTCTTGCTTTACTAAAACTTCTAGAAGTAACTGCAACTTATACAGGAAACCCAAAGTAATCGTTCAAAAATACAAGATCATAGGCATGCTTATTTCAATCAGTAAAAACAATAATATAATATATGGCATGTTTTTCTGCCAAGAAACAGAACTCTTTGTATTTACAAATCTAGGCACTACTGTGGCTTTCATGTGCATTGAGATAATATCTGCCACTGAGAGAGTCCTCCAAGATAGTTTGCTGAGTGGTGGTGGTGATTTTTCCCCCCTGCTGATAAAAAGCCAGTGGTGGGATTCAGCCGGTTCGCACCACTTCGGCAGAACCGGTAGCTAATTTTTTGTTGCCCAGGCAGCATCCACACAGAGAACTGGTTGTTCACATATTTGAATCCCACCACTGCAAAAAGCTGCTTTTGCTGCCAAAGCGGGTTCCTTGGCAGCCAGCTCCCTAGACTGAGTG
Organism: Vipera berus; assembly: GCF_964194415.1. Taxonomy (NCBI): domain Eukaryota; kingdom Metazoa; phylum Chordata; class Lepidosauria; order Squamata; family Viperidae; genus Vipera; species Vipera berus. Next base: position 94,090,761 of record NC_138206.1, on the reverse strand, counting down.
GGGGCAGCTAGGAATGACCCAAGATAACTCTTGTACCACCATGGACACTGCTGGGAAGAGGAATCCTAGAGGTTGCAATTCCTGGTAGGAGTGGTCAGAGAGTCTGTGTCCTCATCTTTCTTCTCAGCTGGTTGTTTTTTTAAAAACTTACCTTGGCTTTTAATTGCACATTTCAAAGTTTTTTTCTTTTAATTTGATTCTTAGTTTTAAAAGTTAACTGACTGTTTGAAGGCTGATTTACCATAAGCCCCTGCTGGATTTTAACACTTTCTTTCCTTTCTCGCTGATTTTTTTTCCCAGTTGTGAACTGCTTTCTCTTTCCTTATGGAAGCTAATGGCAATTTTCTGAGCAGTGAAACTGACTAGATTGGATTTACATCTATATCAGATTTCACTACAGGGTTTAACTCTTTAAAAACTTTGGTCTAGATTTTTTAAAATTTTTAAACTCAAAAAAGGAAAAAGAAATATTAAGAATAAAAAGAACAAGGAAAAAAAGAAAATAAATATGTAAAGATATTATTTCCAATCTTTATCATAAGTAAAAACAAATTTGATAACTCATCAGCTCCTGTAATGCTACAAAGATATTTCTTTTTCCAATAGCCTATTATCTATATGCAAATCTATAAATCTTCAATTTTTTCAATCCTGATGTCAGCAAAGTCTGTAAAGAGTTACCAGAGCTTTATAAAAACAAATGTCTTATTTTAACTTTGATCAAACAAACCAACTTTATATTCCTTTTACTTCTAACAATTTAGATGTTGTAGGATTTGTCTTTTCAATTTTACTTTTTTCCATCTCAGAAGCTTCTTCAAGGCTTTAGCAAACCTCTTTCATAAATCCAATAAAAAGTCATGATCCAGATCATTGTCTTGTTTTATCATTTGTATCTTGACTTTGATTTTGAAAGATTTTACCAGCTGTTTTTGTACATCCAGTAAAAAGTCCTTATTAGGGTCATTCTAGTGTGTCATTTGTAATTCCACTTTACATTCCTTCCCTATTTTGTAATCTATTCTTTTTTTATTTCCACTTTGATTTTCAAAATTTTAATCAGTTTCTTTTGCGCTTCCAGTAAAAAGTCCTTATCAGGATCGTTCTTTGGTTTTCAAAGTCTTAACTTTCTTTTCTATTCTAAAAAAATCCACGCTTTTTATTATCTAGTATATCTGCATAACTTTAACATAATGTATCCACTGATACAGACATCATTGTTGATATTTCTGATATTGTAGCCAGTTTTTCCCTGCAGCATTTAGAGCAGTGTTTCTCAATCTCAGCAAGTTTGAAATGTGTGGATTACAATTCCCAGATTTTTCCCAAACCAACATTCTGGATATTGTAATATACGCATCTTAAAAGTTGCTGAGATTAAGAAACACTGATTTACAGCTTTGTCAAATTTGCATTATTCAGATAGTTTTCAGGTTCGGCTATGTATGTTGCAATAAACTCATTTTGCTTTAACCTTACAAAACCTGAAATCTTCCCAAGAAAATAGCTAGCCTGTTTAGCTCCTTTTGCCTTTGCAAAAATTCACTGTGACTAATTCATTGCTGCTGGTTCTCTGCTTCCTTCTTACTGCCTTTTCTGACTTCAGAAATAAGGCAAGATTGGAGAGGCTTTTTAAATGATTTAATTTAATTTAATTTAATTTATTATCATTTCTATACCGCGCTTCTCCCGAAGGACTCAGGGCGGTGTACAGGGCAAGAATAAAACACAGAAATTTACAAAAATTAAAAGAAATTAAATACATGCCCGATTAAAATACAATAGATACATAGTAAAAACCCCAATAAGAATGATAAAAAACCCCACCAATCCCCCCTCAGGCCAGGCCGGCTTGCTCGAACAAGTATGTTTTCAGATCGCGGCGAAAGGAGCGCAGATCGGGCACCGTCCGGAGCTCAACCGGTAACTGGTTCCATAGCTCCGGAGCGCCCACAGAGAAGGATCTCCCCCTGGGGGCCACCAATCGACATTCTCTGATCGGTGGCACCCTGAGGAGGCCCTCTCTGTGGGAACGCACAGGGCGCAGGGAGCTTGATGCCGGCAGCAGATGCTCCCTGAGGTACTCCGGCCCCATGCCATGGAGGGCTTTGAACACCATTACTAGCACCTTGAATCTCACCCGGAAGACAACTGGCAACCAATGCAGCTCACGGAGCAGAGGTGTCACGTGGGAGTATCGGGAAACTCCCAACACAACTCTCGCGGCTGCATTCTGTACCAGTTGGAGCCTCCAGGTGGTCCTCAAGGGAAGCCCCATGTAGAGGGCGTTGCAGTAGTCTAGACGAGAGGTCACGAGCGCGTGAGTGACCGTGCATAAATCATCCCGGCTTAGATAGGGCCGCAACTGGCGCACCAGGCGAACCTGGGCGAAAGCCCCCCTAGTCACGGCCACCATGTGATCTTCCAAGGTAAGCCGCGAATCTAGGAGGACTCCCAAGTTGCGAGCCCTATCTACGGGGGGTAATAATTCACCCCCCATAGAAAGAGATGGAATATCCGAATAGACCCGGGATGAAGGTATGCAAAGCCACTCGGTCTTGTCGGGGTTGAGTTGAAGTCTGTTCCTCCCCATCCAGACCCGAACCGCCTCCAGGCAACGGGACATCACGTTGAGGGCATCACTGGGGTGGTTTGGGGTAGAAAGAAAAAGCTGGGTATCATCAGCGTACTGATGATACCCAACTCCAAAGCCACGAATGATCTCACCCAGCGGTTTCATATAGATGTTGAACAGGAGAGGCGAGAGGACCGACCCCTGAGGAACTCCACAAACGAGAGACCTCGCGGTCGACCTCTGCCCTCCTGTCAACACCGACTGCGAGCGTCCCTGGAGATAGGAGGAGAACCACTGTAAAACCGTGCCTCCCACTCCCAATCCCCTGAGACGCCGCAGCAGGATACCATGGTCGATGGTATCGAAAGCCGCTGAGAGGTCCAATAGGACTAGAACAGAGGAATGACCCCTGTCCCGAGCCCTCCAGAGATCATTCACCAGCGCGACCAATGCCGTCTCCGTGCTGTGCCCGGGCCTGAAACCCGATTGGTACGGGTCTAGATAATCCGCTTCATCCAGGACCAAAGGGAGCTGATGCGCCACCACACTCTCAACAACCTTCGCAAGAAAGCGAAGGTTGGAGACCGGACGAAAGTTGTTCAATACAGCTGGGTCCAAGGCAGGCTTCTTGAGGAGGGGCCTCACCACCGCCTCTTTCAAGACGGCAGGGAAGCTACCCTCACTCAAAGAAGCTGATATAACTGCCTGGAACCAGCTGCGTGTCCTCTCCCGGGCTGCATAAATCAGCCAGGAAGGGCACGGGTCCAATAAACATGTGGTGGAGCTCAGTCTCCCCATAATCCTGTCCACTTCCTCCGGAGTCACAGAATCAAACTCCTCCCAAGTGATATCGACAAGACCACCCGCGTCCTGATCGCCAGACTCTGCCCAGTCGGAGTCCAGACCGGTCCGAATCCGAGTGATTTTGTCCGACAGATAATTGTTAAACTCCTCGGCACGACCCTGCAAGGGTTCCTCCCTCACCTCCTGATTAAGGAGGGAGCGAGTCACCCTAAACAGAGCGGCCGGACGATTATCTGCGGACGCGATAAGGGTAGCGAAGTGATTAGACCTCGCCACCCTTATCGCAGCGAGATAAGACCTAATATGGGTTCTTAGTCGCAATCGGTCGGATTCGGATCGGCTGGACCTCCAACCGCTCTCTAGGCCCCGTCTCCGGCGCTTCATCTCCCGGAGCTCCGCGGAGAACCATGGAGCTCGACGGGATCTGCATCGGGTCAGGGGCCGCAAGGGTACAACTCGGTCAAGAGCCTCAGTGGCTGCCCTTTCCCAAGCTTCCACTAAGGCATCTGCCGAGCTGTGAGTGGGGGAGGCAGGTGGGGACCCCAGCGCTGCCTGGAATCTCGCGGAATCCATTAAGCGTCTGGGGCGGTACCATCTAACTGGTTCCACACACCCACGGCGGGGGGTGGCAAAACGGAAGACCAGCCGCAGGAGATGATGATCGGTCCATGACAGGGGCATAATAATTGGGGAGCCCCCACCAAGATCATCTAACCACCGCCCAGATAAGAAAACTAGGTCAAGGGTGTGGCCTCCCTCATGAGTCGGCCCTGAAATTACTTGCGTCAGGTCCATGGCCGTCATGGAAGCCATGAACTCCCGAGCCAACTCAGATGATCCTCCCAGAGATGGTAGATTGAAGTCCCCCAAAACTATAAGTTTCGGGAACTCAACCACCAACCCAGAGGACATCGAGAAGCTCAGGCAGGGCTGCTGCTGCGTGACTAGGCGAAAGGTACACCAGCAGCAAGCCCAACTGCGCACCAGGGCCGCATCTCAAAAAGAGAGACTCACAACCGACTATCTGCGGAACGGTGGCCTCCCGCGGAGCTAAGGTCTCCCTCATAACAACAGCCACTCCCCCACCCCTACCCTGAGCCCGAGGCCGGTGTAGCACCCGGAAACCTGGTGGGCAGAGATCAGCCAGAGGAATACCGCCCTCTGGGCCCAACCAAGTCTCCGTGATGCAAGCCAGGTCCGCCTGCTCACCCTCGACCAAGTCACGGACGAGAGGAGCTTTATTAACGACAGACCTGGCATTCAGGTACACCAGCCGGAGCTCAGGAGGCTGCACATCCTCACTCCCGGGACCTCGGGGTAGAACAAGAGGGTCGGAACGCCTCACCGCTTGCAAGTAGCGGAGAGGCCTTCCCTGGAGTTGATACGGCCCTCTGTTCCTGCACCTGCTGCCATTCCCTAACGTCGTGGGAATAGGCATTCCCACGACTTGCCCTGGAGCCCCGGGGGCGACCGACCTCCGCTCCTCCCCTCCGCGATCAATCCCGGCCCTGGCCTGAACAGTGGTTGCTGGACTGCCCCCCATATCCGAACAACCAAAAGAAGTTCCCACCCCCCTCCCTAACCTCCTAAAAAATTTAACCAAAAAACTAACCAGGGGCCTCCTATTTGGCTTATATCGGAGGCCCCTACCCATGCCCAGCCATCTCTCAGGGTCCCAACACTCGGGCCCTTCATCAAGAGGAGGTGTAAAAAGTAAGGCGGGTCGCTCCCAGGATGGGGGGGCCCCCCTGAGAACGTATAAGGTCGTGCTCGAATAAGTCAGACGCATGATCTTAACAAGTCCGACAAAAAAAACAGCAAGGCAGACCAGATCAACTCAACATGGGAGGATCTCAAAATAAATAAATCGAAGGCAAGTGTCCAGAGAGCCGGCCCAGCTCCACTGCCACTGGAGCTGGGAAATCCCGGGATAGATCGAATCCCGCCCTCTCACGGCGGTCAAAGCCGGGGGGCAACCTGGTACATACAAACCGGGGGAGCAATACCCCCCAGAGCTCTCACCTCTGGGAGGCAGCAGATGTAAAAACTTAACCACTCTCCCACAGTGGTTACAACCCGGGCCTTCTATTATAGGGGAGGGGGGAGAAGGGGAGGGAGTTAGAGCAAAGAATCTATGAAATATATCAGGATTAATAAGCCGGCATGGTCACAAAATGGTAGGAGGGATTCTGGTTACATAAGTCACTTCCATGTTGCAAAAAAGACTGGATGATAGTCAGTCAAGGAGGGAAACCACAACATGGTCCAATGATTTTCTGGCGGCGCAGAAATTAAGTTTTGCCTCACAAATGTCCGAGGCAACAGCGTCCGCGTTCCACCACCAGGCCAGGTCACCATATCAGAGAGGCCCGCTCCCTTCACCGTCAGCCATCTCGGAAACCAGCTAAACGACGTCTCCACCACTCCAGCATTTTCGCGCCCCCGCCGCTCCAAGCCGCGATTCATAGTCATTCTAACAACACGCAGCTTCCCAAGCAGCAGGAAGGCGTTCCAGAGCATCACCGAGCTGTAAACAATTAATCCGGGCGTCACAGATCTCAGGAACACCACCAGGCTCCGTGGAAGGGGTCTCGGGACCTCCGATGCACAAACGGTCAGCCGGTCGGAGCCACACTGAGCGGAGCTTCAGCAAAAAATCAAGGTCTTTCCAGGCGCCTCAGCAGCCTCCGCAGTCTCCCTCGGGGCTCCGCCCAGCTCCTCCGCCTCCAACAGCCTCCATCGGAGTTCGCCGGGTCCCTGCGGCACCGATAAACAGCTGATCGGCGCCACACAACACGGGGCTCTGTTCAGCTCCTCCACGTCCACCAAGCCGTCCAGAAACTCCCGAAACTCCCCCGGGCTCCTCCAGGCTCCTCCGGGCTCAGCTGGCAATCCTCAGAAAGTCCTCAGAGAGTCCTCGGAGTCCTCGGAGCCCTCGGTGAGTCCAGGCTCCCAGAGCCAGGCAAACCATGTAGGCGTTCTTAAGGCAGGCACCAAAGCTCAGCTCCCTCGTCCTCCTCCTCCTCACCCGAAACCTTCACAGGACCCAAATATCACTGTGAAGCTCCCCAGGGTCGCCACATTGCTAAAATTGCCGAAGCTCCTAACGGAGCTCAGCCCTGCACGTCCGCCATCTTGTGCATGCTCCCAAATGATCCCACTTTGTTGGTGCTGGGGTTTTTTTCTACTTATCTAATAAAAGACACTTGGGCAGAATTTTTGTTAGTGCTTGTGTTACTATAACTTTTTTTTTATTTAAAAAGTTTTACAATACATTTTGACTTTAATCCCCCCCTCCCCCACCCCCACCCAACCCTCCCTATCCCTCTCCCCCATTCCCTCCTCCCCCCCCCCGACTTCCCAGAGCTAAATACAGGGTATAAAATCAAAAAACAAACATAAGCACCCCTATGTTATCAGCAATAAACTATTAATTCTATCTCCCTCTAGCTCATATAAAATGAATACAAACAATATTAATATTACAAATAAAGTAAAAAAGAAAAAGAGGAAAACAGAAAAAGAGCTTTACTCAGAATAGATTTTCTTAATCCCAATCCTTATTCATATTAATTTCAAAAAAAAGAAAAAAAACTTTCACCTACTATTTACATTCTCCAACCTTTCTCTAATTTCTAAACAAATTCTCAGTTACGCGCCAAAAGCGCCTATCTCTATTAACCTTAATAATCTCCAACCAAACTAAACTATGATCAAAAATAATTCTTGCATATATCACGCCAAATGTCTCTCAGTTCCAAATCATCCTTGAGTTCAAATAAAAAGAGTAAAAAAAAAGGTTTAAGCAGTCTGTAAGACAACTTGTTGTTAATTAGGAGCTTGCATACCCATTCTTAGTTCAACACATACTTTTAGTCCATAACCCTAATATACTTTTCTAACAAGCAAATAACATCAATCTTAAATTGTGTTAAATATTAAAAAAAAAACTTTCTTTCTCCTCTATGATAAATTTAATCCATTGACATTCTAATTTAAAAATTTAATCACCAATCTTAACGCTCCAAAGCTTTTGGAGCACGTCTGTCATGACCCCCAAAACTTCTTTGGACTGCGCCCCTCCCACAGCTTCACTGTAAGTACACTTTGGAGATTCCATAACTTTCTGCTGGTCTTGCTCTTGCTCTCGTCTCGCTCTTCTTAGGGCGGCACGCGTCATCCTCTGGCCTCCTGCAACATCCGATGAAACTGTATCTTGATCCCCTTTTAACACATTGCTATAAAAATCACGTGCCTGGGCCACAGTAACCAGACAATGTCTTTTACCTTCATGCGTCACCACCAGTCCAACTGGAATCTCCCATCTAAACTTAATATCACATTTCTTAAGTTCCTGTACAAGAAATGCAAAATCTTTCCTTCTCCTTAAAATCTTCGGAGGAATCTCTTTTAAAACCAAGACTTCTTGCTCAGCCACTACCAATTTAGTATCATAAGCATCTTGAATGACTTCATCTCTAATTACTCTCTTTGTAAAATAGACCACCACATCTCTGGGTAACTTCCTCTGTCTTGCAATCCATGAATTTACACGAAAAATTTTGTCCATATTTCCCTCAATTTCAGATGCTGGCTGGCCCAATACCCCTTCCAGAGCCTCAGAAATCAGCTGCTTTAAATCTTCTTTACAATTCTCCTTTAAACCCCTGATTCTAATAGCATACTGCATCTGATGATACTGAGCAAGGCTCAATTCTCCGTCCATTTTATCCCTTATATTTTCATTTTCTAATACCTTTGCTTCTAATATAGAGTTCTTTTGACTGAGATCCTTCACTTTTACATCCAGCTGTTGCACACATTTAGCTACAGATTCAATCATAGACAACATGTCCACCCTCATTGCTCTAAACTTCTCTTCCATCTTCTTCTCCAATTTCTCCATTTTCTCCTCCATTTTCTCCTCCAGCTTTTTCAACTTTTCATCCATCATGTCAGACATCAATTGTGAATGCTTTCCAAGAGCATCTTGTAAATCCTTAAGCGTCAATGCCGGAGGAGGTGCAGGAGGAAGCAAAGCTTGCAATGAGGTCTGTTGCACCAGGGAAGACCCCGCACTCCGAAGAGCTTTAGAAGTTTTAGCCGCCATCTTCCCCCACTTTCACTTATTGCGCACTTTCACTTTAAAGCTATAAAATCCATTGAGCTAGAGAGTAAAGATAAGAGTCCACATCACCTTGACCTCCTGTACCGCTCTGCCTGCATCTTGACAATCAAAAGTATTTCCTTTTGGCAGGGGTGGTTGCTAACGCCTGGCTCTGCTCCATAAATCCCGGAGCAGGGGCGCTGCGCAGCTCGGAGCAACCCAGGCTTTGGGGGGGCTCAATCCTTCAGCCGCCCAAACTCTCAGCTCAGGCGGCCCCGGAGAGCTCAACCCCTACCTGGGGCCTCACCCCCTCCTCTTCTCCCGAGGAGGGGGCTTCAAATCCATCTAAACAGCTGATCGGCGCTGTTTACGATGGAAAAACACAGCTGCGGAGCGGGCAGCCCGAAAACGGCTGTCTTCGGCGTCGCGTCGCCACCGGAAGTCCTATTACTATAACTTCTTGAAAAATTAATTCCAACAAACCTGCAAGACTTGTAACCTATTAAAAGTAGCCTAGATAAGCATCAGTGCAAGATCAGAGGCATATTTTATCATACAATGATAAGAATAGCTAGTACATTACACAACTTAATTAATATTTAGACATATACTGTGGGATAGATACACAAGAATAATTATCTTCTTAAGGTATTCATAAAATTTCATATGAGGGCATTTTATCATGCATAATGAACGTGAAAAAAACAAAAAATGTGGTTCATATTCATATAATGATGCAAAACTTTGATTAATATTAGAATGCAATGGAATTATTTGTATTAAGTTATGTGGATGCTGAACTAAAAAAGAAATATGGAAAAATAACACTAATATTGTATATGGTAACTGCAGCAAGATTATTGTAGGTACAAATATAGAAGAAGAATAAAATACCACAAATATAATTTGGATTATAAAATCAATAGAGCACACAGAAATGGCAACGCTGACCAATTTGTTCAGGGAAAAAATAAAACTTTTTCAAAAGACTGGAAACCTTATATGGGCCTTTTGCTAAAAGAAAAAAAGACAAAATTGATGATTTATAGATCTGGGGATTATTAAGAGCTAAAGAAGGAGGTAAAATAGTAGGAGGGCAATTATGCAATAAAAAGAAATATTCTTTTTTCCCTTTTAATTTTCCCTAATTTTATTGTAGTATGTATGTATGTATGTGAATGTGTGTGTGTGTGTGTGTGTGTGTGTGTGTGTGTTTGTGTGTGTGTATAAAATCTTCATTTTGGCCATTATCTATCCATTGTAGGCAGTATATGTATATGTATATGTATACGTATATGTATATGTACAGTATATGCAAAGTTAAAGGTGTACCTGTAGATTTTACTCTGCAAGTTGTTGCCAACTATAGGGAGCAGTTCTCATCTCTGTTTCAATATGTGTGTGTGTGTGTATGTATGTGTGTGTAAATATACAGTATGTAATATTTCATACTGTATTTTTTATTTTCTTGGACTAATCCAATGGTCCCCAACCCCCAGTCCGTGGACCAGTACCGGACCACGACATGCCAGCAACCGGTCTGCACAAACAAGTAAAGCCTCATCTGCAAGATGCAGGCAGCACACAAAACCACACTTCCTCCGGTCCGCGGAAAAGCCTCTCTCCACATAACTGGTCCCTGGTGCCCAAAAAGTTGGGGACCTGTTACCATTCTTGCTTGTTCTTATAAAGTAACCTAAGACAATAACTTGCAGTGACTTCTTTGGAATAATATAAAAATTACAGTTAGTCTGCTTTTCCTAGTAAAAAACCCCCCTTCTCAGCCATTCCTTATCATTTCTTTGAAGATTCTTCCTTGCCATATTACGACATTAAAGTGGTGGACAGCTTTTGCCTTTTAGATTGATTATTAACAGTAAAGGAATCAATAAATACAGAATAGACAAGCAATTGTAAAGTAGCAATGAAGCCCTGGAAAAGATACTCAGGTGCTGGGATGTGTCTATTCCTACAAAGATTAGAATCATACAAGCAAGAGTTTTCCCTGTGGAAAACTACGGAAATGAAAATAAACTTTGAATAAACAGGATAGAAAGAAAATTTACATGAATGTTAGAGTTGAAGAAGACTCCTAAGAATATTAGAGAGGGAGGGAGGGAGAAAGAGAGAGATAACAAAAATACCAAATGTAATGTATTGGCCTTATCTGCTTAAATCACTTGCTTTATGTCTAACTGCTTGCTTAATGGCTGACCTACTTTTGTATGTTATGTAATGGTTGCTGGCTGAGCTAGACTTGCTGTCTCCAGTCTGTTAAGTAGGTTTGGGGTGGGAAACTGCTGCTTTAAATCTATTGGTCACCACCTAGAGGCCAACCATATAAACAGGTGCGCAGCAGCTATTAGCCTGCTTCAGTTCTGTTCTGACTCTGAATAAACTTGTTCCTATTTTGAACACCCAAGAACTGAATACTTAACACTGGCGAAAAAGGTGGAATGTGCTGCTTCATTGTAAGAGCCTGAAGTCACTAGGGGGTGAAGCCAGCACAGAGCCTGGCAGGAACTACATTCCCCCCCTCGGTTTTCCTAGCAAGCCACACTGGAGATCACCGTGCCCTAAGGATCCATCCTAGGGCCTACACAGCACAAGGCAACGCAAGACACAAACCATGAAGACTACTCTCTATGGCGAAAGTCAGAAAACTCGAAGAGTTTGACATGACACACCCAGAGAGATGGGCATCCTACATTTCCCACGTAGAAAACTACCTCTGCGCCAACCAAGTCAGCGAAGATGACCTGAAGGCAGCGACCCTCCTCTGAGTGTGCGACCCAGCCACCTTCAATATCGCCAAGAACTTGGGTGCACCGCTTGAGTCCATCACCTACGCGGACGAAGAAAAAGCTTCAAAAACATTTCGAGCTGAAGTTATCCATGAGAGTGTGGAAGCATGCCTTCGAGCAATGCAAACAACAATCCGACGAGTTGGCAACAGAATTCATCTCAGTTCTGCAGCAGGCATCTCTATGCAATTTCGCCAATTTGGAAGAGAGACTAAGAGACCACTTAGTCTGTGGACTCAGGAACTGAGAGCTACAACAAAAACTTTTCGCTAAGGAGACTCTCTCGCTACAGGAAGCCTTGAAGAGGTCATGGTGGATGAAGCCACTGGAGGAGCCGTTAAGGCACTGTAGCCCTCCAAAAGCATGCCAAGCACCAAAGCCATCCACCACGAGGACGCTGAGTGGATGGAAGACACCGACTCCGACTATGAAGTCGACAAGCAACAGAGGCACCAGGAGAAGGGACCGAGGCCATCTGACAAGGCAGTTCCGTTCCTTAGGTGCATGGGCTGGGGAGGCCGCCATCAAAGCACAGAATGCCGTTTCTGAACAGCAACGTGATGGGCATGTGGAAAAGCAGGCCACATTGCCATCTGCCAAGGTTGCCAGCAGGACTGTCAGCAGGAAGAATCATTCAGGAGAGGTACCGGGGCCCCGGGACAACACCAAGTAGGGTTCTGCTCCAGTCGTAGGAGCGTGTTCCGCACTGGTGCCCAACGACCTCATAAGCAGAAGCTTCGACTGCAAGTCGAGCTTCAGGGAGTTCCATGTAAAAGGGAACTGGACACAGGCTCAGCTGTGTCCATCATCTCCATTGGAACCTTCTGGCACATTTGCAGCCGTAGCAACAGATAGGTCAAACTTTGACCATCTAACATTTTACTCTCAGACTTCCAGAACTCCTGAGTGGCGGTCAAGGGTGAAGCCACATTAGCAGTGAAGTTCAAGGGATTTACAGGCTCACTAGATGTTATTGTGGTGGAAAGCCAATGCACGAGCCTCATAGGGCTCAATTGATTTGATGCAATGGGCATCCAAGTAACCGGCATTCACCAGACACAGGCAGCAAACTTGTCTTCAGTCTGCCAGGAGTTTGCGGATGTTTTCAGTCCATACCTGGGAGAGTACAAGGGCCCTCCAATAGCTTTTAAGCTTGATCCCCTGGTAACGCCAATCCAGGTGAAGCCCTGTCGAGTGCCTTTCGCATTAAAGCCCAAAATCGATGCAGAGCTGGATAAGCTGGTCAGTCAGGGGGTATTGCAGCCTGTAGACAGTGGGGGGTGGGAGACCCCCATTGTAACACCACTCAAGGCCAATGGAGAGGTACGCATATGTGCTGACTATAAGTGCACCATTAACCGGGCACTTCAACAGCACGCGTACCCAGTGCCAGTTGTCAGCCATATTTTGGCGTCCTTGCAGGGAGGCCGCATGTTCACTAAATTAGATTTAGCACAGGCCTATCAACAGCTGCCGGTGGATGAGGACACGGCAGCCACCCAAACCATTGTTACACACAGGGGGGCCTTCAAGGTCAAGCGCCTACAGTTTGGGGTGAGTGTGGCCCCAGGGATTTTTCAGGGAGTGATGGAGTGTATGGTCAAGGGTATTCCGGGGGTCTGTCCCTACTTCGATGATTTACTCATTGCCGGGGACTCTACAGAAGTCCTGGCTGAATGGCTTAGAGCCGTCCTTCAGCGGTTCTGCGCAGCAGGACTCAAACTAAAAAAAGAGAAATGCAAGATTGGGGTACAGTCTACTGACTTCCTGGGATTCTGCATCGATACTGATGGCATCCATCAATTGGAGTCAAAGCTGAAAGCGATTCAACTGGCTCCAAGCCCTAGGTCCAAAGGGGAGCTTCAAGCCTTCTTGGGCCTTCTAAATTTTTATCATGCATTCCTCCCAAATAAGGCCACAGTGGCAGAGCCATTACACCAGCTCTTAGACAAAAACACTCAATGGCAGTGTACCAATGTTCACAAAAGAGGTTTCCAGGCAGTCAAATCACTGCTGTCCTCGAACTCGGTGCGCAAGCACTTTAATGAAAAGCTGCCAGTTTGCATCGCGTGTGATGCATCCCCATATGGGGTTGGGGCTGTGTTAAGCCACTTGTCGGCTGATGGGAAACAGTCTCCCATTGCTTATTATTCGAGGACCCTGTCTTCTGCTGAGCACAATTACGCACAGATTGACAAGGAGGCCTTGGCCATTGTGGCCGGGGTTAAAAAGTTCCATGACTATTTGTATGGATGCCATTTCACGGTCTTCACAGACCACAAGCCACTCCTAGGGTTGTTCACTACAAACAGACAGACACCTCAGATTCTGTCCCCGCGAATGCTGAGGTGGTCTATATTCCTTTCAGCCTACAGCTATAGGCTGATTCACAAACTGGGTAAAGAAATGGGCCAAGCAGAAGGCCTTAGCAGATTGCCTTTGCCACACGTGGAGCCAGATGCGGCTCCAGCTGCACGCATTTTAGTCATACAGAACTTGCCAGAGTCTCCTCTCCATGCTGGAAACATGGCTGCTGAAACAGCAGCTGACAAAACACTTAGCCGCATACTAACTTGGGTTCACACTGCATGGGTAGACAAATGTCCAGGGCCAGAATTTCAAGGGTTTTTTATGAGAAAAGATGAGCTTTCAGCTCATAAACGGTGCATCCTTTGGGGAAGTAAAGTCATAGTCCCCAGCTCATTACGGCCCAGGGTTCTTCAGTCTCTGCACGAAGACCATCTGGGAATAGTCTGGATGAAGGCACTGGCAAGGAGCTACCTCTGTTGGCCAGGGCTAGATAAAGCTATCAAGGCCCAAGTACACAGTTGCTTCACATGTCAACAATCCAGGCTGGAGATGGAGCAGACCTCTGTCCACCAATGGGAGGAAACACACACACTGTGGTCCAGAATCCACATTGATTTTGCCAGACCCTTTCAGGGACAATTGTTTTTAATAGTGGTCGACAGCCACTCTAAATGGTTAGAGGTGGTGCCAATTTCCACTATGACTACTGCTAGGACCATCCAGGTGCTGCAGAAACTATTTGCAACACATGGGCTTCCAGACGTCTTAGTCTCCAACAACAGGGACCAGTTCACCGGGTCAGAATTCCAGGCCTTCTTCAGGGCCAACCTCATAAGGCATGCCACATCAGCTCCTTTCACCCATCGTCAAACGAACAAGTGGAATGCATGGTCTGCACAACCAAGGATTCCCTGAAATGCATTGTCACAGGGGATTGGCACCACAGGCTGGCTGATTTTCTATTCTGCCAGCACACAACGCCTTCTACCGCCATGGGCAAAAATTCCAGGTGAGCTTCGATGGGGCAGGCATTTGATCACTAAACTGGACAGGCTGCACCCTGACAGAGTCGCCTCAGACACTGCATAGCCAAAGGCGCCCAGAACCTTGCAAGTGGGTGACTGGGTTTGGACCCAGAATTATGGGCAAGGGGCTTTGTGGGTGGCAGCAAAAGTTGTTAAGGTGTCAGGACCACTCTCATATGAGGTGGTCCTGGAAGATGGGCAAGTCTTCGCCAGCACATTGATCAGCTGTGTCGGCGGCTAGCAGATCAGTCGCTGGCTCAGGACTCCCAAGAGGGACAGATACTGGGTCTACAGGACAGTGGTCCAACAGAGCAGTTTGCACGCTCTGAGAGAGCTCTTGCACATGGTGACGGGGAAATGACTGTAGAAAAGTCCCCTTCTGACACACAGACTGTATCCCAAGATCTGGACAGACAACCTGCACCAAGAAGCAGCCCAGCAGATTTCGTTGCACAATTGGACTTTGGTTTGGGCTGACCGGGACAGGCCAGCCAAAGGGACTTGAGTCACTCGGACTCCACTGAGCCTCAGAGCCCTGGTCTACCCAGCCTGGCAGGCAAGCAGGTAGACCGGAAGATTCCTTTAACCCCCAGATGTTCTGAATGGTCACGAAGGCCGCCTAAGTGTCTGCAAGATTATGTAAAATAAATGAGTTTGTGCTATCCAGGGGGAAGGGGTGTAATGTATTGGCCTTATCTGCTTAAATCACTTGCTTTATGTTTAACTGCTTGCTTAATGGCTGACCTAGTTTTGTATGTTATGTAAAGGTTGCTGGCTGAGCTAGACTTGCTGTCTCCAGTCTGTTAAGTAGGTTTGGGGCGGGAAACTGCTGTTTTAAATCTATTGGTCGCCACCTAGAGGCCAACCGTATAAATAGCTGTGCAGCAGCTATTAGCCTGCTTCTGTTCTGTTCTGACTCTGAATAAACTTATTGCTGTTTTGAACACCTCATCTCGCTTAATGCCTGCAAGAACCGAATACTTAACACCAAATCATCAAACAAATCAATCCAGGGTTCTACTCTGGGGCACATAAGAACTCAAAAATATTGTAATAGTTCAAGAAAAACCATTTGAAACCCTTTTCATCTTAACTTCCTATCGAATTACCTAAGCATCATTAGAAAATAATTCAAAAGCTGAGGCAAATTTAGTTATTCAAATTCACCCTGCCACAGCTCTTAAATATTTTGTATTACACTAATTAAAAAGCCACCAACTGTGGGGGAAGATCCAATTCAAATTATGTATTGGATATTATTAAGTATTTTCCTTCAGGATTTCCTCGATTCCCCCAAAGTTCTAAAAAAAGGCCTGGACATTTTTAAGGCAAATGTTCACCTCGTTCATCAATGACAAGCCATGGTTTGTTTCAATCTTCCTTTTTCAACAAACAGTGGAAAACATACAAATGAAGCCAGGATAACTGTGCTTTACAGTTTATTTATTTATCATATTTATATAGTCACGTATCTCAGAAAATATGACTCTGGCCAGTGCACAATCATAACCAGCCTCATGTCCAAATTTCCTGCAGCCTTGTGTTTATCATGAATGAAAGCAGATATACATATCCCAGAATAATGTTGCAAGAGCCAATCTGGGACCAAAAGTTTAGGCTTCTGAGCTTTTGGACTCATGCTGGAGCCCATCCTCAGGGAACATTTTGCTAGAAAGAGGTTCCTTGAGAAAGGGCTCCAGGAGGAGCCCAAAAACTTGGAAGACTAAACCTCTGGTCCAGGTAGCCAACCTGGATTGGATCTATGTTTGTCTGTTTATGAACCTAGCAACTTAATTACAATATAGGATAGTCACATGATTAAAAATTTATTATTAAGCTATTATATAGTACATACCTCTGTCATTATAAACCAGTTATTCCTGTATTGGAACTAGATTTTGATTCAAAGGAAGATTGGAATTGCAAGCAAAAATTAACTGGAAATAACTTGCCATTAAAATCTAAAGCACAGAAATGGAATTAGCACTAGTGATCATATAAGAACTCCCATTCTTTATGAACAAAAATTATCTAATTTTTTTTAAAAAGTACAGTATTAAAGAGTTGGGAGAATTAAAACAGGATTATAGGTGATCCATTTTGGATCCCTTCCCTTTAGAAATAAAAGAGGAGGGGCAGAGCTTCTACTATTCAAGCTATCCGAATCAACACACTCCTTTTTATGTTTTAACGCCATATCTTTTTAAAATAAACATCTTGGTTCGGCTCTAAAAAAGAAATCCTGCACCTAAATCTGCATTGCTTTACCCATCAACTTTCTGAAGATGTCAATCAATGAAAGAAACCACCTACGATTGGCTTTTCTGTGGGCGGTGCTCCCGCGGAAGGAGAGGGCGGGAAGAGGGCGGCCTGTAAGTTCCCATTGCCGCGGCTGGGCTGTCCACCCGGAAGGAGCGCCGATGGTTTGTGCCAGCCGTTCGCTGGTGTGGTTGGCAGGAGGTGGCGCGAGCCCCGCTTGGTGGCGAGGTAAGGAGGGGAGCGCAGAGCCAGCAAACTGGCGGGGGCGCGGAATAGCTAAAGAGGACCCTGCACACTTGGCGCTTTTCTCCGCGGCAATGATTTGGGGAAGGGGCGCTTATGTAACCGTTGCGTTGGCCTCGGCACTGATTATATTCTGGCTGCAATATGGAAAAGGTATGAAGCGTCTTTGGAGTGTTTATCTCACGTGGGTAAGGCGTACCTTTACGTGTCGGCTGCTGTAAGCAATGCATAGCACGCCAAAAACACCGCCTGCTTCCATTTAGTCACCTGGAGTCGTACTGTATTTGAGGTTGTCTGTACAGCACGCATTCTCGAACTGTCTCTATCTCACCTCTCTTGCTTTATAGAACACCTTTAAAAGAAAGGAGGGGGGCGAAAGAAACTTGCTTTGAAACCTTGTATTTACTCAGAAGGAAGAGCCGCTGAGTTCAATGATGATTACTCAGCAGTATATAGATTGCAGGGTTACAGCAGAGTACGCCGATTTGGTGAGAAGTGGATTAATTTGGGGCATGTTTAAGGGCATAGTAAAAAAAGTAAAGGCATTGACGTTCGCCACAATGTTTTCTCTGCAAAATCGCGGAGAAATTTTTACAGCAAAAAAAAGTTACTGGCCTTAAGTCACACTCAAAATGCTAACTTGAAGTTACAAAGTAAAATCGATCCGTTTGTTTCGAGATCACGAAAGGACCGCTCAGTAACAGTCTGCAGTGGGATTAAATTTATCTTGGTCTTACTTTAGGCGTGTTTTTTGGTACCTGTGTCTGGATTTGCTGTATTGAATATTATGCTATATGCCATTTCGCAGATAGTGAATTGGCTTTTCAAGGGGTAGACCACATTTTAGATGTTTCCGATGTTTTCTAGTGTCGCTTACCCCGAATAATTTATGTGCAATCAGGAATATTCAATGGTTAGAGAAGCCAGATGCAGTATCTCTAAAACTGCTTTCGGCGGAGGCGTGGCAAATTCGCAGGAGATCAATCGTTCGGTTTGCATAACACTTCAAACCAGAATATGTATTGTTTGCATTTGGTTTTAATGTGTTCTGCGGCCTCGGCCAACCTGCTTTGTAAAACAAAATTTAGGATTTGGCACACATGCCTGACTACTTCAGTGGTGACTTGTTCACTGAATTGTAAGCAATTCTATACGTATTTTTCAAGGAGGCAGTATTTTGTACGGTGTGTGGTTCTTATAAGAGGTCCTGATGAAAAGAGGCCGCAAAGATAAAATACACATTTTATTCGGAAAACTGTCATGTATCTAAATGGCATGTGTTTTCTTTTGGAGCTATTCGACCTTGTTTGGGGCACGTTGGGGGGGGGGGTATCTGTATTGTTTTCTTTTCTTCTGTGGCCGCACACGCACGCCTCTTTTATTTGCAGGAAGGAAGTCTGGTCGGGGCCGCTACGGGCTTCTGCGTGGATCTGGGTCCGAAATTCCATTTTCTTCCTTACCGGCGTAGGGCTCAGATCCCGAGGGAGCCACCCTGTTTGGGGGATGCAGGGGGGGCGAGGCCGCGCGCGAGGTGCATTGTCTTCGCCCCCTCCCTCTTCTCAGTTGAAGTTGTGACCCCTGAGTCTCCGCCGCTTTGTGCGTGAACTTGGTGACTGACTGGTGTGCGCGCACGGAGGGGAGGGGGACCGAGTGCAATGCGCGGTGACGCTGGGCTGCCTTGGGCCCTCCGGAGCGGGGGAGGAGGAGGAGGAGGAGGCCGGCTCAGGGCTTCTCTTCGGCGCCGAGCTCATACCGTCTCCGCCGGGCCATCTCCGAAGCCGCCGGGCAAGTGAGGCTATGAATCGCCAATCGGCTCTTCAAGTGCCGCCACCGCCACCGCTGCCCAGCTCCCGCTGCCCGGCCCCGAGGCGAGGGAGCGGCCACCGCATCGGCGGCTGAAAGGCCAGGCCTGCGCCAGCCACTTCCACCGAAGCAGCGACGGCGGGGTCCGGCTGCAGCCCGGCGGCGTGGGGAAAGTTTTGCTCGGGGCCGAACGGGCGGGGGCGGGGGCGGCCGCGAAGGGATGAGGAGGGAGCCCGGCGCAGCGCCGGGCTCTCTGCCGCCGCCGGCAAGCCGCGCAGAGGGTGGAGTGGCCGGGCGGCGCGGTGGGCGTTGATCCCCCCTTCTCGCTCGCGGTCCCCGCCGCCCCCTCCCACTCCCCCGCCCGTTTCTCTGCCGGCCGGCCGCGCTCCTCGCCTCCCTGCCCGGGCGGGCCCGGCCATTGCGGCCCCCGGCTGGGCGGGCAGGAGGATGATCACCAACACGCGGGGCTTCCTTTGGTCGGACCTGGAGACGCGGGCGCTGTTGGAGATCTGGGGGGAGGCGGACGTGCAGAGCGCGCTGGACGGCAACTTTCGCAACAGCCATGTGTACCGGGACGTTGCCTGCCGCCTGGCCGAGCTGGGCTTCGAACGCACCCCGGAGCAGTGCCGCATCCGCATCAAGGGCCTCAAGCGCCAGTACTACCAGGCCCGCGAAGGACTCAAGAAGAACGGGCACGCCCGCAAGATCTGCAAATACTACGACGAGATGGATCGCATTCTCAGCTGCCGGCAAGGCGGGCACGGAGTTGCCGAGCGGCCTCTGACCCCAGCGGAGGTGATGGTGGTGGCGGCGACGGCGGCCGGAGATGAAAGCCACCACCAACCCGCCATGGTGCTCGCCGCGCCCCCTTCCGCCAGACAGAGCGGCCTCCGCAACAGCCGCCAGGCGGACGCGGAGGAGCACGACGACGACGACGACAAGGAGGAAGACGACACGGGGTCTTCCCCGCGGGACAACTTCCAGGACGACTCGGGCGAGTGTTCTTCTTATGGCGACCACACCATCAAAGTGGAATGTCCCCCCTTCGCCATCCCGCTGCCACCCGCCGAAAGTGAGTTACTGTACTAAAAAGGGGAGGGGGAGGGCGAAGGATCTATCTTTGACTTGTACTCCTCATCTTTCCAGCCAGTGCCTAGTTGGTTGTGGGTGAGATGCTTCTCCTACCTTAGTTAAGGTCTTGTACCTCACTCTTGTATTTGCTGCCTGGAAACTGAGGCTGCAATCTTTTGCTCTTTGCCCAGAAACTTGCATTGCATGGGCATGTATTGGGTTTTTTACACACACACACACACACACACACACACACACACACACACACACACACACACACATATATGTACACACACACACACACACACACACACACACACACACATATATATATATATATATATATATACATACATACATACATACATACATACATACATACACACACACATATATATATCCATTTATGTATAACCTCTGTGTGTGTGTGTATACACACATACACAGGTTATATATAAATGGGCATATATAGGTCATTGTGGATTTCCATTTAGAGCAGTGTTGCTCTGTTGTGCTGTGTTTGGCTGGCTTAAAAGTGAATATCTCAAAGATTGCACACCATAAAAATCATATTTTCTCTGTTACATTCTTAGTTCCACCTTTGTCTATCAGAGATCTTAAGAAAAAGTTTCAGCACAGCTGTCACCTTTCTCTCCAGTTCTTGATTAAATTAGCATTTCCAAGCTATCATTCCCAAATGAGTTGGATTTCTGTTTTCACCATCTCATTGAGAGAGATAATAGATATGGTGCAATATGTTGAAGAAATCTGGTCTAGAATATAAGGAGTCTTACCTAATCATACACAACTTAGAGCAGATCCATTCAGATAAAGTTTGAATTATCCTCCTAGATAGAGGCTGGTTAACATTAGTAAATTTCATTTGTTGTAGTAACTGCACTTTATTTTAAAATTAATTCCTATTAACCATATTATAACTGCTTCATTTAATTTAACCAGAAAGAATCCTTGTTCTGCACATGCTAACTGCATATTAAAATATTACCCAGCAACAGCAGGGAGTCAAAAAATGATGTAAGACCTTGGAAATATCTGTTTTGAATTCTCTAAACAATACACTTCATATTCCTGAGGATACTGTCACATTTATTTATCCATGAAGAAATCAGACATATCTTGGGATACCAATGAACTTTTTATCCATTTCTTTTATTGAAGGGTACAAAGAGTTTTAATACCCATTTACCCCTCAAGCTAATTTTTGATAGGCCTTTTATACAAATTCTGTGTAAAAGGAGCAGTATTGTATATTTACCAATGTTATTTTCTGCAAACATTTTTAGAAAATTATTCATAGAAAGCAACAGTGGTGTTCTACTCTGTGTTTTTTATTTTGCCTAATTCTGGCTTCATAAATTGACAGGCTTAGGTCTGGTAGTTCACACTGTTTTTTTACACAGAACTTATATCAAAGACAACATGTATAGTTACATTCCTTGTAATATATCTCTAAAAGTAGGAAATTAAGCTGATGATAATTAAATGCAATAGAAGTGCTATTAGAGTTGTGTTGTAAACCACCTGAATTACTAATATTGTGATTAAAATAAGCATATATGTTTTTTAGAGATTTGCCTCAAAATCAGTACACCCTTGCAGAATATGAAAGACTGATTGATTATGGGGTAACATTTTATGGACTATACTCAGTTAATTTCTATGAAGAATACATTAGAGTTGATTATAGCCCACAAGGTATTATACTGTAATGAATATTTACTAGAATGGTACATAGGTGAATATGAAATTTTAGGGGTACTTTTTATTACTTCTATTCTTTAAACTATTAAAATTAGCTTGCTTTTGTTTTTAGGTTTTAAACAAATTAATGCTCACACCAATGCACCACCATTATTATCTCAGGCTAAAAGATCAAAAAAGCGACATGCAAATTTAACACTGGACAAAATGATGGAAAAGTTTTTACAACAAAGTATGGATACTGAAGAGAAGTTTTATAAGTATGAAGAACAGCGACTTAAAATTGAAGACAAACGACGTGAAGCAGAGCATGCCAGGGAGCTCCAGATGTTGCAGATGTTGGGACAGATGTTAGCAGGAATCTCTTCCACAGTATCACAAAGGTCCCAGTTTGTACCAAGTAATCCTTCACAAAGATCAAATCACCGATCCTATGGAGAAAATTTTAACTATAATTCTATGACAGCAACATTATCTCCACCCATAGGTACTTCATTCTCTTGCATTTTTGACACATGG
This sequence comes from Vipera berus, assembly GCF_964194415.1. NCBI lineage: Eukaryota > Metazoa > Chordata > Lepidosauria > Squamata > Viperidae > Vipera > Vipera berus. The sequence continues at coordinate 94,068,519 of NC_138206.1, read as the reverse complement.
ATCTACTAATAAGTTTTGTGCACTTAGTTGTGCATCTTTCTAAAAATCAGTGAAATTATACTTGGTATTCTGAGGTTTGTTTTAAAAAATGAATTGTGTTCAGCTAATAAAAATATTTCTGTAGACATGGAGTTTATTTAAAGTTATGCTTTTCTTGAGCATTGCTTTGGAATACAGCATTGTAATGTGTAGCTCATATAGTTCAGCATTTTTAAAGATGTAGAACAATAAGTTATTATTTTAGATGTTTAAAATGAGATTATATATATATAGATAGTAAAATCCATGTAGGTAGATATCTAATGCTCATAAGCTTCTGGAATTAAATATTTAAAATAATGTAAAATTTTCATTAGAATCAAAATTAACTACTTAAAAACCACAAGCTTACTGTATAAATAATTGCAGAATACAGTGACCTATTAAAAAGTGACTTGTTTAAAACTTTAAAAAAATCATGGCTTATAGCAGAAAGGAGGGTGTCATCAACCCTCCCTAATACTAAATAGGAGAAGAATGTTTCTTGTTTATAAATAGCAATACCTGGCAATAGCAGACAATAGCACTGCTTCCCTTTACTACATTACTTTCACTAATCTTCCCCAGTTCTGCCTGCCCCAAATATCATATTCTTCATTTGAGGGCTTTGCAACTTCATTAAGCATTAAAATCTTTCAGATTAATTGTTTCTTATAAACTTCCAGCCAAATGTGGTTATTAGTGCTGGAAGAACTGCACAGTTATGTTAGGTAACTGTGAAAGCACTTCCTGGTTACAGTACTAAATTTACATTCTAAAGCAGCTATTAAGATGCTCTTAAAGCCGTCTTCATGCACAATAGGTTTTGCATAGTTGCACAGTAATACAATGAGCAAAGTTTTAAGTAGGGGAATATGGAATTTGTATCCTGCAGTGTCAGGCATTCCCACCCACTCCCCCAGCACATTTGCTGTGGCACCTTGTATATCACAGGGTTTGCTGGAGACTGAATTGAGGAAACATGAAAAGAATGCTTGCAAATCCTATTGTATTTAGTTGTTACCCTTGGAAATTGTGCATGTTAGGATATGCTTAATATTTCCACCCATAGAGGTCTAGAAGATTTTTGGCAGTGCACAAGTTTCTTATCATCTTATTCCAACCTGCTATGGAACAGAGTTTGAAAACTGGTTTTAGAACAACTCACATAGCTCACTGTGCCGATGTTCTTCAGGACTAGAGGTAACTGCAACTGAATCCAGCTCTATGTATTTGATATAAATAAATTTTGAGCCTCCATTAATTGTGGAGTCCTTGTTGTTTAATTTTTGTTACTTGCTTTCAGATGTTTCAGTACCTTGATACTAGGCACTAACTCGGTGTGAGTTTTACTCACTGTTTATATACAGTCACTTGCGCTGCCAGTTTCTGTGGGGTGAACAGGGAGCACACCCCACACTAATTTGCACTGATGATGTTACCTAGTTGGGTACTGAAATGTCTGCAAGCAAACAAACAAACCTAGAGGGCTCCACAGTTCAACCCTGATTGGAGCCTCCATTAAGATTCAGAGTTTCATTCTGAACTTGTAGAATGCTTTATGATTGCTTAGTAAGCTTCATTGTACAAGTGCAGTATAAAATTAATACCAGTTTGGTGTAGTGATTAAGATACTGGCCTGGAAAGTAGACTTCTAATCCTTCCTTAGGCATGAAACTCAGCTGGATGACTTTGGGCCAGTTGTTCTTTCCACCCAACTCATTTCACAGGTTCACTAGTTCACATGTGAACCAGACCATCATTACTTATTCAACACAAGAAAAGTTAGCATGATTTGTGAACATAATTGAATTAGTATCTATCTCTTGGCATCTTTTCATTCTGAAGCAATATGTTTTTCGTCAGTTGTAGCATTTTCTCTTTGCAGTCTCATGCATAAGATAGAAGTCAATACATACAGTACATCTGGTTAGTCTTGTTTCTCCTGAGCGACAGATGTTATTTCAGGTGGTTGGCATGCAACAAGTAAAACTTGGTTAAAAAAATTGATTTATGTAAAATCAGTAAAATCAACTGCCTGGAGCTACTTATAATGTTACAGTTAAGACATCTCCATTTTTTCTCATTAGAATTTTCTCCCAATATATTACATACCTCTTGGAAATCGTTAATAGACAAGTTGAAAAAAACAAACAGGAACTTGATTGTTCAATATGAAACACTTAGATCAATATGTTTAGAGAATTCAGTACATTTTGCACACCTTGGTTTCATAGTGAGTGGGATATCTCAGAATAAAATATATGTGTTTTCTTAAGAGATTTCTTGTGCTTCCAAGTATGTGTGACCATACCCAAGTAGGGAATTGGAAAACTGATGCCTAGATGTGGAAGACTAAAATAATTGATTTGCCAAACTAGACATGTTTTTATATCTGTTAGAAGGTTGATGATTGGGCGGGTGGGGGTAAGTGTGGTTTATTCAGACATGATAAACAAAAACGTACATTGTATACTGTTGTTTGTGAATAAGATTATGTGGAATTTGGGTTGTTAAAATATATTTACAATACAAATATGTTTTAACAGGGCAATTTCTTTAGAAAAAAATTCTTATCTGTGAATACATACGTTAAACATATTAATCTTAAAAGTTTATATTTGTAATATTTATATTTCCTTATTTTTTCAGTTATAGAGAGATCTTTTTCAGTTCACAAAACACATTCCATAAAGGAAATGGAAAATATATTTCAATTGGTGCGAAATGTTATTCCACCTTTAACTGCCAAAAAACATAAAGGCCAAGATGGACGAATAGGAATTGTTGGAGGATGTCAAGAGTAAGTTAAATAAAAATGTACAAATATGTATTGTTACTATACTGTCTCAGACATTACTGTTTATCTTTGTGACATTACTGTTTATCTTTGTTTTTTACTTGTATCACTTTCATACCAATTATTGTAACCTATTGTAACCCAATTAAGCAACCTAAAACTAAGGAAAAATTTCCTGACAGTTAAAACAATTAATCAGTGGAACAACCTGCCTCCAGAAGCTGTGAATGTTCCAACACTGGAAGTTTTAAAGAAGAGAACGGACCACCATTTGTCTGAAATGGTATAGGACAGGGGTGTCAAAATCAATTTCATTGAGGGCCGCATCAGCATTGCGGTTGCCCTCAGGGGGACAGGTGGGTATGGCCAGGGTGGGCATGGCCTACTGGGTGGGCGTGGCCAGCTCTACATCGTTCGCATCAAGTGTGCCTATAGGGGCCTGGGCAGGAGTGGGACAGATCTGAGGGTCTCTGGCAGAAGGAGGGTCTCTGGGCCAGGGCCAAGGCAGTGGGGGCCATTCCCTCACTGTTTCCAGTATGGCTTCGCGGGCTGCATGAAACCACTTCGCGGGCCAGATCCGGCCCCCGGGCCTTGTGTTTGACATGTCTGGTATAGGATTTCCTGTCTGAGCAGGGGGTTGGGCTAGATGACCTCCAAGATCCCTTCCAATTTTATTATTATTCTTGTACCATTTTTGTGCCATTTCTACAGAAAATTATTTTTCAATTTTACATTTTTTTTTCTTGCATGGAAGTAGTAGTCTTCAAATAAAACAACACATATTACTATTACATACTTGGGGCATAGACTGTGTTAATCTTCAGTTAGGATGTCACAGGAAATTCATGCTTTAGGCATTAGAGGTATATCAAGGTATATCTTTTGTGTGTTACAAATAGCTATTACTATCAAGCAATATGTTGCAAATGTAGCTTAATTCTAACTAGAAAGGTTACTGCTTTAATTGAGTGTTATGTATTGATCTGGAGAAAGTGACAGAAAAAATACATTGTCTTGATCGCTGCCATATTTCTGCACTGTTGGAAAATGACTCCATTTTCATCATTAGCAAATTAGGGTGATAAATGTGTATCTTATTTATAATTAATATAGTGTTAGCCTACTGAACAGTGAGAGCTTCATTTGGATCTTTAAGTCATCTGACTGCAATTCCACAATTTAGTATATAAATTAGTATCTGTCATAAAAAGCAATACTGTTAAGGAATAAAATGCAGAAATATTTTTGTGATAGTACAGAAAAGTGGAAAGTATTAAATATTAAAATTCACTAAATTTTTAGTTTAAAATTGTATGGTACATGAACTTTTATGAATTAAAGTTTCTATTTTGTGTGTAAATATATATGATAATCAGTGATTTAGGGTGTTCTTGTCACATTCTACATCTGAAGTTCAAAAGTGAGTATAAATCCTTTAGAATAACTGCATATTGTACAATGATAATAGTTGTGTGAAAAGGCAGTGCAATGTTAGATTTAGTATATTTGACAAAAATGTTAATGTTAAGAAAGTATCAGTAGAAATATGCTGATAAAGTGAAGTGATGTTGCTATATATATCACAACTTTTCCTTGTGATATAAGTTCATTGGTCATATTTTTAGTAAAGTATATATTTCCTGGATTTTTTTATATGCAGGTATACAGGAGCACCATATTTTGCTGCAATTTCTGCTCTCAAAGTGGTATGTTTCTTTTTACATTTGCGTTGAGTACAATTAAAGATACTGTTGTTTATTCCACAGTTAAACACAATTGGACTATTTAAAAATGTGCTGTACCCTGTTCCCAATACTAGAAAAAAATGATAGTTTTGTATTGGTGAAATGTCTAATTTATTCAGGAAACTGAGATTTTAGTGTATTGATAGTAACTATATGTAGGTCATTGCATGTGTAAATTTTAATATCCATCCATTATCAGACGTAGATATTGGTTACGTAGTGTGTACAATGGTATTAGAAATTTTGGAAATAGTAATTACTAAAGCTGCTCCTTAATCATAAATGAAGCCTGAATTTCTTGATGGATTGGAAAATTTAATTTATTCAAGATGAACTGGGTATCCTAACCTGTTGTGTTCCAAATTCTACTCCTTTCTAAAGTTTTGGCCCTGATTTGTTACTTCAGAAATTTGGCAAGTGTTCCTAGGGCACTATGCCAAGAAGAAGAAGAAGAAAGCTGACATTTATATAAAACACCATGCACAGGAGGGGTAAATGTATTGGATTTAGTTATTAATTAACTCAGAGCAGTCATATAACTGGATCATCTTTGGATGCTTGATTTACGACAGTTAATTTAATGACTGTTCCAAAGTTAACAACTTTGAAAAAAGTGACTTTTTTCACACTTATAACTATTGCAGCATCCTCATGGTCCATGATCAAATTTCAGACACTTGGCAGCGATGTCATATTTATGACATTTGTAGTGTTCTGGGATCGTGTGATCAACTTTTCCGACCTGACAAGCAAAGTCAATGGGCAAGCCAGATTCACTTAACAACTGGGTTACTAATTTAACAACTGCAGCGATTCACCTAACAACGGTGGCAAGAAAGATTGTAAAATGGGGCAAAATTCACTTAACAACTGTCTTGCTTAACAATATAAATTTTGGGCTCAATTGTGGTTATAAATTGAGGACTACCTATATTCATAATGAGTTGTTTCATTTTTTTTATTGGCTGCATTGTAAACTTCATAGGAAGAAACTGTCCTTGTATATTTACACCTAACTTGAATATATTATTTTATTATTAATAAAGTAAGAGAGTTTTAAGTATTGGCTTTTAAATATGGAAAGTATGTTTATTTCTAATCTGGAACAGGTTTTTTTAATTAAAGTTAGTGAGATTTACTTCTTATATTTAATATTGGGGAATAAAAAGGAAAGGGAAACCTGAGAATGTTGAATTTCAGCATGAAATCAAAAGAGAAAAAATGTAACTTTGAGAAATTTTAAATAAATGTTACTAATGATTGAAAACGTGTGCATTTTTTTTAGGGGGCAGACCTATCACATGTATTTTGTACCAAAGATGCAGCAACTGTAATAAAATCTTACAGTCCAGAGCTTATAGTTCATCCAGTTCTGTAAGTATTTTGTCTTTCTTTGGACATGAAAAAAAAAACACATGCTTAGCCAGCTGCTGTATAACTTAGGGTTTTAACTGAAGAAAGTTAATTCCAATCATAATTTTTAGTGATATGTTCATATCATCATACAAGCCATTGCCTTTTGCATCTGTCTAAAGAGTAGAGTATCTTCAGATGAGATCAGTGTCCCTAGAATTAACAGGATAATATTCAAAACTATTTATGCAAGTGTTCTTTATGTGTCACATGCATTTTTTCATTTTGAATTATAGTAAGTTTTATCTTGCTTGAAACTAGGATCATTTCAGAAAATCATATTGAGATACCTTTTTTTTCCTTTCATAGAGTTTCTTTAAAAGGCATGTAGGCATTTGATTGCTTCAGAAATTGCTGCGCTCTGAAGTCATTTCAAATTGTTTCTCAAACTTAATAATTTTAAAATGTAAAGACCAGCTTGCAGCGTGCCAGTGCCCTGGCTGGCTGGAGAATTGTGGGAGTTTATCCACACCTCTTAAAGTTGCCAAGTTTGAGAAATTCTGTGTTAAACCCTGCAAAAAGGATACCCAGAAAAGGGTACCTCTTTTCTTTTCTCCCACAAAGAGTGATGCTCAATATTCAAGCCTAGCACTACTTGGATTTTTGTTGAGGCTGAGTTCCAACTGAAAGTTAGGTCCCCTCCCCTCCCCCCCACACTATTTGTTAAAGCAAAATATTCAGCAGTGCCTGAAAATTTCAAGAGCACCAAGATATTTTATGGAACCCATTGCCTGCGATTGGTCACTAAGTGAATCTAAATGCATACGTCTTACATTGTAAATATTATATGAACTTGGGGATGGGGGAGGACATTGGGGATGGGGAGTGGCTAAACAGTCCCGTGAGATGGCACTGAGGGATGGGTCAGGAAGCAGCTTGTCTCTCAGATAACAAGGTCCTTTGCTGTAAAGAACTTCATAGGTGATAACCTGCACCTTAAATTGTGAAACCTACTGTGAAGAGTTCAGTTTTCATGCAAAAATAAGAACACAGTTCTTTACAAATGTAATATTGGGAACTGCTCTTACGAGATACAGAGGGTATTCCCCCCACCCCTCTTCGTTCAATTGCAATGCATCATGCTTTATCCATAGCAATAAATTGATATCCCTCTATCCCAATTGTTTTTCAAAAGTAGCTGGATGTTAACTTTTTTTAATCATATGAATGTGATGATCTGTGTTTTCAGGAAAATTTCTATATATCCTTCTAGTAGATGCATAGAAAGAAAAGTGCTATAGTGGTAAACTGGAAGATTGTTTTTTATTTGCATAGTTTGATGTTTCTTTTCAGTGATAGCCCTGATGCTGTGCGTGAGGTAGAAAGCTGGTTACCACGACTTCACTCAGTTGTCATTGGACCAGGACTGGGAAGAGATGATATACTACTTGAACATGCCAAGGTAACTTGGACTTCTTAAGGTATTGCTGGTACATTGCCTGGATACTATTATTATTTTTAAAAAAGAGAACGTCAGCTTTATTATTATTTATGCTTTATGCCATTTCAGAAATGTAAACAATGCTGCATGGCTTGCAAGTTATAAAAGCAAAATAATTTAAATAGAAATCGTTAAAACATCCTGTATTTATTTGTGGCTCCTGCAAGCACGTACAAAAAGTTGTTACAGATGGCTTTGGCTAATTTCTGGGGACCAATTCATAGATAATGGTTTCTATAAAATATACGTGATATTTTACTCCTCTCTGCCTTTGTATCCATGTGCAAGGTACAGTGTTAGGTATTTATTTTGAATGTATTTTTCTGACACACTTTTGTTGGGAAAGAATGAATGCCAAAATAAAGTTTGCCTTCGCATAGATTCCATTTAATAAACTTATAGTAACACCTGTTGCTTAAGATTGCAAATGCCTGTATCATGGCACTACAAGAATTGCAACATGTGGAAAGTGACTTTATTTGGAATTGTTGAAGAAGAACTAAAAAAACGGAACTGATTTTTTCCTTGAGGAAGAAAAGAAAATGTTTCACTTCTCAATCAAGAAGCTTCCTCGGTTCTGACAGCAGGGGGCAATGGAAGGATAGGTACTGACAATTGAGACTGGATGGTGAGGGGATGGAAAGATACGTTCTGATAGGATGGTGGGTGGGGATGGAAGGATTGTAATTTTTTGCAGTCATCTGATTGTAATCACTCTCTGAGAGCTGTTGAGGCCACTTGGGTTTTATGCCCTTAGGGTCACCTGAATCAGGGTGTGATTGGTTGTGAAATCTTCTTGAAACTGCTGCAAGAGCTGCATTGTAAACTAGAGATGGGTGGTGTCTTATTAGCCCTCCCCCATTGAGGGAGGGGTGTTCAATTCTAACATAGATGGATTCTTTTACCCTACTTTCAAACCAATGATCCTCTCTATCCAAAATGTGGACTTTGCTGTCTTCAAAAGAGTGACCTTTCTCTTTCAAATGCAGTTGGGCCACTGAATCTTGTCCTGATGGGTTTGATCTCCTTTGTTGTGCCATGCACTTGTGAAGTGGTTGTTTTGTTTCACCAATGTACAGATCTGCAAATGCCTCACTGCACTGTATTGTCTGTATATCACATTGCTTAATTTGTGTTTCATCCTTGGAATGGACAAGCTTCTTCTTTAGTGTTTCTTGGGTTTAAAGTGTACATGTATTTTGGATTGGTTGAAAATCCTCTTGAGCTTTTCTTGAAAGGAGAAAAAATTCCCATGTGGTTTGTTTCACTAAGGCAGAAGCCTTCGATCACTCTTTAGAAGACAGCAAAATCCACATAACCCCCCAGGTGGCCTTAACAGCTCTCAATGAGTGCTAATGACCAGGTGACTGCAAGGAAATACAATCCTTCCATCCTCTCCCCCCACCCCCTACCATCATCCTATCAGAACCTACCCTTCCATTCTCTCCTCCCCCCATCAGAACTGATGAAGCTTTTTGGATGAGAAGTGAAATGTTTTCTTCTTCTTCCCTCGAAGAAAAAAACAATCCAACTGCTCTTTGAAGAAAAAAAAACACCTTTAACAATTCCCAATAAGCCATTTTTTTCAGTGTAAGAACTTTAATAGTCACTGTGTAGGTAAGATAGGTAGGCGGAAGAGTAGTAGAACATATCCATGAACAGTAAGCAATATATTTACACACATTCAAGAAATAATAAAGCTAAGAAGGAAACCAGAACACATCCCCTTCAGCAGGCAACCCCCAGATAAGCAAGGATTAACAACAGGCAAGCAGTCAAGCAGCAAACAATACCCTAATAAAGGGACTACCAAGTTGAAAATAATACCACCAAAATTGACAGGGAAACCTGCTGTATATAAACAGGGAGCAAATCCCACACTCACTCACACTGATGGTGTTACCTACTTAGGTAATGAGCTACACATACATTCTCTTCTACTGAATGGGATTATTATGGTTGGATTTTTTACAGTTTGCTTTTATTTTTATTTTATTTTTATTTTAATTCCATTTATATCCCGCCCTTCTCCGAAGACTCAGGGCGGCTTACAAGCTTAGCAGTAGCCTTCATTCTATGTATATGCCTGCTTATTAGGGCTTTTACACACACACCCCAAGCGGCATTATTACAAAGTCAGCTTAATTGCCCCCAACAATCTGGGTCCTCATTTTACCTACCTCGGAAGGATGGAAGGCTGAGTCAACCTTGAGCCTGGTGGGACTCGAACCTGCACTAATTGCAGGCAGCTAGTGTTACTTAAGGAGGCATTAGCCCACTGCTCCACCAAGGCTCCTTTTATCCTAAAAAGCTTATTTGTATTGGCTTTGCATGCATTTTTAATATGTGCTTTTAAATGTGTGGGAAGTCTTCAATAGATTCACTAAATGAATGTGAAACTATATGTGAACATATTTTTTGGTGAAAATATTATTGTGGAAGCGAAAGAGGAAAATGGCAAGAGTAATAAATGTGATATAGAGCATTTGTGCTTTTTAGAAGAGGTGTTTTATTATTTGGAATGGTTTGAATTTTATTCTGTTTTATTTTATTTAAAATAAACATTTTATTTAAAATGTTGAAGTTGCCTTTTATTCAAAATGTATTACTTTTTGCAAAAGGAAAAAAGAATTACATTTTCCTGTTGCAATGTTACGATATTTAATTTACAGTTTGTTTTTTTTATATATAAATAGGGCATTATAGAAAAATCCAAGGTCAAAGGAATTCCTATTGTGATTGACGCTGTAAGTATGTTAATTTTATTAATTTGTTTAAATGATTTTGAACTTATCATTAAATATTTCTTCCTATTGCCTCATGCAGGATGGTTTATGGCTCATTGCCCAACAGCCGTCTCTTATTCAGGGTTATCCTCGAGCTATTCTTACTCCAAATGCTATGGAATTTAGCAGACTCTATGAAGCTATGGTGAGTCCATACGGTTCTTAGTTACATTTCCATGAGGGAAGACACTGCAAACCCAAATTACATTTACTAATGTAGAACTTCAGTAATTAATCAAATAGGCTTTGTGATTTTAGCCCAGTTTAAGCTTTTTAAAGCATAAATTTCTAGGCTCTCAACCAGATTGGGGGGGGATAAGAGTTCACCATGCTGCAATGACACCCAGAGAAGGTGACATTTAATCTCAAGGTTGCTTCCTAATTTAATAAACAGATTAGGCTGCCCACCTTAACCTACGTATCTACAGTATGTATGGTGTCTATGTAGTGAACATTAAAAAGGCAGTTTTTGACAAAATCATATGTATTTGTAGTTTATTTGGTGGAGCAGTGGGCTAATGCCTCCTTAAGTAACACCAGCTGCCTGCAATTAGTGCAGGTTCGCATCCCACCAGGCTCAAGGTTGACTCAGCCTTCCATCCTTCCGAGGTAGGTAAAATGAGGACCCAGATTGTTGGGGGCAATTAAGCTGACTTTGTAATAATGCCGCTTGGGGTGTGTGTGAAAGCCCTAATAAGCAGGCATATACATAGAATGAAGGCTACTGCTAAGCTTGTAAGCCGCCCTGAGTCTTCGGAGAAGGGCGGGATATAAATGGAATTAAAATAAAAATAAAAATATTTGTCTAGCTACAGATAACTACAGTCCCTATATGTACAGGTAGTCTTTGTTTAGTGACCATAATTGGGATGGGCAGATATGTTGTTAAGCAAAGCCTGACATTAAATGGGAAATCATGTGTCTGTGACTGTGCTTTTCTTTTCCCATTCCCCTGCCCTTTGGAACATTCATCTGGGCACTGGATAATTAGCAAGAAGGGAATTAATATTTGTATTTAGATTTATTGAAAAGGAAGGGATTACAAGAGAGTAGGTAGGCACACAATTGAGAATTCTCATTGAAAGCAGTGCAGTGGTGCCAGCAGAGGTCAAGCACAGGACAATGTGTGCTGGCTATAATGGTGATCACACAGACTGAGGGATGCTGTTCAGTCATAAATGTGGTCATTGGTTGTAAAATTATTTTTCACCACCATTGTAACTTTGAACAGTAACTGAGGCAACTCAGTGACTGAGATCTAACTATAGATCACAAGTCTAGCTAGCTAGGCTAGGTTTGAGTTTGAGAAGGATTTAGACAAGATGGCTTCATGCACGCCTCATTTTGTGCAATAGGATAAAAAAAACTAAGTTACCATCCATCTTCAAGTAGTTTGGTCAATCTTCCAACACTTCTTCATACTTTTCTACATGAAAAGCATCATCTCATCAAGGTCAAATGTAACTGTCTCTTGCTTGAGAATGACTTATGTTTTGAAATCATTGCTTGTGTCTTAAAGAGAAAGCTTCATTCTAGTATTTTTTTAACATTACACAAGTTAAAACTTTCCAAAGCAAACCCTTCTAAGATCTGGGATCTGCTTTGAGTGGATTTTTGTACCCCTTCTTTTACATATCTCCATTCACTTTTGCATAAATAAGTGCAGATAGCTTGTGAACAGATCAAGTGAGATATAGTAAGACTTGTTACAAATATGGCAACATCTGTTGTATGGCTAATAGAGACTATAGTTGAGCAGGCAGCTAACATTTCATAACATAAAAGTTTAAAAATAGTATGATGAATTCTTCATTACTTGCTGCAATTAATTCTGTATGAGTTCTCCCTTTGCTCCTTTCTAGCTTAGAGACCCTGTAGATAACAGTGATTATCATGGATGTCTGTTAAGACTCAGCCAAGCCTTGGGGAATTTGACAATTGTTCAGAAAGGCGAACGAGACCTCATTTCAGATGGAGAAAAAGGTATATGAAAGAAACACAAAGCAAATATTTTTATAAGTTAAACATTGTTTTCCAATATGGGTAGATGGTAAAGGTAAAGGTTCCCCCGCACATGTGTGCTAGTCGTTTCCAACTCTAAGGGCCGGTGCTCATCTCCGTTTCAAAGCCGAAGAGCCAGCGCTTGTCCGAGGATGTCTCCGTGGTCATGTGGCCGGCATGACTAGACGCCAGAGGCACACGGAACGCTGTTACCTTCCCACCATAGTGGTCCCTATTTTTCTACTTGCATTTTTACGTGCTTTCGAACTGTTAGGTTGGCAGAAGCTGGGACAAGTAACAGGCGCTCACTCTGTTACGTGGCACTTGGGATTTGACCCGCCAAACTGCCAACCTGATCGACAAGCTCAGCGTACTAACCCACTGAGCCACCGCGTCCCTATTAGGTAGATGGTATGGGAAGATAAAACCAAATGCAGGTGCATGCATTTAATATATTAAGGGAGTACTAGCAGTTATTTTGCTAGTCATTGGTCAAAATCATATTCTATGATTTTAAAATATACATAGATTGGCCATCAGAGCTATTTGATAATGTAAATGTACAGTGAAATTATTAAATAAAAATTGCTGTCGCTAAAGAGGTCCTTGTCTTAAACCTTTGAAGTTAATGTAATAATGCAAAAATAAATATGTAATAGGAAAAAAGACAGTCCTATGCCTGTTCAGCGAAATGTAGTTCTGAGTCCATGTGCACATAACAGTGTTTAAATATTAATCTTATAAAATAGATAGATAACATAAAATAGTTTCTGTTAACAAATTGGTTAAATTCAGTTCTGGTCATACTTAAAAATGAACTTTGCAATTAAAGATACACTTGCTTGCTATACTTCATATCTACATTTTTTCTGTTCTCCCACAACTCTGTTCAATAAGGATTATTTTCAGTTCCTTTCCTTTTTTGTATTACAGTGCTTGTATGTAGCCATGAAGGAAGCAGCAGGAGGTGTGGGGGACAAGGAGACATCCTCTCTGGGTCCCTTGGAGTCTTAGCCCACTGGGCCTTTCTTGCGGGACCAGAAAAAACAAATGGGTAAGGCATGTTATGCATCCTGATCAGCTTCTCTTGATTGATGGGTACCTTTATAGAACAATTCAGCATATGCCCAATTTACAGCTGCTCTGTGAGAAAAATAGGCGGTTTCTAAATTTGATAGATAAGCAAATAAATAAATTTCTATTAGCAGCTGAATAGATCCAGCATCATGGCTAATATTGCAATGTTTGGTGCAACTGTTTGCAAAATTCATCAGACATGAACTGAACATAACACTGGTAAAATACATTAATTTTATACTTGTTTTTTTCTTATGCTACTTTATCAATTTTAGTCCTTTTCCCTTTGAGAAATCCTCACCTGGTTCAGGATGTTTTTATTGTTACTTGCATTTTAGTCCACAGTTGGACATACAGGTCTGGGATATTTAGCATCTTTTAACTCTGATCTGGTGGGCAAATGGGATCCATCATTATTATTGCTTTCATTGCTCTTTCTGCCTGTTTGTACTGGCCTAAGAACTAGCAAAGATTTGTTGGTTTGTTTGTGCTTCTGATAGTCATGCTCATTTCAGATTTAATTGGGATTCTTGTTTCTATTTTAGTCAAAATCCCTTTCTAGTGGCTGCATTTGGAGCATGTTCACTTACAAGGCAGTGCAACAACCAAGCCTTTCAGAAATTTGGACGGTCTATGACAGCTTCTGACATGGTTTTAGAAATTGGAACAGCCTTTAATAAACTTTTTGAAACCTAAGACCAAAGCAGCAGAAGAGGAAAAAGAACAAGTCTGGCAGCCATGAAAATTGCAGTAGGATATCCTTGTACAATGCATCCCTTTTCAAGTGCTGTTAGCAGTAATGGTATACTAGGTAGTTTTTATTTTTTAAAATAAAAAGTGTAGGTATTTTTAACGGGTTTGGATTTTTTTTCTTTTCCTTATTTTGGGCTGAACAAGTTGTAGTTGCAGATGTTATAATAAAACAAAACTGAAAGTATTTCCTCTGTTCTATCTTACAGGTTGGTTTTTGAGCAATAATTACCAGTAGCAAAAAATACTCATTTGATAGGCAACATAAAGATAAACCAACTGTGGATTCATAAGCCCCATGCTTATTTTCTAGTAAGTACTTACGTGGATATTCTCAGTCATCTAGGTCATACTTGTCTCAAAGGTACTTTTCCAAAAGGCAACTAGATGATGTTTTTTCCTTAAGGAAGATGAGTTTTGCTTCTCATGTAAGAAGCTTCATCAATTCTGACTGAGTGTTGGGGAGATTTTAATTTAATTTAATATTTAATAATTTGATTTCTATACCGCCCTTCTCCCGAAGGACTCAGGGCGGTGAACAGGGCAATACACAATAAAAATATTATACAAAAATTAAAAAGCCATTAAACATTATGCCCTTAAAATTAATACATATTACAATTAAAACTATTTATAAAAACCCAACCCCATCCCGTCAGACCAGGCCAGCTTGTTCGAAAAAGAAAGTTTTGAGATCGCGCCGGAAGGAGCGAAGGTCGGGGGCCATCCGGAGCTCAACCGGTAAGCTGTTCCAAAGGTCTGGCGCGCCCACAGAGAACGCTCTCCCCCTGGGGGTCACCAATCGGCATTCTTTGATCGGCGGCACCCTGAGGAGGCCCTCTCTGTGGGAGCGCACTGGACGGAGGGACGTTGACGCCGGCCGCAGGTGTTGCCGTAGGTAATCCGGACCCATGCCATGAAGGATGTTGGGGAGAAGATGGAAGGATCATGTTTCTTTGCAGTCATCTGGTTTTTAGCATTCTCTCTGAGAGTACGCTCTGAGACTCGGTGGCTCTACAAGAGTGTTAACAACCAGATGACTGCAAATAAATATCCTTCATTTCCCCCCCCCCTCCCATTCGGTCAGAAATGATGAAGCTTCTTGGTTGAGAAGCAAAATGTCGTCTTCCTCAAGGAAAATATAGTTCAGTTGCCTTTTGGAAAAGCATATTCGAGGTAAGTATTTAAAGGCTCGTGGCCTGCACTAACTAATTTCAATGGAAGGAAAATTATATGTGAAGGTCTCCCATTGAAATAAATGGGATTTTAAAGTACTTTGGTGGCTTGTATTACAATATTCTTCCACCATCTCAGCTTCCTAATTTGATTTGCAAGAATTAATTTGTTTTGTTCTTGCAATAATTGCCGAGGTTCAGTTCTGTGCACTTAGTATGCCACTTTTGATAAGTGCCGTCTTTGAGCAGAGACTGCATGCAAATTGCCTTTGACTCCTTGGTCTATAAAGACACTAATTTTTGTTCCTTCTTGAAAGTGGGGGGTTGGAAATGCATTGCTAGTTTTTGTTTTAAAGTAGCACCAAGAAGCTGTAAATCATGGCATGTTTAGCTGAACATATTAAAGCTTCATCTATTATTCAGTGCTAGTTTAGAACATAAAACCAAATCATTTGTGGAGAAATCAGGCATACCTGGAATTGGGAGTTCAGCAGGTTATATTACAAAAGAGGGAATGTTTTAGAAACGGCTCACCACGAGCAGCTTTTGCGTAGATCCCTCAGTCTTTGCACAGCGATTGTGGATAATAGAAAGTGCCCTTCATGCTTTTATACTAGCATTAAAAATCATCTTGTAACATACTACTTACATGTGGACGTATTTTTAGGGGGGAAAATCACCAGCATTGAAGTGGTTCAAAAATGAAAAGTGAAGTATTAACCTTAATTGCACAATAAGATCACTCAGCTCACAGTAGACTGCAACATAAGAGAGAAGATAGTTCAAAGCTCAGTAGCAATTTATTCTTAACATCCTTGCAATAAAGGCTATAGAACCATCCAAGAGCATTCAGCTGCCCTAAATGTATCCTGTTAGTTTTACTGAATAAAAAGCTTAATTTAGTATGATTGAACTAAATATTTTGATTTCAGCAGTTTCATCTCATAGTAATTGTTTTTAAAAGATTGCAAAAAAAAGATGGAATATAATTGGTTTTTACTTGAATGATTAACAGTCTGCTACTATGCATATTTACTCAGAAATAATGTCCAACAAGTCAGTGGAGCTTGTTCCAAAGTATATATGTGGACAACTTAAGCCTTAGTATATACTCTCTAGTGCTAAATTAGCACTCCTCTTTGTATACGGACAGTTGCTATTGGGGTTTGTTACAAGGTACAGTAGTTAACCACTATTTAATGCTAACTTTCTTTGGCAAGCAGGAAATTGCTCTGTATAAATTCAGTGCTTATGGTTAACATTTCAGTGCACTGAGATTTCTACCTCAGAACATTTGTTTTCTTTATATTAAGAGTCTTCTCTTCTTTGGTTCTATCAAAGTTCAGAGCACAGCTCATTAAAAAAATTAAGGTACAAGTTGTGCTACTTGGAAGTATGGGTGAGGGATAGATCTGCTATATGTGGAAGAATAGGACAGCAGGGAAGAAAGTACCTGTGGGCCTCAGCCTTTCTTCCAATTATAGAGATTGGCATAATTTTTCTTTCTGAATTGTTGAATTGTCTCTAAAAAGAACCAGTTTCTCTGGAACCAAAAATATTTCAAAATGAGAATCTGCCTGAAGCAGATCCCATATTGTACTCCTGCATCCAGAAAATTGCTGTTATAATTCAATAATTATTCTTCCTGTCTGTGTAAGTGACTAGGATGTTATGTTATACAAATAAGTTTTATATGCCTAGCATCCACATCTAAACCACCCAGTACAAATTTTTATTTCTTGCATGTTGGAGGGAATCTGCAGTAGGACAGGCACATTGTGTCTAAACCCTATATTTCTCATATCTGCTCCATTATACAATCTGAAATTATTTGAGGTACAAAAGGATGAGAAGCAAGTCAACCATTCAAGATGCTTCATTTGTGAGTGTTAGACCCATAAAGTGGAATGGATTCCCTGTGTTGTTGAAGTCATAGCAAAGTCTTGACAAAAGAAGATGTTAACCATACAGTATTTTCAATTAACATGTACCAGAATTCTCCCATAAAATTGAAACCATGATATTAGAGCTGAGAGATGGGAAAGGTAAACATTTAAATTAAATTTGTAGGGAAACCAAATGTCCAATTTTTCAGACGGCTCAGATGAATAATTACATTAAATTTGCCTGTTTTTTATGTTGTTCACTAGTGTATAAAGATTACATTTGAAATTTTCTGAAGCTGTAGGAGTTTCTTTTGAGGAAATAAAAATGACAGATTGAAATAAATGTAGTGAGTTTGTTCATCCTGACTTGGCTAATGAATCTGTGATATATTTATATTTATATTTATTTGATTTATATACCGCCCTTCTCTCAAAGGACTCAGGGCGGTGTACAGGGCAATAAATATCAAAAATACAAGATACAAAAGTTAAAAAAACATTAAATAATTGTGCCCGATGCAATAAATTAGTTAAAATCAATGTTAAAACCCCAAACCCATCAGACCAGGCCGGCTTGTTCGAATAAATAAGTTTTTAGATCACATCGGAAGGAGCGAAGGTCGGGAGCCATCCGGAGCTCAACCGGTAAGCGGTTCCAAAGGTCTGGCGCGCCCACAGAGAACGCCCTCCCCCTGGGGGTCACCAGTCGACATTCTCTGACCCTGTGGCACCCTGAGGAGGCCCTCTCTGTGGGAGCGCACTGGACGGAGGGAAGTTGACGCCGGCAGCAGGTGCTCCCGTAGGTAATCTGGACCCATGCCATGTAGGGCTTTATAGGTCATCACCAGCACCTTGAATCTCACCCAGAGGGCAACTGGAAGCCAATGCAGCTCACAGAGCAGAGGTGTAACATGGGAGTATCGGGAGACCCCCAACACAACTCGCTGATATGGCATTCAGCTTGTGTTTCCTTTTTAAGCTGCATTTACTTGCCTCATTACTGCAGTTATTTTCATTTCTCCCTGCAGAAAAATAAGAATTCATTTATTCCATCAACTGCCAGTACCAGCGTACAATAGTGTTCAGTTAAGATATTTATTTCCATGTGGATGTCACAAGGGATTAAGCAAAACCTTTCTCTAACCAGTATCTCAAGACATGTTCATTAATAGAACAGGAGACCCCAACATCTTGAATTGATAAGAACATTTGCATTGCACTGCAAACTTTCCTTCAAAATGGATTTGGGGTTGCTGTATTCATTCAGAAAATAGTTGTCCCGGTGATGGAACCTTACAAAGCAACTGGTTATAAGGTCAGCTCCACAAGGATGCATCCCGTCACACGATAAGCTTTTTTCCTATTTCGATGGGGCCCATTTAGAGCTTAGAAGCATTCTTGAAAATAAAGATGTCAAGTAAAGACACTTGTTCTTCAGCATGCCAGTTTCCCATAATTTTAATTTAAAAAATGTAAAAAAAAATCAAATTCAGGAAACTTTCTGGGTACCCAAAATAGTATTTGCATATGTATTAGGGCTTCTGGTTCTGTGTAGCCAAATCCAGTCATATAAAGCAAAAGGGAAAAAAGTACACTTTTCTATTGCTAGTGTGCACCATCACTTTTGAACTTAATTTTCACTGGTGGTTCTGTCAGATCTAGCTTTGTACAACTTGTGGCCATACAGAAATTGTGTTTTAGTGGCTCTGTGATTTCTTCTACTATAATGCAGTTAATCCCTTAGCAAGGGATAAATGAGCATAAACAAACTGGAAGTACTTTTCTGCCATAATATATAAATCTCAGCTCAGAAGTAATTTCCATTTCATATAGGATTTATTGCTGCAAATGGTGCTTATCCCCGTAACTATCAATGAAGGAGGGTTACCCTCTTGATGTGGCGGAAAGGTCTTCAGCAGCTTTGGAGGCAGACTCATTTCAGAATGAATAAAATTAAACACTCTTGTGCTTCATTTTTTTCCTCTGGTGATATTTAATGTACGCTGTACTTGGTCCTCTCTCCTCATCTAGGACAATGGCAGCTATTTTTTTTTCTTCCTCTACACACATCTTAAATTGCCAAATTTGAAAAACACTGTTCTACACAGTTCTGAATTCAAGAGTGCTCACTCGCAGGATTAAACAGATGGGCAATTTCTAGCTTTTGCAAGAGAAGGGGCATTTCTGGCCCTTGGAACATGCTCATTTGTCAGATTCCTGCAGAGTGACTTAGGTGGCAGGAGGACAGGGATAAACAGCACTAACTGGCTATTCTGTGAAAGTTACAGAAAGCGGGAAATGAACCACTGTAGTAGATTTAAAGATCGAAATGGTTAGCAGAAATAATCGTGGAGCCGTGGAAGGAGCTGTCCCTAGAGATAAGGCCTGTTTCTGCTTCACTTCTCTGTTGCAAGAAGGTCTATAATAAACTTGATTCCCTTTATTCAAGCCAGTCTGGAGACTGGGAGGTACAGATGAAACCAGTAACCCCATTTGGGTGTTCATACGTGTGCATTCTTTCTCTCCACACATAAGCATGCAGACAAAATAGTCTGTTTAGCTTGCAAGAAAGCATTTAAATTACAGTGGCTGCACTTGGCAACTCACAGGTTAGAAGTGGACAATATGCTGCTGATTTCCTCTTTTGAAGTTGCAATGCAAATCAGATCCTTAACATTTGTTAACACTCCATTTTTTAAAAACTGCAAGCGAGATCAATGTGTTACCAGAATTGGGTGCCAAAAGTGTAGATAATGTAAATCTGCCTATGGTCACATAAACAAATACTTCCCATTGATTTTTTTAACCTTTTCAAGGTAGATATTTGACCTTTATTTCAACAATATTGATAAAGGGGATATAACAAATATAATGCCTCATTTACATTTGTAGTTCCTTGTGTAATTAACCTGAATGCAAATTTTGCATGTGGAAAATCTCCAATTAATCTCCAATTCAGATACTCTTAAAATTAGAATTGGTTACAACAGGCAGGTGCCAATGATTAGAACATACAGGTAATCCTTGATTTACAACCACAATTGGGACTAGAACATTTGCTGCTGAGGTGGTCATTGAGTCACATTTTATGACCTTGCCATGGTCACTAAGAAAATCAATTGGTTGTTAAGTGAATGATGAAATTGTTAACTGAATCTGCATCTCTAATTGATTTTGCTTGTTGGAAGCTGGCTGGGAAACTCAAATGATGAGTAGGGTGCTGTAAATGTATAAATAAATGCTGATTGCCAAGTGCTTGGTTTTTTATTGTGCCTATCGGGAGACTACAACAGTTGGTCAGTGCAAGAACTGGTCGTACCACCAACATAACTTCAAATGATCACTAAACAAATGGTCATAAGTTGACTACCTATAATGAAAGGATCAGGGAGAAACTTGTCTTATTAAAACCAGTGACACTTCATTTTGCTTTTTGTTTTATTTGCTTTTCGAGTACTCTTGAGGCTTTCAGAAAATAAGGTTATAGATATCTATGAATCTGGGAAGGGATTTGAAAAAAATGGCCAAGCAATTGGACAATGATCTTAAACATTCGATCCTCACCAGCTCAAGGTTGACTCAGCCTTCCATTCTTCCAAGGTCATGAAATGAGGACGAGATTGTTGGGGGCAATATGCTGACTAAACCGCTTAGAGAGGGCTGTAAAGCACTGTGTAGTGGTAAATAAGTCTAAGTGTTATTGCTATTCCAGTGATTCCACTAAAGTAGACATGTCAAACTTGCGATGTCGCGTGATGTATTGGGACTGTTTTTTCATTGCCGGCAATGGGGTGGGCACGGCTTCTCCATCACTCGTCTGGTCCCTGCACTAAAAAATAGCTGGGGGAAAAAATGAAAGTCCTTGAAAGGCCAAAGCCCACATCTCAATGCCATCTAGGTGCTATAGGGTGATTGACCACGGGATATGCATACAAGAAACCCCGCAAATATTGCACAGCTGAAGAAAATTCTGGGTGAGGAATGGAAAAACGATTGGGAAAGAATTATAAGAAGTGCCTACTTGTGGCTTCTGCCTAAGTTGCATTTATTTTTTTCACAAAAGAAAATGGAGTATCTGTTAATTTTAATTTAATTTTATTTATTTTATTTTATTAAACTTATATACCGCCCTTCTCCCGTAGGACTCAGGGCGGTTCACAAGGTTTTTTAAAACAATGCAACAAGTTACAAAAATTAAAAACAATTAAAATAATTACACTAACCTTGAAATATAACCCAATTACAATTAAAAATACAATTAAAACCCCAGTTAATACTCTCAGTCTAGGCCAGAAAGCTCGAAGAGCCAGGTCTTCAGGTCCCGGCAGAATGAGCGAAGGTCAGGGGCAGTCCTAAGCTCTACAGGCAGCTGGTTCCAAAGGGCCGGCGCACCCACAGAGAAAGCCCTCCCCCTGGGTATTGTCCGCCAGCAATCTTTTACCGGCGGTACCCTGAGGAGACCCTCCCTGTGGGAGCGCACAGGACGAAGGGAGCTTGATGCCGGTAGCAGGTGTTCCCTCAGATATCCCGGACCCAAGCCATTTAGGGCTTTATAGGTCATCACCAGCACCTTGAATCTCACCCGGAGGGCAACCGGAAGCCAATGCAGCTCGCGGAGTAGAGGTGTTACATGGGAGTATCGGGAAACTCCCATCACATTGAATAATTGAATAAATTATTGCAATGTCAATTTTTCATATTTTAGTTCAATTACATCAACTTTTTTGACATTATTTGGGCATAACATTTTCAGTATTAAGTTGATGTCATCATTTTAGCCATTCAATTGCAGGATGAAGGCCTCTTCCGCATGTTTCCAAACAATACAGTCCTGAGCTTTCTTTTGCCAATTGAGCCCATAATGCTTACTGATGTCATCGATCCATCTTGTTTTAGTGTCCATGAAAGAGACCTAAAACAAGATGGATCGATGATATCAGCAAGATCTAAAGCCAGATGGATCAATTATATCAGCAACTGGCAAAAAAAAGCTGAGGACCATAGTTGATATCCACATACATGTAAAAAAAAACCTACACGGATATACTTACTTTTTCACATGACTGTATATGTATTTTTTTGAGGAAAAGGATATACTGCACACAGAAAAACCCTAAAATTGCTAATCTTGTAAAAAAAATGTTTACTGTGATTTCATCATTCTTTTGCTTGCTTTTCTATAAGCCGCATGAATCAGAATAGCCTAAATAACAGGAATGTCCAAAGATAGCAACATTCATGGGTCATTCATGGGAGGTTACAGTGGCAAAGGCAGAAGGGCCTTTCTGGAAAAAAGTGCCATCCAACATTTTCTGGGCAAGTATTGTACCCTTCATACTTTGTTAAAACATCAGTCTTTCTTCTTTTGGAGGGAATGAACCAACAAACAGCAGTGAACCACACATACTATATGGGACCTGCCTATTTTGGAAACAACTTTTTTCTTAATGCCCCTTGCGTCTACAGTTTCCAACCTGTGCTTGTTACTTGAGCTTTTTCACATTTTCCCCATTATAAAAAATATGCCATCTTCAAAAAGCCTAAATGTATCTGCTTTGCCACTGCCTCTGTTCACCCAAATGTTTCTTGACACTATACGGAACAAGACACCTGCTGAGGACAATTGCAATTTCAACAAATCATGATGCTCTGCTTCAGTTCTTGAAATGTTCATTTGGTATCAGCTAAAGAAAAACTCTTAAATCCATTGTGAAATTCTGCTAATACTGACAAAACAGCCTGCAGACTTTGGATGTTAAAATATAAAATCTATAATTCATCCCCATTCTCAAAAATTCACTTCATTTGGTACTTTTGGTGACGTTAAAATAAATCATACTTCAATTACGTTACACTTCAGTCAATCATTCAGAAGTGTGAATATGTAGAAGTTCATTCCAACCATACGATTACAACAGATGGGAGTAAGTTTAAGCAAAGCAGCTCTTGAATCATTAGAGCTGACAAAGGTTTCACTAGATAATTTCTTACTACTATAGAAAATACATTTGAAGCAACTGAATTCTCACCTAGGCAGTGAAGCAGAGAAACAATCAGTATTCCTCAAATCACAAAACTACACTTTTTTGACAATATTTTATTTAGGTTGCTTTAGAATAAAAGTCCAGCAATCAAGGAACAATAGTCTTTATCTTGTGGTCTGGCTTTTCTTTAAAAAGTTATTATAATCACTCCAAATGTACTTCTTATCAGTGCTTTTCCAGTTCATTATTGATTTTTTTCAAGTTCCCATGTAGATGTAGAACTTCTATCCTATAAATATTTTGGAGAACGGGAGGGGAATAAAGAGAAAGCCGAGAATTGCATTCTGTTTACTTTTATTATTCAAAGCTGAATTTGGAACTCTATACAAATCTATGCATGCTCAGCCAGAAAGCTTATTTTGGCCTTCAGTTCAGATGCAGGTTCAAATATGGAAAAAACTAGCTTCCCATATTACTTTTGCAGATCTAATCAGAGGAAATTAAATAGTGGTTATGAGAGCTGTCACTCAATTATAAAAATACGAGCTGAAAAAATCAAATTATAATTAAAAGTATTCGGGTTTGGGCAAACTTCAGACTTTTAATGTTTTTAACAAATGGCTTGTATGTTGGATCCCTTGAGTTATTTTCTATGACTGGTATTTTCTGTTTTGAATGTAATATTTTACTGATAACATTTTAGACTTCACATAAACCTTATTTCATCCTTTAAGCTTCCCACAGCTTAACAAACAAGTGATGGGCTATACTTTTCCCCAGAAACACCCTATCTGCTCTCATACCAACAAATTTTCTGCTTTCCTTGTGCTTTCAGCTTAACATTGCTCTAGCAAAACTACTCTCAATAATTGATATGCTAAATAATTCCTAGAGTGCAATATCAATATTGATCATATTTCACTGGAATAACTTTGAAATCAGTTATCTTTATTTCTACCAAAGGTGACCTCCTCCTACAGCATGTACTGCTTAATGTTCATCTTTTACCTGGCTTTCTCTCTTAGCAGGAATTGAATAAATATGTATATGATGTGACTAAATTAAACACTCCTTATTTTTCAGTAGCACTTATTCCTCTGTTTAAAAAGCTAGCATGCAACTCCTATTGTTATTTCGACAGATAAAGAAAATCAAAAGCTGCTTGAACAAGTACATTTGTGGAACCCTATGCCCTTTATTTCTATGCAATTACAGGAGTACGTAATTATTTAAAATTTCCCAATGACACTTCAAAACAACATAGCCTGTTTAATCTTAACCATGTTGTTCCCAGATAGAACATCTGCAAAAGCAGCTAACCCAGCAATACTGAGAGATGGCATTCTTCAATCAAACATAGGGATTCAGGTCAGACCTACTTAGATTTTTTTGTATTTCAATATGGAGCAGAAAAAAGCACACTACCTGTTTTCAGTGTGAAGGAAAAGTACACCTGGAGCCTTATTCCTAGGCTTACCTACACAGTCAGTAAAATAAAAATGGTCAGAGTTTGGACAATGCAGAGACAAACCTTTATGTTGATACCGTATATGGCCAAGTCTTGACGAAGGCGGTCACACGCTAGCAGAAGGGGCATTCTCTCCTGCAACCGTTGCCGCCTTTCCTCTTTCTGTTGCTGTTTTACTTCTGAGAGGTCAGCACTTTGGGCAGATGGACTTTCTTCAGTGTCAGGGGTAGCAAGAGCAAAATTGCGCACTTTGATCCGGAAGCTCACTAGTTCATCTATCACACTGGAGAGCAAAGCTGAATGCTTGTGTTCAGGGAGAACCTATAAATCGTAATCAAGTTTGTTTTTATTAAAGACTGGTTTTCACTGTTACTGTACACCACTCTGAGTGCCTTTGGAGGAACACAATATAAAATGAAATTAATAACAGTAAAGTTAAAATCAAGACCAATAATATGTATGTGCCAATAAAAGTCAATTATAACCGCGATGATGCAACAGGAAAGAGTGTTGAATCTCAAAGCATCTTCTCAATTTTAAATTAAGACCCAGGTTCAAACTTAATAAAATCCCAGCAAAGAAAACAGTTCAGATGTAGTAAACAGTATAGAGCTCACAGGTAAGCTCAAGTGGAGAGGTAATTACAGAACTGCATTTTTCATTGTGGAATACAGATTGGTAGAAAACATGGCAAAGGTCCTATGCTAAAAATCTCTTTCCACTGAGAGCAGGAAAAACAGGTTCCCTTTTTTAAAGTCTGCAGTAGTTGCTCCTCCTCAAAAGGAGATTGGCCAGAGTGGCTGCAGCATCTTATGTTTAAATACATATAATTCTTAATGATGGAAACCAAGTACTAGTACTCCACAACTTACAACCACAATTGAGCCCAAATTTCCTGTTGCTAAGACAGTTAAGTGAATTTTGCCCCATTTTATGACCTTTCTTGCCACAGTCCTTGAGTGAATCACTGCAGAATTAAATTAGTAACATGGTTGTTAAGTGAATCTGACATCCCCATTGACTTCGCTTGTCAGAAGGTTGCAAAAGGGACACTGCAACTGTAATAAATATGAGTCAGCTGCTAAGCATCTGAATTTTGATCATGTGTTCATGGAGATGCTGAAACGGTTCTAACTGAAAAATAGTCACAAGTCTTTTTTCAGTGCCTTTAACTTCGGTCACTAAACAAACTGTTGTAAATGGAGGACGACCTGTAGAAATTTGTTTTCACACAGCCCATAAGCACTGGCAAACAATTTGTTATATGCTTGGGGGGATTAGTCTATAGTAATGGAATCTCTTAATAAATCCCCTTTTATAGCAGCCTCTTACCTGACTTTCAGCAAAGGTGACTCCAACCATGTTAAAAAATTCCATCAGATAGGACACTATAGCTCCAAACACAATAGCACTTCTAGGGGAGCTTGTTTCCTGATTTCAAAAGTTACAAAGAAAGAGATGGAATAATTGAAACCATTCACTTTGATGACCAAGGCATAACAATGCAAGAAGTAAATGAATCATTTTCCAACCATTCTGCATCTTTGCAGAAATTTTTTTGCTTTATCTTAAATCTTTCCTAAACTGTCTTTATCCAAGAATGGAAAATTCTTAATGATAGCAAGGTGAGCTATAATCATAAGGGAGATGGGACAACATGTGATGCATAAAGCAATTCTCTTAAAACCATGTTTAAAAATACCTAACTATTGCGCAGGAAATTACTAAAATATAACTGCAGAGCAAACAGTCAGAAACTAAGACTTGCCGAGTTGCTGGGCTTCTGCTATTTATAATTAAAGTTTTTGCCAAGTTTTTTTTCACCGTCAGAGAAAAGCGGTACAATTAGATTGTAGATTACACATTGGTCCATATTTTGCGAAAGCTTCTGTAATTTGGTACGGTAGCTTAATTACATCTACGTACATCTACAGCTTTTATGATTCCAAGCAGAAATCCAAAAGCATATAAACAATACTAGTTCTAATACTAAGTCTTAGAAACTGAGGAGAAAGAAGGAAAGAGTAACGCTTCCAAATGCAAAACCACAGGGCATGGCAGACTTATCCACCTTCTACTTTTATTATTCTAAGTCTAACTTTGTATAAATTGAGAAACATTTGAAATTCTATCAAAATTAGGGAGGCGGAAATTGTGAGAAAAGCAGATACCATACTCACTTTCTTATACTGAGAGGGAGAAAATATATGCATACAGAAAAAAATAAATCATGAAGCTTATCTGGACCCGTACCAATCGGGTTTCAGGCCCGGGTACAGCACGGAGACAGCATTGGTCGCGCTGGTGAATGATCTCTGGCGGGCTCGGGACAGGGGTTGCTCCTCTGTCCTAGTTCTATTAGATCTCTCAGCGGCTTTTGATACCATCGACCATGGTATCCTATTGCGGCGTCTCAGGGGGTTGGGAGTGGGAGGCACTGTCTTGCAGTGGTTCTCCTCCTATCTCCTGGGCCGCTCGCAATTGGTGTTGACGGGAGGGCAGAGGTCTGCCCCGAGGCCTCTCGTTTGTGGAGTTCCTCAGGGGTCGGTTCTCTCTCCCCTCCTGTTCAACATCTATATGAAGCCGCTGGGCGAGATCATTCGTGGTTTTGGGGTGGGGTATCATCAGTACGCTGATGATACCCAAATTTTTTTCTCCACCCCGAACCAACCCAGTGATGCCCTCACCGTGATGTCTCGTTGCCTGGAGGCGGTCCAGGTCTGGATGGGGAGAAACAGGCTTCGTCTCAATCCGGCCAAGACTGAGTGGCTGTGCATACCGGCATCTCAGACTAACCAGTCCATTCCATCTTTAATGATGGGGGGTGAGGTGTTACCCCCCGTTGATAAGGCTCGCAACTTGGGCGTCCTCCTGGATTCACGGCTCAGTTTTGAAGACCATATAGGAGCCGTGACCAGGGGGGCCTTTGCCCAGGTTCGCCTGGTGCGCCAGTTGCGGCCCTACCTGCACCGAGATGCCCTGCGCACAGTCACTCATGCGCTCGTGACCTCCCGATTGGACTACTGCAATGCTCTCTACATGGGGCTGCCCTTGAGGACCACTCGGAGGCTTCAGCTGGTGCAGAATGCAGCCGCGCGGGTTGTGATGGGGGTTTCCCGATACTCCCATGTAACACCTCTACTCTGCGAGCTGCATTGGCTTCCGGTTGCCCTCCGGGTGAGATTCAAGGTGCTGGTGATGACCTATAAAGCCCTAAATGGCTTGGGTCCGGGATATCTGAGGGAACACCTGCTGCCGGCATCAAGCTCCCTTCGTCCTGTGCGCTCCCACAGGGTCAGTCTTCTCAGGGTACCGCCGGTAAAAGATTGCTGGCGGACAATACCCAGGGGGAGGGCCTTCTCTGTGGGTGCGCCAGCCCTTTGGGACCAGCTACCTGTAGAGCTTAGGACTTCCCCTGACCTTCACTCATTCTGCCGGGACCTGAAGACCTGGCTCTTCGAGCTTTCTGGCCTGGACTGAGAATATTAACTGGGGTTTTAATTGCATTTTAATTGTTATTGGGGTTTTTAGTTTCAAGGTTAGTTTAATCATTTTAATTGTTTTAATTTATGTAATTTGTTGGACTGTTTTAAAAAACCTTGTGAACTGCCCTGCGTCCTACGGGAGAAGGGCGGTATATAAGTTTAATAAAATAAAATAAAGAAAAATAAAGAAAATAAATAAAGTAAGCTTGACACTTCAAGGGGTAGGTTGAGACTATGAACCAGGGATAAAAAGTCACAGATTTGGGGAGGGAGAAAAGAAAAAAAAAACCAGTTCTCTCCAAGAGGAAGTGTGTGTGTGTTAAGTAAACAGTGGAATGGAAGTTAGGTAGACGAGAGTGACAGGACTCAACATTCAACAGTCATATTAAAACAAACCATGATTCCAAATCAATGAAAACAATCCAGTTAGTTTACAACAGGGTCCCCCAAAATAACAATCCCCAGGAATTGATAGGACTATCCCAAAGGGTAAATATTATGTGTAGGTTATCTACAGTTAGATTAACAGTCTAAGACTAATGGCAACTTAATAATTCAAGTTCTAACCAAGAAGCTAATAATTATTAGGGTAACATCTCAGAATATAGACAGTTCCGAGCAAGGTGGTTTTTGTAAAATTGGGGTGTTTGGGTCTGATAAATTCAATATTTCCAGATATCAAGGAAATCGTTTAGGTATTCCCAGTGAGGCCCAATTATTATTGGTATAACCGTGGGCTTCTTTTTCTATAAATGTTCAACTTTAATTTGCTAGTCCCAGTATTTTGTAATTTTTTTCAATTGTTTTTCCTCAATTGTAGCATCACCCAGAATAGCAACTTCAATGAATCAGATTTGATTCATTTCAATAAGTATTATATACTGAACAGATGTAGTTATGAAGCAGGATGCCTGTCCTATTAGATCTTAACCTGCTCATTTTCTAAAACCTTCTCAACAAGCCCATATTTTTCATTTCCAACCACCTTAAATTGGATGATTTATCAATTTTCCCAGTGATTGCTGTTGCTTATTGCTTTACATTTTTCCAAGCTGCTTCAATTTTTCTGGTGCTAAGCCAGCATTTTTATTTAGCTTCTATTACATTCTTCAATTTATGCTCTTTCATGTTTTTTTAAATTACTTGCATCTGAGCTTAATTTCTTCCTCTGGGCCTCCAGTTTGATCTTCCACTTTGGGATTGAATGATTTAGCTTTTGGTTTTAATACCCAGTTCTTCTGCAACCATCATTGCTGTAATTAAAGCAAGCTGTTTTGATGGTTATTTTAACCTTGCAAATTTACATCCTGCATTGTAGGTGACAAGTCTTTGGGAGGCACTATTTTCAATGCCGGCAGTCTTTTGTCTTTCTACTGGTAATTCTTCATATCCCATAATTTTCTTTTTTAATTCTTTGGGAGAGGGCATGTTATGTTCATAGGTTTTTTTTCCAGTTCTGGCCTGTGCTGACTGTTCTTACATCTTTCTAAATTATAATTTTTGAAGTTCATATCATTTTTTTATAATTATCTGAGGCTTTTCTACTATTTTTCTATTGTTTTGGGGGTCTTCTATTTTTACAACTTTTCTTAATCTCCTCCAGTTCTGCATCCTTGAATATTTTATTTCTGAAAATGAATCTCCTTTGGCCTTTAATTGTTATTCAGTGATATTTTTTCCCGAGGTTCAAACATTCCCTGCTTTGTTAGTTCAGCTTTATAATAGCAGGCCATATTGGTATGATTTTCAAACGCAGCATTCTTTTGTCTTGTCTGTGGTTGCTATTCTTACTCCTACAGGGCCAGGCCCTGGTTGCCCAACCGTAGCTCCCGAATCCTGTTGCCCAGTTGTTGTTAAGATACCCAGGAGCTCTAACACCTGATGGATGCACAAAGAACCCTCTGATAAACTAAAAGATAAAAAGGATAAGTATAAAAATGGAAAGTGGGCCACATAACTAAGGCACAATATTAACATATACATCTGGGGTGACATGATACCAGTGTTCCAATATTTGAAGGGCTGCCACAAAAAAGAAGGGATCAACCTATTTCCCAAAGCACCTGAAGGAAGGCAAGAAGCAATGTATGGAAACTAATCTGGGAGAGACGCAATCTAGAACTAATGAGAAATTTCCTCACATGAGAACAATAAATTAGTGGAATGACTTGCATTCAGAAGTTGTGGTTGCTCTTTCACTGGCGCCTTTAAAAAGAGACTGGATAATCACTTGTTTGGAACGGTATAGGATTTCTTGCTTGAGCAGGGAGTTGGTCTAGAACAGGGGTAGGCAACCTTGGCTCTTTTATGACTCATGGACTTCAACTCCCAGAATTCCTGAGTCATAAAAGAGCCAAGGTTGCCTACCCCTGGTCTAGAAGACCTCCAAGGTCCCTTTCCACTCTCTTATTGTTAAATTCTGATGTAGTCCTTGTTTACCTGGGTAACAACCAATTCAGCATAGGATTCTTCTGGTTTATCGTCAAATTAAATAGGCTGAAGGATACATTAGTCTGGCTCTTCTGCTAAGACCTGTCTAGCATGAGTTACCCTTCCAGTAGAGTACACTACCACCAGCATAGCCCCTCAACTTTATTAATATTATTTATAGTATGATTAGCTAAAGTATTTGTTAAATTATGTTCATATAATAAATGTTTGGGTGTCGATGAACAATCAAACTTCATGAGGAGGTCAATGAGTAGAAAAATTTGGGAATCCCTATTTTACAAAGCTGTACAACAAATGCAGGGGAAGCTTGAAAAATGTCTTCACAATCAACCACCATCTGACGAGGGGAGGAGATAGGAAAGGCCTCTCCAGAAAGGCAAATAAAAAAATCCAATGATTAACAAAGAAAATGGCATCCTTCATAAGCTGCTACAAATCCAGTAATAACCAAAATAAAATTTGAGCAATTTAAAGCATAACAAATTCAATTTTGACTTTCTGCAAATGCAGTACAGATAAAGCCTGTTATAAGAATGAAATAAGTTGCTAAAAAATACTCTGATTTCAGTCAGTTTAGAGTTATAGACAATTGTCGTTTTCTGATCTTTGTGTCTTAATGGGTTACCTTAGTGACGGTTTTAAGCTGTCTGTTGCCATAGTGAATGAGGTCCAAAATTGCACGAATAGCCCTGGGAGTGTCGAAGTCATCTGCACATGCTGCCTCTACTGTTGTCTTAGTAAGAGCTAGTCTTGAAGAAAAATGGAGAAGGTAAGGCACAAGAAACAAAACTTTGTCTCATTGATATAAGCCAGTCAGCAAATAAAAATACTTCAATTCAGACGTCAAACTGAAAAACTGTTTTAAATGGAAACCGCAGCCATTTTCTACAATTATCCCTGACATGTTCTGAGCATGTGTGTGTAATATGTGTGTCTATGTTAAAATATATGAAATCATGCTAAGAATGCTAAAGGTTGCTGTTAAGCAATACACCAATTCACTGATAGTGTCCTAGTTAGAAAAAAAATAAAGTGAAGAATTGCATGCTTTGTTTAAAACAAGCTATTTCCTCAATCATATTTTAGGTCTAGATAAAATACCTTTAGAATTGTTAACATAGGGTTAAGAACCTGGCACTTGTAGTCACTAAGATGCCCAAGTCACCACTAGATGGCTCTTCATTTAAAAAAAATGAAGTGGTTGAAATCATGCAAGGTGGCTGAATTGCTTAAGTTCATGTTTTCATGGCAGATTTACTAAAATTTGACATTAATTTATTTTTAATATAAACTGCAAAAAATGCAGAAAGGTCAGCCTTCAGAAGAGATGCTGCCCTCATGCATACAAGAAAATGAACTAAAAAAAGACTCCATTACTTTTCTATTTGCAGTCTATGGCACCCGACAACCAACTCATATTAAATTGTCATCCTTATATATGAAGTTTTACATGCAGACGTTAATTAGAAGGAAATATCTTAAAATCATGCTTGTTGCTTGAAGCAGTTTCTGTTCAGATTTCTACCACGTTGTTCGTCTCCATAAGGCCAATCACAAATGCAAATTATAAAGAATATATAGCACTTACTTTTTCCAAAGTTCATCTTCCCTAATGGCATCACAGTCAAACTGTCCTTTCATATAGGCATTGGCAGTGCTTATAAAAGAACGTATTGTGTGAAGAATATTCTTTGCATCATTCATGGTATCATTACTATATTCCACTCCTAGGAAAATAAATTTATATGGAATAATATAAACAGTTTGACAATATTATAAAATAGAAGAGCATATTTTAAAATTGAACAAAACCAATACTGTCCTTTCCCTGCCCTTTCCTTGTCCAAAATTTCTCAGTGGAGGATTTCTTGCATATATCGAAAATTATCAAAGGATAATTTGAGAAGAATATCTTATTCTATCAAAGAATTTTGATTTTTTTGTTGTTATATATATCCCGTTAATTCCATTTTTGGAAGGATTTGTTTTAATGAACAGGGGTCCCCAACCCCCGGTCCGGGGACTGGCAGTAGTCTGCAGCATGCCAACAACCAGTCTCCGCAAACAAGCAAAGCCCCATCCGCAGGCTGCAGGTAGCATGCGAAACCACGCCCCCTCTGGTCCGCGAAAAAAACCTCTCTCCACGGAACTGGTCCCTGGTGCCCAAAAGGTTACGGACCTCTGCTATAGAACACTAGAACTAAAATTGAAAAAAAATAGCAGTAGCATTAACAATATTTGGGACAATAAACAGACATAAATGCCTGGAAGAAATATACCACATGAATAAGATATCAAAACAAGTAATATTCTATCATTAGATTTCTATCTTTGGGAATTGTTCAAGGTACATAATAAGAGGGCAAAATAGTACAGGTAACCCCTGAATTATGAGCGTTCCCTTAGCGAACATTTGAAGTTGTACAATGTGCCCCCTAGTGTTTACGAAAAACTCCAAAAATTACGAATGTTGCTGCACCACGGCAGTCGTTCACCCTTATGAACAACCGCAGTGGCACTGCAACATTCACCTTAGCTATTCCCTCACTCCCCACCCCTGCCCCAGGTCTCCCTAGGCACTAGCCCTATGGATACTCACCTTGCAAAGATCGAGAGATCCTTCGCTTTCTTGACTGTTTCCTTCAGTGCGTTTGCAGAGAATGGAGGCCTAAAGTAACACAAGATCACGCAAGATCAGTGGCACAAGATCTCGCGTTACTGATCTCATGTAATCTCATGGTAGTTTACGCCTCTGTTCTCTGCAACAGAGAACAGAACTGAAGCCAGGGAGAATGGACCTCCAGAGGCATGCAAAAGCCTCCCCCGGCCTTCATTCTGGGCCTTGGAGGCTTGGAGGAGGCCTCCGAGGCCCAGAAAGGACCTCCAGGAGCATGTGGCCAATACCTACAGCCTCCGCTCTGGGCCTCGGAGGCCCATAATGGTCCTTTGGAGCCCCGCTGAAGCGTCCCCCGGCATCATTTCTAGGTGGCAGCAGCCTGATAAAGGCCTCTGACACCTGGATCAGGCCTTCAGAGCCCCACTGAAACATCCTCCAGCGTCCTTTAGGATGGCAGCGGCCCAGAAAAGACCTCCGACACCTGGATCAGGCCTTTGGAGCCATGCTGAAGCATCCCCTGGCATCATTTCCAGGCAGCAGCAGCCCAGAAAAGGCCTCCAACAAACGGATCAGGCCATCGGAGCCCAGCTGAAGTGTCTCTCAGTGTCATTTCTGTGTGGCAGCAGCCTGGAAAAGGCTTCCGATGCCCGGATCAGGCCTTCAGAGCTCCACTGAAGCATCCCCCAGCGTCCTTTAGGGTGGCAGTGGCCCAGAAAAGGCCTCCAACACCTGGATTAGGCCTTTGGAACCACACTGAAGCATCCCCCGGCATCGTTTCTGGGCAGCAGCAGCCCAGAAAAGGCCTCCAACACACGGATTGGGCCTTCGGAGCCCCACTGAAGGGTGTCCCACTGTCATTTCCGGGTGGCAGTGGCCTGGAAAAGGCCACCGATGCCCTGAAATGATGCCGGGGACGCTTCAGTGGGGCTCCGAAGGTCAGATATGGGCATCGGAGGTCTTTTCCAGGCTCTTGCCACCCAGAAATGATACCGGGGGACACTTCAGCAGGGCTCCAAAGGTGTGTTCTGGGCCTCGGAAGCCTCCACGAGTCCTACGAAGCCCAGAACTAAGGCCATGGGTGACGGCCAAGTGTTTCCAGAGGTCCATTCTGGGCCTTGGCGGCCTCCTTTATGCCTCCGAGGCCCATAACAGAGGCCAGGGAGGTGGCCATGTGCTTCCAGAGGTCCATTCTAGGCCTTGGAGGTCTCCCTCTGCTCTTGCTGGGAGCACAGAAACAGAGGTTGGAGAGGAGACAGATCTTCACAACATAAGTGACCTGGCGCAGCATGATTGGGTGGGGGAGTAATTGTGGGGACCCCAGGGGAGGGAGTCTGAGTTATCTCAGTGGGGGGGCACTTGGGTGGTCTGAAGCAGATGGCCTTGTTCCATCACCAGGCCCCTCATGGCCTTCCCCATTGTCAGATACCTCGTGTTCACTTAATGAGCCACACATTCACCCACATATTAAATTAGCGAATGCATGGGTGAAAGATGGGAGTGAATCGCGTTCAAGGTACGAGATTCACTCATACAAATCGAGTTACGAATGGAATGGGTAGGCTCCATTACATTCGAAACTCGAGGACTATCTGTAATAAAAGAATTAACAGTGTAGATATTGCAAATTATTGTTCTGGACACTTATTAGTAGCAGACAGATTGGTCTAAGCAGCACTAAAATAAAATAACGATATTTCTAAAAATGTTCCTTCCTTGTTTCTTCATCTATTTTACTTTCACCCAATTTCCATAAATAAATGGAAACAAGCTGTAGAATAAAATGGATTTTCTGGTCCACCTCACACTCCAAGGTAAGCTCAAAAAAAAAAAAGTACTGTAATGCTACTAAGTCCAATTTCAAAGATGTAGATGTTCCATAGAATTTAATAGTTTTTACTAAACTATACATTTATTGCTTGGGCACAAAGAATGAATGCATGCAGGTATCTTTATTACTATCCATTAATGGGCTTGACTGGATTAACTGGATTATCCAACAATTAATGGTTTTTGAAGGAATTTCTTCAGTCTATTACCTTTTTTATAACTGTACCAGACCTGTTTAAAGAGAATGAACTGTTTCATAACAGAAAGTTCTGGGTATATTAACTTTCAGGAGGAAGTCACTGGGAGAATCTGGAACTAATAATCATCTTGTTCTAATTTAAATTTAAAGCTATTCTCTTGTGTAGGCAATACTACTTTTGAAAAATAGGATCCCACATTTTCTTCTTTTCTGTTGGTGTTTTGAAATGCCCTCTTACAAAATTTGATTTGCTGAAGCTAGGGAGCAGGGAGGGTGTCACAAAGCAGCAACTGAAAAATTATCTGCTCCATCAAGTAAAATGTACTATTTCCAATGCCATGGATTGAATCAGAGAACCATATTGCTAATGAACATGTGATTGAGAAATAAAGGTACCGCTAGCTCTCCAAGTAGACCAGACCAGGAAATTAACTCCATAGGAAAGTTAAAACTATACTTTATTGAGACTGGCTATAATAACAGAATTTTGCAAGTTTGATTGTGTTCAACCTCCATCTCCTTCTTGTAACCCAGTGAATTAGGGAGGAACTTCTCTGAGCTACTTCCAAATGTTATTTTCGTACTCTAGACGTGGAAATGTTTTAGCCCCTTTTGCCGAGGTAACAGTTCCTTAGTATTTCCAACAACCTCATCTACAGGTACTGACATTATAATAAAAGGACTGACTTTGGGGAAACCAAGGTATGTGACATGAGGTTGACTGACCAGAAGCATTAGGCAGCATTACTGTCATACCCAGAAAGATGGCTTGTCTGAGTGGAAGAGGCTGGTTGTGTAAGGCTAGTGAATGGATAGGAGACAGGGTGGGAAGGAGAGACTAAATGCACAATCAGCAATAAAGCAGAGATTGAGCAGGCAAGCAAGAGAAAAAGGCTGAGTGAATGCATAGGTAGATAGGGTAAGCAGACATAGTGATTAGATGACAGAGTACATATAACAGTGGGGAGGACAACATCTTTTTCACATACAAATGGATTTTTGTGCTGACTCTGGATCAAAGGAGGAGGAATAATGCTTCAGGACCACCATAGATAGACCATGTTTTGACAGATTTTACAAAGCCCCCATGGTATAAATTCTTGGAAAACTTCACTTCGTTCTCTTCAACTCAGACTTGGCATGATTTGTTTGTTATGTCTTTGTTTTAGATCAAAGCACACAGATGAGGGGATATGTTTGATATACACTTCAAATACACAATCAGATTTTTATGTGTCTTTCCATATGCATCTATTGCAAATAAAAGCAGCAATATCACTGATGTTCCATTTCAGATTTTAGTAAACAGCCAATCAATGTGATACTGTAGTCTCGCTGTTAAAAAGGAAAAGAATCCTTTTATCTATTAGATTTATGTCTTGCTTTTCCTCAAAGTCAGTGTTCCCAGCCCTTCTGGCTGGGCAAGACCGCTGGTGGTGGCGGTGGGGGAGGGGAGGGATAGTTTCAGCGCAGCCATGCGCACCACTTTCACAAATGCAGCTTTGCATGCACCCACCGCTTCCATGGCCCAGTTCCAAATGGGCAGTGGCCTGCCACCAGGCCATGGGCCGAGGTTCGGGGACCCCTGCTCCAAGTGATATACATTGAATGTATTCCTGCAATTTCCCCAACAACCCTATGATATGCAGATCTTTTCAGGGTATTGAAAATGTATTTTATGACAGGGCTTTTCAACCTTTTCACCCATTGTACCAAGCTGGTACCTGTACCACTGGTTGAAAAGCCCTGTTTTATGAAACATCTAAACACACTGAAATCTTCCAATGAAATAACATGGAACATGGATTTAAACCACAAGTTCATCAAATAAGTCACTAAATATTCCTGCATCAGTCAAAATCTGAACTCTTATTAATTTCGCTATGAAAATAAAGCATAGAGCCTTTTTCTTCAGTTGCCAGCTGGAAAAAGGATATATTTTAAAGTTTAGCTGAAATTAAGAATGAAACAAAATGATCTTAAAATTTAAAGCTGTCCCCTGAAAACATTTTAAAAGTAGTCATTTCAGACGTATGCACATAAAATAAGCATCTAATTGCAATTTCATCAACAATATACATCTTGTAAAGTCATTTGTAGTCCAAGAAATTTTCTTACCTGAGCTGTACTTGGTCCGCAAACAAAACATTCTAAACTGATCAGATGAAAATTCTTTTAGAAAATCCTAAGGAAACAAAAAAGAGGAGTGTCTCTTTCTTGATTTTGCTAACAGAGTTAGATCATGAAGAATTTGGCAAGGCGTGGATGATGAGCCCCATTTCAGAATTCAAATGCTTTCCATCACATCCAACCTCTAGATTAAAATGTAGCACATTATCCATGTTCATGCAGGGATGCCAATATTTGCTTTTAGATCTAATGATTATTCAACGTTTGAACTGGAAAAAATCTGTCCAGACCAGTTAGCAAATCTGATATTTTCTCAAAAATCATTGCAGCCCGAAACATGAGGCGGAGATAAGACCAGTAAAAAAAAGGGAAGCTTTAAAATGCACTTGTTCTCTCAGTGCACATACATAAGATGGCAAAAACAGAGAAAGAGACGAATACAAGCACACTCAGAGCTAGGCACACTGCAATAAAGAGTGTGTGTCATCCCACCCTGTAAATAATGTGTACACACACTGTTTCTAACCCCTGGAAAGGTTTCTGGGATTCAACTGGAAGACTTTTGCCTCATGCGACTCTTTCTCCTCATTTTAAAGTTGTTCTTCCATTTCTGCAGCCTACAATCAGCCTTATGCCCCATATCATGACATCTGGCAGAATCTGACAAAGCATTTGGGCCTTTTGCTGAAAACAAAGCATAGCTCTATTTCTTATGGATGCAGAGATGTGGAAATGCAAGACGGCAAAAGCCCATCATGACTCTGTCCTGGGTGACTGGCAATACCCACTTGTTTTTTCAGAAACATTAATATTTTAGAAATGTAAAATATATTAAAACTAAAATTGTACAGAAACTCAGCAAGTGCAGGTTAAAGCAAACTGAAAATATATACCATATATATGCATGGTAACTAATTTCAGTCTATTATAGTCCAAAGTGAAAGAGATTCAGTTTCCTCAGTGAAAAAGGCCAGCACCGTTTAGTGGCAAGTCAGCTGACCAGGCCTATTTTATATATTATGTCTGGTAGGATCACTCAGAGTCAAACAGGGACAGAGCCTATTCTTTGATAAGAAGAACAAGAAATGGATAGTAATGAAAGTAAGAGATATACAAGTGCAATTCAGAAATAAATCTTCATTTGGTTATCAATGACAGACACTCGCAGGTACAGAACTTTTATTATACACATTAGAAAAGTACAACATTACATTACTTTTTGACATAATCGCCATTCAAATTGAGGTACCTGTCATAACATCTTACAAGGTTTGAAATTTCTTAGCGGTAGTCACTCAGTGCCAAATCTGGGCTATGGGGGAGGGTGATCAAAAACATCCCAATGGAACTGCTTCAAAAGTTCTTGAGTGCGTCTAGTGGTGTGCGGGCGAGGATTATCGTGAATCAACACAACACTGGAAGTGGTGCCATAGAAAATGCCAAAGAAGTACTGCTAGTGAAGTTCATGGAGCATGGTTCGATCATCAATTCAGAAGTCTACTGTGAAACATTACAAAAACTCAGATGAGCCATCCATAACAAGAGTCGGTGCATGACTTCCAGTGTAGTGTTAGTTCACAATAATGTTCGCCTGTACACCGATAGACGCACCCAAGAACTTTTGAAGCAGTTCCATTGGGATGTTTTTGATCACCCCCCCATAGCTCAGATTTCACGTTGAGCGACTACTAAGGAATTTCAAACCTTGTAAGATGTTATGACAAGTGCCTCAATTTGAATGGTGATTATGTTGAAGAGTAACATAATGTTGTAGCTTTCTAAAGTGCATAATAAAATTTCTGTATCTGTGAGTGTCTGTGATTGATAACCAAATGGGGGTTTATTTCTGAATTGCCCTCATAGAAGGCACAAAACTGCTGGCAAGAGGTGTTGACACTGTGGCATACTCTTGTATCTTCTATTTGCAAGAAAGGGAACATGCAGTCACAGCAAACAGAGCAATTCTCTTTTTTTAACATACAATTTAACCCTCTGCCCCAGTGGCCTCAGAGAGTAAATTCTGCATAATAATGCATAGGACTGTACTGTTCATTTTTAAGGGTTCTGCCCAACTTCAAAGAATAGAAACTGGAAGCTCCTATTACTCTATCTGCCTCTATAAACATTTGTCTTAAGATATCCACCAAATTTGTTCAAGAAAAGATCCCAATGCTCCTGTTCAAATTCTCTTTACACTAGCCTCCACAAGCCACTTCCCATCCACCTTCTGCACAGTCCAAATCCTACAGTTTTGCCCAGAAAAATATTATTAAAAAATAGCTAGATAACGTGAGTTTACAGTACCTTAATCGTAATGTAGTTTTTTAATGATTTTGACATTTTTTTACTCCCTCTAATATGCAGATGTCCTGGAATGAAAAAACAAGTTCCTGCTTTGTTTTAAAAACAAAAACTGCTCCAGAATTAGGAAAGACAAAAGAAAATTATTTTTCTTAATAGGAGACAGGAAAACAAAAAAAATGAGACTTATTTCAACATTCATCTTTAAATATTATCCGTTATTTTTATGTATCAATAAATAGTAAGAACAATTCAAAACCTCACACAGATAAAAATATATTTTTGGTAAATGACTTAGGGATGTGTCTTATGATAAAATTTAAGTAATTAAATATTGCCAAATAGAGAGATAATGAAACTTCTCATTTTCTATCAATTCATTAATTACAGGATATATTTTATGGCAAAAAAAATACTCAACATAACATTTTTGTATATCATTTAGTCTGCTTTTAGAAAAAAAATAATGCACTTCTTGAGATAGAAACTTCTTTTACAGGCTATATAGTTCAAGAGTTTACAGCTGTCACAGTATTTCTGGATTCTACATGTGATAATATATAGTATGGTATATTTTATCCATCAGTACATTTCATAAATATTGCAAGAAAAGCTAGAAGATATTATTATTTAGTTTACTTTAATTCTATATTCTGTTACAGAACACTGACCATTTATTTTCTCAAACTGATAGTCAATTATTAATTCACACCAAGTTAAAGAAACTTTGTAGACATTTTAAAAACCAATTAATGGACACAGCAGCTTCCATCCTGGTAATGTTTATTTATTTTCATCCCAGTCTTCATTATTTTTTATAAACAACTCAGGGTGGCAAACATACATTAAAAGATACATATATGGGCTTCCGGTTTGCGCGCATGGCACTTTCGGGCGTGCAGGAAGAGCTCTCTCCCTGCCGTCCAATCCTTCTTCATTGGAGGACCCTGAAAAGGGTCGAAAGTTGCCCTGGAGGGATGACCACACCTTGTGATTGCGGAAGGGCAGCAGCCCTCCGCTTGAATTCGGAGCAGCTCCTTTGGCCCGAAGAAGAGGAGATCGGCCATCAAGATGGCCGATCATTAAGCCGTTCCCTGCCGAAAGCCAAAAGCACCATCTAGCACAACGAAGCAATCTGGAGGACCTGGGTGAGACCTTACCTTTCTTATCCCCCTATCTGCCTTCCTGTGGAACTTTTCCAAAAATTTCCTCCCCCCTTTTTTGAAAATGGCATTTGTATACTTGGGGAATAACATTTTAAGTCTTAAAGTGTCAAAGAAAAAAACAACAACTGATTAAGCAAAGAAATTAAGCAATCTTATTTCTACTTATTAAAAAGCTCCTATTTTTGGTGGGGATCTACTACCCTATTTTCTGTTTAAGATGTGAATTAAGGAAAAAAGAATGGAGTAATTATACAAAAGCTTTATATTAATTTGGAAAAAAAAGAACTTCACAACTTATTCTATATGCTATTGATGACATCTTGTGGCTAAACCTGGAATAGCAAGTAAACCTTTTGCCTGTTGTGAAAGCTGACTGAATAACAGAGCTGTCCTTGACACTATCTTCAAAGATGGGAATACCTGGCACTGAAAACAACTTTTAGGAACATTGGAGGTGGAAAATTATTGACTCCTATTAAAATAGCCTCCATGGAAGAAATATGTGCTGAAAAACTTAGAACACTTTAAAAGACTTGTGGAAAATTGGTCATTCGAGATTTAATGTCTGTTTGTTAAATATATGTCACTTGTGTGGTGATGCCATTAAGTGATCAAATTACATCAACTGTCAAAGACATTTTGATTGTTGCAAAAGTATTATATTCAAAATTTCAAATTAAACAAATATTAAAAAGAATTACCCTTAGTATGTGTATTCTCAAATGTAGGTATCTTCTTTTTTGAAAGATAACCAGTCTTCCTCTACAAATCTGGGTATGCAACAATTTGGGGGCCACAGGTACATTTAATACTTTTGAAAATATTATATAATGGAAGCTCTCACAAAATGGCTGCCATAGCTGGGAATTCTATTCATAAAATGGCTATCAGAATCAGAATCACAGTTGGAAGATACCTTGTAGGTCATCTAGTCCAACCCCCATCCAAGAGGCTATAGCCTATTGCACACACCCATCTCCCCAAAGGACAAAGGAATGAGATTGTTTATCCCTACCTCCCCAAGGTGTTTCCTATTATTCAATTTTACCTTTGTATTTTTCCCCTCCCACAGGCAAGTGCCATTTTTATTTTCTCAGACCCAGGCAGCCTGAAGATACAGTTTATCATTTAATGGCAAGAAACTATATTTCTGGAGGACAAAAACACAATGAAAATATTCGCAGAAATATTACCATTTTTTCAGAAATAAGTCCTTCCTTCCTCCTTCCTTCTTCCCTTCCCCTCTGCTCAGAATTCAGAATATGTCTTGTAGTATTTCTATGTAAATATTTCCAAGAATATAATGGCTTGAATCTCAATATTATTTATTTATCAAATTTAGGCACCACCCATCTCACTTTCTAAAATTCATCGTCAGAATGTAACTTTCCTATCAACTCAGCAATTCCAAGGAATTTTACAATCCCTCTTGAGTAAAGTAGCCAGCAGTACAAGGATATAGAAGTAAGGTCTAAAACTGGGCAAAAGTTCCTCATGTAACAAAATTCCATTCTAGCAAAGTGCTACTGCTATGTTTTTAGTAGCTCTCTGTCCTTATATGATGTTTTAAAAAATAATTTCCAAATGGCAAGTCTTGAAGGATGTTCAGAGAGAAAGGGGACAACAAAGTCAACTTTTATGAATTTCCATTAGTTCTAAAAATCAGGGTCCAAGTAAACTTTTGTCTTAATTTTTCATGTTTAACCACCCAAATAGATGGATGAGCCCTGCACTGTTTATCCTTGGAAAGGTCAGCCAGAGATACTCCAAGCAGTTAAAGTGACTCATGCTATAAAATCTGCCTAAACATTATATCACGGGTGTCAAACTTGCCACATTACATGACGTGTCATGATTTTTTTTTGCATTGCCGGCAATGGGATGGGCGTGGCTTTGGTATGATGAAACTGGCCCACAGGCTAAGGTATAATAAACCTCAATAGTTTCAACATGTAAACATCTTGTAGGCCATGAAATAAGCTCACTTTATGATAGTTTCTATATATCTTGATTTATTTAATGTGTTCTTCACAAAGTTCATTGTCCTTCATAGCTGTGTAATTTCATGAATCCAGATTATTTAAATAAAAGGAATAAAAAAATTTAAAAGTTTATTTAAACCAGAACTTACCAGAATGTAGAAAATAATTTCCCCATTGTTCACATTGATGATAAGCCTCGCATTGAGCAATTTCATTTTCATGATGAGGAAATGCAAGATCTATACCACCAGTATGGATATCCAAATGTCCCCCAAACACTAGACTATTAAAATAATAATAGGTTAAAACAAATGAATAATGACTAGATTTAAGGAAATGTTAATAAATTAACACAAAATTAATATCCAAACTATGGCTTCAAATCAATAAAAAATTGGGAGCCAACCTGGGAATTTATTCTTCACACATTTCAAGGGAATTTCTTTAAGCCATTTGCTTGAATGTTGCAATATTTCCAAACTGTGGTAGATCTGATTTTCTATATCTTTGCATGTAATTCAAACATGCCACTGGATAATTACATGTAGCCTTGCTCTTAGCATCCAAATTGTCAAAACAAATGCTAGATTACCTCTAAAGGCCCAGATTGTGCTAAAATGTATGATACAGTAAAGAAATATGTGGCTCACATCAATATTACTTTTACATTAACATCCTAAACCTTACATACTTTAATATAGATTTAATTATACTGAATTTTAATGGATTGTATCTTACTTATACATTAAACTGAATTGGAAATATTTTCTCTCCATCCATTACCTCACATTAATTTAATTGAGTAATTCCTGGGAAAGCTATACTTTCTGATGTTTTCTTTACAATGTGGAGGGAAAATAACACATTGGTCCTGGTCCTTATAAACATAATTGCTGCAAGGGATTTTTTTAGACAAAAGGAGACATAGAGCTATTTGCAAAATGTACAATTCTGCCTTGTAAGCCGTCTTATTTGAGGCATTTCCTTTCACCAGGCCCAAGGAAACTGGCCTGGAGATGATCCAACAAATTTCTAAAATGCCACCACTTTCAACAAATTTGATAGGCTCAATACAAAGACATAAGGGATATAATACACAAATTCAATTCTTTACTGAATCTCTACTCAACATTCACCCATAGAAAAGTCTGTCAACGCCTTCCCATTCTTTTATTGCAATCTCCAGATCTACAAGCTTGGCTTCAACACAAGAGACATACGCCACAATCAATCAATCAACATTCAGGATGACAATGCTATGGACCATAGCAGTTAGTTTAGATTTCAAGCTGCAAAGGAGACAAAAAGCTGTTGGCATTAGTTAGCCATCATGCCATTCAGATGAGTCTGTTTCCAAGTGTGCACTTACAGCAGTCCCAAACTGCAATTCCTATTACATTTTTAGCAAATAAAAACATGCTTGTGGTATTAATAGTTATTAATATTGTTTTATGTTACTTTATTATTGATATTGTTTTCATTCCTAATTAGGAACCACCCAGAGTCTGATATAAAATGAGCAGCTGTATGTTTTAAGTAAGTAAGTAAAATAAATAACTGACACCCCACACTGACCCTGTAGTGTTTCTGCCAGCATTGCTTAGTATGTTTTTGAACAGAAGCAAGATTAGGAAATGAAAAAGAGCTGACCTTGATATTGTAGAGCATTCAATGTGCCAGCCAGGTCTTC
Source organism: Vipera berus (assembly GCF_964194415.1). Classification (NCBI taxonomy): domain Eukaryota; kingdom Metazoa; phylum Chordata; class Lepidosauria; order Squamata; family Viperidae; genus Vipera; species Vipera berus. The sequence goes on along the minus strand of NC_138206.1, from coordinate 94,024,127 downwards.
CTTTCCCCCAGGGGGAATCCCAGCATATCTCGTGAGGTCTGGCTGCCTTCCAGAGAGCAAAATCCTTCTTGTGACACTTATCACTAAGCCCTGCCAATAACAAGTAGTGATGACATGATTAAAGAGAAAACTCCCGGAATTCAATGTTTCAAAGAAATCCATCAGAACAGGACTTATAGTGTGGATGTCATGGGCCTCATTTAGCTGAATGACCAGAACAAATCCCAAATACAGGTAATCCTCAATTTACAACCATTCATTTAGTGACTGTTCAAAGTTACAATGGCACTGGGGAAAAAAAGACTTACGACCAGTTACCGTACTTATGATTCACAGCATCCTCGTGGTCATGTGTTCAAAATTCAGGCATTTTGACTGGCATATATTTACAATGGTTGCAGCATCCCGGAGTCATGTGATAGTCATTTGTGACCTTTCCAGCCAGCTTTCAACAAGCAAAGTCAATGGAGGAAGCCAGATTCAATTAATGACATGATTCACTTAACAACTGCAGTGAATCGCTTAACAACAGAAACTTTGGTCCCAATTGTGAGAACTACCTGTACACAATCTAAAAAGTATGGATCAGTGTGTGCCACCTATTGTCTGTGCAGTGCTTTACTGCTAACTAATGCATTAAACTTTCTATTCAGTTTAGCTATAGCTAAGCATCAGTACGTAGCATTGAGCATTGGACTGAAGCTCATGTATAAGAGATCAGGATTAAATGCATAGCCACACCCTAAATCTTTCTTGAGGGTCTTCCAATTTCCCACTTAAGTTGCTAGGATAAGTCCTCTTTAATACTGAAAATATCAAGTTATAGTAAATGTAAAAGAATAGATAATAATAATAATAATAATAATAATAATAATAATAATAATAATAATAATAAGAAGAAGAAGAAGAAGAAGAAGAAGAAGAAGAAGAAGAAGAAGAAGAAGAAGAAGAAGAAGAAGAAGAAGAAGAAGAAGAAGAAGAAGAAGTTGAAAGGGACCTTGGTCGTCATCTAGTCCAACCCCTTGCTCAGTCAGGAAACCCTATACCATTTCAGTGGCTAACTAAAGAAAGTATTATACCAGGGGTGCCCAACCACCAAGCCGCAGCCCACTACCAGGCCGCAGCCTGTTCGGAACCGGAAGTGGTGGGTGAGCATGTGTGCCCGTGCGTTTGTTGCTCACACAGAACCATCCCATCTCCCCCTTCCCTCACCGGTGTGCCAAGCCTGAAAGGTTGGGGACCGCTGTATTATATATCTGGACATACAAAAGAAACCAACCGTGTCTTAACAATTTAAAGGGATATACAAATACCAAACTCAGAGAGTGACCTGGATAATTTTCCCATATTGGATTTGCAAAAAAAAAGCTTGTTAAAAGCTTTGAACAGAGAAGGGACAAAGCTTTGCGAGAAGGGAGAAAGAAAAAATGAAAATAAATCAAGGTTAGGACACTATATGAAAGGGCTATAGATCCAAGATTTTAAAAAGTAATCCTTAATACACTTTGCTCACCAAGACTGAAATGATGAGGTTTTAAGGATTTGTTTATTGTTAAGAGATGGCATATGGGAAGAAGCAATCACTTGTTATATTTTAAGAGAACGTGATAAATTACTAAAATTGTTTATACAGGTATTCCTCAACTTACAATAGTTCATTTAGTGACCATTCAGTGTTACAATGGCACTGAAAAAAGTGACTTATAAACTTTTTCAATTATGGCATTTGCAGCATCCTTATGATCATGCGATCAAAATTTAGATGCTTGGTTCATATTTATGACCACTGCAGCATCCCAGGGTCATGTGATCACCTTTTGTGACCTTCTGACAAACAAAGTCAATGGGGAAATCAGATTCACTTAACAACCAGGTTAGCAAATTATCAACTGCAGTGATTCACTTAACAACTGTGGCAAGAAAGGTCGCAAAATGGGGCAAAACTCATGTAACAAATGTCTCAACAGAAATTTTGGGCTCAGTTGTGGTCATAAGTCGAGGACTACCTGTACTTGTGATAAAAGGAGAAATCATGCCTTTTATATTTTTCTTTTCCTTTATATTTGTTTTTTTCCTATTTTTTCCTTGTCTTTTTTCTGCACCTATTGCTTCTTTTTATTCTTTTATTTTTTTAGTTTATATTAGTTTTTTATCATTGTAGTTGTAATTTTAATAAAATTACTATTTAGAAAAGGGAAAGTATCATACATCAGTAAAAATTGCCTGAGAATCTACCTATCTCATGTATGCTTCCAAGGAAAAGGTCTTGGGGTCTGGTCTCTCAGAGAAATCAAGAGGACATTGATCAAAAAACCACCTTTCTCTATGATGGGCTCAATGCTGAGGAACCCTTTGCCTCCAGAAGGTGTGTGTGTGTGTGTGTGTGTGTGTGTGTGTGTATGTATGTGTGTATATATGTATGTGTGTGTGTATATATATACATATACATATACATATACATATACATATACATATACATATACATATACATATACATATACATATACATATACATATACATATATATATATATACACACATACACACACACACACACACACATATAAATGAAGCCGGACTGTAATTTTTATCTTGTTTCCAATTTGATTCTACTCATTTTATTTATACAATTTATTATCAAAAAATTTTTGGAATCCAAAGAGTTCACAGAAATATAAATTAATTTCATTACACAAACTATGTGAAACATAATCTGCCCTCAGCCATGCATTTGCCAAGATAACTATAAAGTTAACTTGTTACAGAAGTAGTTCTACAGCTGGTCAAGGCTACAGTTCTAGGAAAGTGCGCAGGAAATACTTCCCTTTTTTTAAGGTAGCCAGTCCCATAGTATTGCTATATTGCTGTTACTGCTTTATACTGGGTTGGTTAATGTTAAGAATATTTTATGACATATACAAACTCTCTAGAATCTTAGTGAAGACATACAGTATGTATAGCAAGTAAATAAATAAACTTGTACAAAGATCAGTAACCTTCAATAACATACCAAATTCCTCCTGGGCCTCAGGATAAATACTTCTTAGTTTTCCGTATCTGTCTCCCCTAGAACGGACATCAAAATAAACATTACCTGTCGGAAATAAACAATTTGATCTTATTATAAAGATGGGAAATATGTAGTATTCTACTCGAGGGAATCATCAATCAATGCCTTTACTTTTATGCAACAATGCAGGCTAGCCCATATTATACACCAGATGCAAAGGAATGGTCCTGGGTATGCTGTTCCCTAGAGACAATGCAAGTGTAGCCTATGCTGCTCACATTTCAGTACCAAGGCAGGAGAAATTTCATAGCAGACCCAAGAGACAAAAATACATTAATGGACAAAACACACTGAGACAACAATCGTGCCAAGGATGCAGATTTCTCACTCTCCATAATCAGTGAAGGTAAGCATATTCTACAAGCAAAAATTGGAATCAGTTACTGTTTGTCCAATGATCATTCTGGTGTTAGGTCAATTTATTTCTTAAAAATGTTTTACCTATGTTTCTACACCCAATTATTTCCAAAGTCCCTTGCCAGTAATATAATAAGCTCGTAGCCAAAAGAAAGAAGGAAAGAGGAAAAAAATGTACAATGTGATAAGAGAAGCCAGTGGAAAGGCTGCAGGGGTCTTGTGGATAAGCCCTAACTCAGCAATGTAGCCTGTTAACCTACACTGCCTCTTTTGATAAGGCCTTTCAACAAGCCATGCATCACAATCTCATCAATAAAAAAGGCAGCATTAATGCACAAATGTAAAAGTGTTACTAACACTCATCTATACAGGTGGGTTAAGAATGCCCCAGCCAATTCCAAAGCAATGTACTAACTGAACTGCAAACACATCACAGGATTACTGTTAAGACTGGGAAGTCTTACCTTGTGAAGTTGCATAACCATATCCATTAGTAACAAGTTGCTGTATAAAAGAAATTATCTGAGGAACATTTTCAGTTACTCTCATATAAATTGTGGGAGGAAGGACCTATGTAAAAACAGAGAATTATATATTAAGGAGATGATTAACTGCTGATTAAAGTGATACAAAAGCAAAGGAATGTCTCTCTAAAGGAATACATCAATTAGGTAGGAACTGAGTATCTTAAAAGGTTAAATTATGGCAACTGGACCAAAGTTTATTAAAACTGAGACATTTTGTTACTCATCCAAGTAACTTCAGTGAAAATGAAAATTTAGGTAGGCAGATAGTCGTTGGAAAGAACCAACTCTTGCCATACAGACTCAGTTTTAATAAACTTTGGTCCATTTGCCATGTTTTAACCTTTTAAGATACAATCTCAAGTTCATGACTCTGGGCATCTAACAATAATTTAAAAAAACATAAAAATGAAGACACAACAATACACATGTAATCTGTAACTACGGAAAAAAAATCAAATCCAACAATAACAAATCAATCTAAATGTTGCAAAGGCTCGATCACACCTCCAGATTCCCAGGCCTGTGATGGTCTGAGCAGTTTGGACTAGATCTTCTCTTCCAACCCTATGGTTCAATGATTTCCACATCATTTTCCCTCTACTGTTTCCGCTCTTCTTTCATCTCACCTTCTTTTTTATCCTTCCAACTTTTATATCTATTCACCTGCTTAGCCCCCTTTCCTTTGTCTATTTCCGGCATTGCTCCCTCTCTTTGAATCTTTCTCCCTTTTCACTTAAATGTTCCTTTCTTTGTATCAGCAGACATTGCCTTTCTTTTTAACTCTACCTACTTCTCTTGCTTGTCCTCCACTTCTTCTGCATCCCACATCCATGTTTCTTCCACTTATTTTTTTTCTTTTGTTGGTAAGATCCACAGAACCAAATCTAAGCCACAGCCTATCTACTGTTGCATCCAGAATTTTTTTCTTAAAAGGTTTTAAAGTGTTGTTACAAAGCTAAACAAAGAGGGGGCAACAACTACTATTACAACTAGGGCACCCTTTGAGTCAAAGGGAGTTCTCCACCACTGTCCTAGCAGCTCTGCAACAAAACAAGATTTACATTCAACATTAAAGCATATCAATTAAATGTTTGTACATTTAAGGCAGCCATATCTTGTTTAAAGTCCTCCTCATAGCAACGAGCAAGGGTTTCTGGGGAGATTTCCATCTATAAGAAAACAGCAAGTGATTAAGCCATGCATCAAGTGTAAGAGCTATCAGAGGTTATGAAATCAAGATATAACTAAGAGGTCTCACCAACTGTTCTTCTAATGAATTAACATGTTAAAAGGTTTAAGAAATACTGGCTTAAAGGATCTCCAAGATCCGTTCCAACAGAACTTTTATGATTTAATAATTACTAATTTTATACATCTATCTATATAATATTAATAATCTGATTCTTGCAACCTTTTATTGGGTGAAATGGTGCATCAAAGGGCAAAACATTTTCAACCAAGGTAGCTCAAATGGCCTATCTTACAGAAAGCATCCAAAATCCGGGACCCATGACTCCCACGGAACTGAAATTTGACAAATTTTATAAAACATTTTATGAAATAAAAATAACCATAAAGTACTTTATGACATAATCCAAAATGTCATAAACATAAAATTCCTTGTCTGACTATGCTGTACATTTCAACGTGGGCTACTTTTAAAGGCAGAACTTTGCCATTATATTAGAAACTCTGCCATTGTTGAAGGCACCCAATAAAGTTACAACTACAAATATCTCTGAAACAATGACCCAACAAGTCACAGGTTGTCCAGTAATACATAAATAATTCTGAAATATACACAAGTAGGCTTTGATTTATGACCATTTATTCAGCAAGTGTTCACAATGTTGCTTAATGAAGGGGGACTATGACTGGTCCTTGGAGTTCTGCTCATCACAGGGTCCCCTGGTCATGTAATTATTATTTCTGTCATTCCCTACCAGCTTCCTATGAGGAAAGTCAGGAACTTGTGATGATTGAGATCCTAGCTTAATGACCTGCAAAGTCCTCATTTAACAATAGCAACTAAGATTGGCAGAATTATCGTTGCTATGTAATGCAGTAATTTCACATCATGCTTTATGATTGCATCACTTAGCAACAGACATCCTGGTCCTCATTATTATTGTAACCAAATGTAATTAAAGTAATAATATGAAGTCATTAAAAATGTGCTGATCTAAAAATCAGACAGAAAAAATATTCCCCTGACATTAAGCTTTGACCTTCTCATTCTGCAACTGTAGGGGCTGCACATTTACTTGAAAGGATTCTCCAAATCATTTGATGGAGCAACCATGGCAATGGAAGCTAGGAGAAGGTCATTTCAAATAAGGATTTTCACTTCAAGCAAGCCTGATTGCTCACCATGATCATTATGAAGGCTTTACACTGCTATATAATTCTGGTTGACTGGGCTTTCCTAAAGGAATGGAAGCTTTGTCAGAGAGCTTCTCCATGATTTGACTTGTTATTGCCATATTTAATTCTCTTACTACTTTTGTACTACAGTGTTCTTGTACTTGTTTCTATTTGGGGTTTGTTTTATGTTGTGTTTTTGAAGTGTTTTTGATTGCAACGGCCAACCAATATGTTCAATAAATAAACAAATAAATTTCAAGGGTTTTAACTATTTTCAGCTTATTTAAAATCAATTCAAACAGATCAATTGTATTTCACTAACTTGGATATGATGCAAATAGCACAATACAAGAGCACAGAACAAATTTTAGATACCAAGCAATAAAACATATATAAAGTAATACACAATATAAAATATACATTCTAAAAATGCATAAACTAGGCTGATTTATATGCTTACCTCACGTGCTCTTTTAATTATTTTATCATCTACATCTGTAATCCCCATCACCATCACTACTTCCTTTCCAAATATCTTTGTTATTACTCTTCGAATTATGTCAAATCTTACATAGGAACTGAAATACAGGGAGAAAAATCATGGATGTGTTAGGGCAGTGACAAGTTTTATAAATTCTGATCATCATTTTCAGCTCTGAATATACCCAAAATATATTAGAACAACAGAATCTTATGGTACATTAGAAGATTTACTATGACATAAAATGTAGTTTTTGCGCAATAGGAAAGCTTCAGGAGTCTGAGATCTATCCTGCTTTTTAATTAGGCATCAATATGTGGCAAACACTTATGTCTCAGGTGGATGCTTAAAATCACCTACAGTTGAAATTAAATTATTCTAAAGCCAGAAACTAAGCAAAATTTACTGCCACTTGACACAAAAATATTATCCCATGTTTTAATGAAGATTTCACTTGGTGGGCAAGGAAGGGAGAAGACTTTTTACTGTTGCTGCAGTTAAAAATTGGGAATCAGGTCAATCAACAGCAAATCCTACAGATATTTATAAAATGCCACAGGAAGTTTTTTTTTTACCCCTCCACAACTTTACCTGATGCTTGAACTGTGCTACAAAATATAAGAGACAGGTGGCATTTCTATACAACCTTCAACTGGCTTCAACTGCACTGGCTTCCGTTTGCCCTCCGGGTGAGATTCAAGGTGCTGGTGATGACCTATAAAGCCCTAAATGGCTTGGGTCCGGGATATTTAAGGGAACACCTGCTGCCAGCATCAAGTTCCCTTCGGCCAGTGCGCTCGCAGAGGGAGGGTCTTCTCAGGGTGCCGCCGATAAAAGATTGCCGGCGGATAACACCCAGGGGGAGAGCCTTTTCTGTGGGTGCGCCTGCCCTCTGGAACCAGCTGCCCGTGGAGCTCAGAACTGCCCCTGACCTACGTTCATTCCACCGAGACCTGAAGACTTGGCTCTTTGAGCTCTCTGACCCAGGCTGAGAATTTTAACTGGGGTTTTATTTTCAGGGATAATTTAATCTTTTATTTGTCTTTTAACTTGTATTTTGTATTGGTATGATTTTAAAATGCCCTGTAAACCGCCCTGAGTCCTCCGGGAAAGGGCGGTATATAAATCTAATAAAATAAATAAATAAATAAACTATTTTTAACTATAGCTATTGTTGAATATAATGTTGCGACCACGGCTTGGTTTTTCTATTTTTTTTTCTTTTCAAAGCAATCTTACACCTATACACTCTGAAATAAGCTCCACTACTAACATACAGTAACAATGGTAAACTTTCTTTAATATGCACTGTTAGACAAGTGTCTTGTTTTGATTAAGCCCTAAATAAACAGGCCTATGTTGCTGATAAATAAGTTGTTTAGCAATTTTATAGTCTTCCTTGATGTTCCATTTCTATTGAAACAAGGTAATAATTTCTACTTAGAAAATACAGATAGTACTCAGTGAAAATTTGAACCAGCAAGTTGGTCATTAAGGCGAAAATGCAACTGTGTTTTTGATCTTATTTCAGCTTTCCTTTGTTTTACGGATGAGCAAAGGTAATAAATGTGAAGATTTATTTATTAGATTAATATTATGGCTCACACACGGTGACTAGGATTAACATAAAGTTACTTTTTCATCGGCTTTATAATTGCAGTCACTAAATGTGTATATTCAATGCTCATAACATAATTTTATATGCCTAATAAAATATGTAACTAAAATCATTACATTCATATTACTACTAATCAGATAAGTTGGCATTATTTAGCTCCCCAAAATAAAATTATATATTTTATTAAGTATAACCTCCTGATACATATTGGGTAAACAGTCATTATTAAGTCTGAAGTCAGCCAATTGTGGCATTTTCAAGGAATCCTGGCTTAATCTGCTTGCTTGTAAGCTGCCCTGAGTCTTCGGAGAAGGGCGGGATATAAATGGAATTAAAATGGAATTAAATTCTCCAAATCACACTTTCCCCTCTAAATCTGGGTCCCTACACAGTTCTCTTAGATATTTCAGTGAGTTTACTTTGGTGATCTGGAAAAGTCTCATGATAATAAATAGGTCAAAAATGTATCATACTGCAAGGAGTTGAATTTCAGGTTGTATTCAAAGTTGCACTTTGCAATTAGATATCAAAAATGTTCAAAACAGATTTACTCTACTTCTGAAAGGAGAAAAATATAGAAGCTAACCTGACTTCAGTGAGATAAGTTGTTCCAAAATTAGGAGCTGCAACTCTCTGGGTACCAATTTTCTAATTTATCTTAGGAAGGGCACCTACAGCATCATTTCCTAGTTGGACAATATAGATAGGACTATCAGATTCTACTTAAGGAAGACATTCAAAAAACTATTTGTATTTGACTATGTCCTTGCTTTAACCACTTCACCCATAGCTGAAAAATAGGGATACTACAAGTAATAAAATGTTTCACCTAAATCTTGCAATTGAGTAAGGCAACCACTACATAATATATATTGAAAAATTCTTTTCTCCAAGTTAGATGCAGAGGTGTCCATGGAGACAGGGGTGAGTGGGTGTTAGAAAAGACAAGATGCCATCACAACAAACATAAAAAGGGGCAAGGCTATGTGTCATGAACATCATTCTGCAGATTTCCCTGGTCAGATAGATTGACCATCTTTCATGCTACATCTAATCTTCATCCATTTATTTGAACAAGCCGGCTTGGCCTGATGGGGGATGGGTTGGGTTTTTATTGTCATTTTTAATACCGGTATATGTATTTACTGTTTTTAGCTTGGGCATATGTTTAATTCTTTTTAACTTTTGTATTTTTGTATTTTTTTATATGTCTGCCCTGTTCACCGCCCTGAGTCCTTCGGGAGAAGGGCGGTATATAAATAAAATTATTATTATTATTATTATTATTATTATTATTATTATTATTATTATTATTATTATTATTATTATTATTATTATTTAATGTCTTTGTCAATTCTCTATGTAGTTTCTTGGGATTAGTGAACCTAATGAGACTTTCATTACAAATAAATACAATATCACGGTTAACTCAGCTAATTCTTGCTTTTTGTTGAAAGAGCTAATCAATGCTAGTTTATCTAATAAAATAGTCATTTATGGGGAGAACAAGGACAAGATAAAAATCTAATAAATAATAAACAAATGACAACATTATCACACAAAGACTGCAATTTGAGCAGATGTTACAAAAGAAGGTTGTAATGGCATTTGCATGCACCACACAAATGTCAGCATTTTACTATGGAACAGAATTTGCTATGGATGCTGCTGCTAATTATAGTCTATATCTAGAGAAGTTTGTGAGGTACAAATGTAAATAAAAATGATTAAAACTCACCAAGCATGCCCAAGATGTGCATGATCATATACAGTAGGCCCACAACTGTACCTGCAAATAAAATTAAAGTGACAAAATCAGAGATACAAGTGGAAAAGTCACATCAGTGAACAGTTTTTAAAAGTTCAACACCAGCCACAATGACTGACCATGGGTGATGAGATTATCTGGTTCTGGTGCCATACTAGGGAGACTTCACTAAGAAATATATTTTGAGAGTCATATCTTATTATCCACATGAAACCTGCTCAAAATTTACCATCTTAATTAGGTCCAAACTGAACAATGGCAAATTTCCAAAGAAAAGGGTATAAGGCAGAACAAATGACTAAATCACAACTAGATTGGGAGCTTGCTTTTTAAGCCCAGGAGGTCCACAAATCATCATCTTTGAGATGCAAACAATAAGGAACTTCAAGAAAGCCTTAAAAGAGTTTGGACTTTATTTTTACCCATTTCTTTGCTAAAGCAGCCTTGCATAACATTAAGTCTTCCAACTAATTCATAATCATGGTAGGTAAAAAGAATAATTATGCATGCTGCACATCACTACAACACGAATTAGCACCACCTAGTCAATCTTGGATGACAAAGTAGAAGATGAGTAACAGGTCCCTAGATAAAGGCAATGACAAACGTATTTCTATGCTGTGGCCAAGTAAATTATATTAAAATGTCTGTAAAGTGATCAGGAATTGAACCTTTACTTTTAGGCCACAAATCTGTCAGCACATGTTATTTAATGCTACCTTTACATTTTCTGTTTCTGCTTTAAGTATTTAATAACTGAGCAAAGCTCCAGAAGATCTCTAGATGGCAATAGATATGCACATGCAAATTCTTTTCTGCCACCTAATTGCTGTCCCTAATTTCACTGGTCAAATATGGTACCCTATTCTATCAGAAGCCGGCATATGGATTTCTTCATCTGTAGCTACTCCTTGGCCTCTGCTAATATTACAGGTATTGATTCACCTGTCTTCTATCTGCTTGAGCATTATCTGACAGGGTTCTTTCTTATTTGGAAGGTAGATACTGTATGCCTGTTTCCCTGCAAGATCAAGTTCAGGAGGCCAGAGGCCTTGGGACAGATGAGTTTCCAAATTCCATAAACCAAAACTTTGCCATTTTAGAGCCTAGGCTGCAATCCCCAATAAGAGCCCCATTCTATTCAACTAACTTTTTATTTTCTTAGAAAAGGGGTTTAAAAATATAGTGTTCTCACTGGGTTTTTTTTAATTGACTAATCCAATTCTGTACTACTGTACTGCTTTTCCTTCCCATTGAGAAAGGCCTATAATTTTACAAGCCCCATGTCAAGGAAAGCTTCCGAAAGGAGTGGCTCCTCCCCCTGCATTTACTACTGTACATCTCCATCAGCAACAAAATAGGTTTATTTCATTGCTTCTATAAGCGCAGCAATCCTGCCCAAGGTTTGTGTGCGCGTGGGGGGGGGGGAGATCTGAAAATTTATCAGTAGCCCAGGCCAGGATAGATTTGACAATTTTCTAATTATTCTACCAAGTCACCACGTTGGCATTTCTCAGGAGAAGGGGCTCTTTGCTTCTGCTCAAGCTGTTATAGATCTGGATCCCGGTGTCTTCGCCGGTGGGTTTGATCCACTTCGTCCTGACCTCCAGGGTACCCCCAGTGCACCTCCTCCTGCGGGAGCCTTCACCCAGCGGATGGCGCTTCTTTGGAGCGGCAGACGGAGCCCTGCTGGCCACCGAAGTTAACCTTCCGTAACGACGCACGTCCAGCCGTTGCAAAGGAGAAGCGGTGGCGTTCAGGGAGCTGCCGCCAGTCCGGGCTAGCAAAGGAGCGCAAAACATGCTTCAGTTGTGGCGAGGAGGCCGGCGCGGCGTTTCAGCAGCGCCTTCTCTTCTACTGCTTGCGCCGAAGCCAATCCAGACACGCAGCACACACGACTGCGAGATCCCGGCGGGTTCCTCCTCCTCCTCCTCCTCCTCCTCCCAGCAAGAGGGAGGGGCTCTCTCGGCGCCGCAGCTCCCCAGTAGAAGGAAGCGTCGCACAGCCCACTCCGGCGGTAGGAACAGTCGGCGCCGGTTGTTCGCCGCTGAGGAGAGCGGTAGCTACAGGCGGAGTCCAGCAGGAAAAGGAGGAGCTTTCGTGGTTCTTTGCCTACGTTAATAGGGAGAGGCGGAGAAAGCGAGGAAGCATTCAACAACGGCGAAACGATACCTTTCAGATTACAGGATTCTCTTCCAGACTTGCCTATGACCTTGAAAGTTGCGTAGCGTTCCGTATTAACTCGCGAAAAAAAACCCGCGGAGACTGAAAGTAAAGCTGGTGCACCTTTTCCAGGGAAGGCATCTGATTAAGTAAACCTGAATTGCAAGGGGAGAGGGCAACACCGCGCGTCTATATGTGCAAGCGGTAAGTGGCTGTAGTGACCAAAGGCGTACCATATAAGCCCTGTTAAAATCTTTCTGAAATATGCAAATCTCTACAGCTTTACTCGGAAATAAAACTCGCTGATAAATTCCCTGGGTGGAGTCTTGGTAGGGGAAAACCCGGGTTCAATCCCTATTCAGTCGGCTTTCTGGATGACTTTGGGCCAGTATGGCTTTAAGTTCTACTCAGACTTTTACCAGGATGAAAGTGTTTGTTGAATCTGCCACTGTGAGCTTCTTAGAGAAACATGAGGAATATGAGAAAAAGGTTTTGAACAGCAGCTTAAGACTGGGTTTAAAACAAACTTCAGAAGCCAGGATGACATCACTGATTTTAACAATGCCATGTCAGGCCTATTGGACTTTGCAGAATCTATATTTTCATTTGTTAAAAAATTATATTTGATTTCTGAGATGTTAGTTGCATTGTCTAAGAACTTTTTCTTAAGAAGCAGACATGTCTCTTAATTTTATCACTGTTTATAAGATGTTTGAAAAGCAAATGTGAAAGTGATCTTTCATTAAATTTAACGGACATATTACATTTTTATCAAAATAACGTTTCCCAAGCAATTGACATTGTTCCAGTAGACACTACCATGACAATTATATTTACACACCTGCACACCCCACTTTGTGATGCCTTGTTTGATGTAATTCAGAATGAATCCCAATATACATGGTCATAAATACCATTAAAGTCACAGTTATTAAAACATACTCTGGAAGTGTGCTTTAATTTTTTTATATGCACTCATTCTATTTTGACACAAGTCAGGATGGCTTATAGCAAAAACAATTTATGCATCCATAGAAATGAAATAAAAATACTACTAAAAAGAAAAATATATATTTTATTGCAATCATTTATATCAAAGAATTCTCCCAAAACATGTAAGCAAATAATTAAAAATAACAAAAGCTACTAAAAACCTTGAAAATTCTGCCCCTTGAGCCTTGAGAAAATAATAGCTGTGGTTTATAGCCCATCCTGCATCTGTAATCCTAGATCATATGTATAAATGTGTGCACCTATGCATCTACAAACTAAAATAAAGTACTGAACAGACACGACTCATGCTAATATTGACTGAGTGTAGTTTATAAAATATGTTAAGACTATTAATGCAAAACATCTTATACATCTATTTCTGATTAAATAAATGGAGTTGAATGAAGATACCAGTTTGCATGTCTGTGTTTCTTCTTTGAAACTAAACTTGCCTAACTCTACAGATTGGCCAGAAAAAAGTTTCCCAAGTTGAAAAAAGTCTTATTCAATATAATAGTTATGAATCTTTGTCTTGAAGCCACACAAATATTGGAGTTAATTGCTCCACACAAAAATAAGTTCCTATAAAACCCTAAGCACCATTTAAGGCTTTCAAGAAGATTCATGATTTTTCAGAAGTTTTTACACAAAGTATCTCCATGTGTAGGTACTTAGCTACTATTGCTATTTCTAGGAAACACAGATAGAAGAAACAAATTTTACAACACAAACCACTGAATACAAATGCTGTTTGTTTATAAAAACTCCTCCCTTTCTGCTAACATATGTACGATTGTGGCTTAAGCAGCATAGTGTAATTTTGTCTAATGAGAAATGAACTTTCGAGGACAAATCCATGCTAAAACTCACTATGAAACAAAAGGAAGCTTCTGTGTTAAAAAAAACACTAGTTTTATCCCCTCTCCCTTTTTTTCTAGTTATGTTAAAAAATATATCTGTATGCTGTTTTCCCCCTATCCACCAGTTTAGAAAGAATAAAATTCCTTGTGCTTATTCATCTTGTCTGCAGGTTTTGCACACCAATTGATCACAGCTGCTTATTTTGGCATCTCAATTTTTTTAACCACAAAATGGACTAGGTTTATCAACCAAATGATTGACAATTGCTTCTGTGAATTTATGTAAAGGAAAGGTCATGTCCTACTCTAGGGGGTGGTGGTGCTTATCTCCATTTCTTAGCAGATGGAGCCAGTATTGTCAGAACTCTTCCATGGTCATGTGGCCTGCCTGACTATATGCCAAAGGCACATGGAATGCTGTTATCTCCCCACCAAAGTGCTATCTATTTATCTACTTAGCTTGCATGTTTTCGAACTGCTAGGTACCCATATCATAATCACCACAAGGATATCACATCAATCTGGTGTGCAGATTGTCTGCAGCAGGTAAAAAAAATTCAGACATTTAGCATTTATTTATATTATTTTTATTTTATTATTTATTTATATTATTATTATTTTCACAAATTCAAGGCAGTGAACATATCCAACATACCTTCCTATTATCCCCATAACAACAATCCTGTGAACTGAGCTGGGATGAGGGAAAGTGATTAGCCAAAGGTCACTTGTGGTGGGTCCCTTGATTTTTTAAAAGAATATTTTTATTTCCTGTGGTGTTGGTTTTACAATCTCTATTCAAGAGAAGCAGATGATGCACCTCTCTCTTTTAGATAGACTGCTGTTTTCTCTACTGACTGAAAAGTAGCTGTTCCAGGATCACCTACACCAGACAGGATAGTATTTCACACCTGTAGTGACAATGTAAAACAAATACTTTGCCACTATCTGCACTACAGTTTAGATCTGGAAACCAAGAGACTGTGAGTTAGTCTCCTCTTAGGCATGAAAGCCAGCTGGGTGACTTTGAGCCAGTTGCTCTCCCTTAGCTCCAACCCACCTAACAGGGTTGTTGTGGAAGAGGAAGTATAATGTTAATTTGCCACCTTGAGATACTATAAAGTAATCAAGTCAGCTTAAAATATAATCTGTTCAAATCCTCATTGTGCAATTTCTATTAGTATAACTATTCAAAATCTTACATTTTTAAATTTATATGTGGAAAAGTAGGTTTGCCACAACACACCTGTTTGCTTTTAAACCCAGAAAGTTAATTTATAAGATGTAATCAATGAATATCATGGTTGTAAAAACAAAACAGCTCAATAGCCCTTCAAAATTCACTGGACAAATATGATCTGAAAATTTAAGAATGACTCCACTACCCTGCCAGTCACCAAGGCATTTTTTTCTTCCACCTTCTGTCAGTTTTACATCCTAAACAATTTTCAGGCAGTTGTTGTTTATGCAGGCATCTGGCAATTACATCTGTTAATAAATATATTTAAGTTGCCATTGCAGTTAACTGTTGGCTTTAAGCTCAATTTCCTGATATTTCCTCCCTTTGTTCATTTTTTTTTTCTTTCCATCAACCTAAATCTACTTTCCAAACAGCAGGACTACCTCCTAGGGACAATTATCTGAACATGGATTCGAGCTTAGAGGGGTACTGCAGTTGGCTAAATTCAAATAAGTACCAAGTGATCCTTTCTCATCAGGGCAGAGGAAAGCAACCAGCTTGTTCCACTTAGATCCTGTTTTCTGCAGCTGAATGTGCTTTGATTTTCAGATTAGGCAACCTTAAAAGCACGGGGGCTACCCCACCCCGGAATCCAGTAGCCATTATCCGGGCGCATGCGGCACCACAAAAAAAAAAAGAAGAAAGAGGTTATAGGGAAATGTAGTTTACTTTTTTGCATCTTTCGCCCTCCATTTTATTCACAAGTCATCAATTTGCGCATGCACCGATTTTTACTTGCCTCCTCTGTTCCGGCTCTGCAATCCGCAACCTGTGACTGGATTAGAAGGCAAAGGGGTGGGAAACAGCCTGACAGTTGATTGGGCAATCCTGTTGTCAGTGTTGGATTATAATGATAGAGGCAGTAGCTAACTTCAAGCAGGGAAGGAGACGGTCTCCTTTTAACTCGGGAAACTGCAAACTGGAGAAACGAAACAATGCAGAGGGGAGGCAGAAGGGAGCCAACAGCTGCATCCCTTCCTCTCTGGCCACTAAATGCGGCTTGCTGCCGAGGCTGAGAAAGACCGTAGTCCTTTGCCGCAACTTCTCCAAGTATATGCCCGAGGCGCGACAAACGCAAAAGCACCATCCTAACTCTTACCAGCTCTGCCCGTTCTCCGGTCGGGGGTGCTGAGCAATCCAAAGGCTCTGGCGGAAGAGTTCAAAAGCCAGCCGCCGAATGAAACGCCGCCCACCAACTTCAGACGTTTCTCTTTTTCGTTTTGCCTTTAGTCAACACAGCCCGAGTTCCCGCTCTAGCACAGGCAGCGCAGGGCCCTTTTTTTTTTAGGAAAAAAGAAAGAGTAAGCAGTATTGCGTTAGCGACCCCCCCCCCCTCCCAACGCCCCGAGACATGACTACGTCAGGAAGCTGTATTTGGCTGGGCATGCACAAAACCCCATTCCCGTGCAGCTCCCCCGCCCCCGCGGTCTCACTTCCTTCTCGGGAGGAGGGAGAGGCCAGCACAACTATAGAGAAAGCGGCGCATTGAGTGTCCTCGCTGCTGCTGCTCTTTCGGGGGGGGGGGTTGCAATGGGAGTGCTGCGCACGCGCATTAGCTGGCGGGGTTGAATGTTTCCCAAGTGTTTGAAACTGGTATTTGGGTTTTCCACGTTGGATCAAGTGCGGCGTACAGAGCAAGCTGCATTAAGATCACCGGCAGCTCAGGAGAAGCGGCACGCACTGGGAAACCCTGCTTCTGCGAGACATTTTCACCGCGCGGATCTTGTCTGCCGAGGGAGATCTGTGTATTTTTCTAGACCTTCTCCCTTTCCACCCTCCCCTCTCTTGTCCACACACTCACACGGAGACGCACACACATCCCTCTGATTGTTCCTACCACCTCCTTGGTGAGTTACCGACAACGACAGCCATTCAATCAGCTGCTGCTGGAGACTCGCGGACTGTGTGCCTGCCTGCCTGTTTAGAGAAGAAAAGATTCAGATGTAGCTTTTCTGGTGTGTTTTTTCGGTTTGATCCGAGCAACCGGAGAGAGACACTGAGGCGGCGGAGGACCGAGTCTCTGCCATTGGGGCTGCCGTGCTGGAAAGGAAAACTCTCGCCCATTGGGGTGAGAGGACGAGATACACACACACACATACCCACAATTTTCGGCCGGATGAAAATGTTGAATCCTGCCAACGGAGAGCAGCTTCATTTAGCGAACTATGTGGAGGATTACCTGGACTCGATCGAATCCCTGCCTTTCGATCTGCAGAGAAATGTCTCCCTGATGAGGGAAATTGACGCCAAATACCAAGGTAAGAGCTTTCTCCTTTATGTGTTGGTGGACGAGAGTCTGTAGAAGCCACCTCGGCTTGCCTTGTTTGTAGAGATGGTCTCTTGGGTCTCTTCCCTGCGCCCCCCGAGCTTGAAGCAGAGGGTGGCTTTTATTATCGGGATTATTTATTAGTGAGAAGAGAAGCGGAAAGCAAGGAGAGTAGAGAAGGGGGTTGCTCTGCAGGGATACCCAGTTCTTTTTTCCCTCTCGAGGCGGAACAAAAGGTCTTCCTTTCGGTCCTCCGCTCTGAAGCGAGGACTTGGCTTTTTAGGTGTAAAAATACTGGACAAAAAGGCGGCGGCACCGAAGCGGGGCAGAGGAGGGGCAGAGAAATCCGGACGCATGGGGCACGGAGGCAGCTGTTTTCTTTCTCTTTCCCCGGCAAAGAGGGGCTGCTTTTGGGGACGGTGGGACAGCGGCGAGGAAGAAGAGAAGGGAGAGCGATTACGGCACCACATTGAGGAATTTCTAGTATTCGCAATGGCTGTAGTAGGAGAGGGTGCTAGTAAGAGGGAGAGGGCGGGCGGGTGGATTAGCTGGAGTGTGCGAGGGGTGGGCCGGGCTTGTAGCCTTCGTTCCCTCTTCTTTTTTTCAATGGGGTTTGCTTTCAAAACGGGTTGCTCTCGCCCAAATTCTGCAGGGAGAGGGAGCGGAAAGTGATGGGAACCGATTATATAAATCCCGTGTGGGCTGGGGATGTGCGGAGGGCCTCCCCCCTTCCCAAACTCCTGCCGCGTTTTGCAGCTCTTACAGAGGGAGGCTGGATCCTTCCCTCCCTCTCGCACTCTGCAAGCCGGGAAATGGTGGTTGGAGTTAAAGAGCTGGAGAAGTCTTTTGTCACCGGGTGCTGTGAGAGGTAAAAGGGGTGGAGAGCGTTGAAGAGTGCGACGGCTGCTGGTGGAGGTGACACTGGAGTGCCCCTGGCACGTTCCAGTTCCCTTTTTCCGTCGGTGGAGAACTGGGGGAGATAGGAACGGGCTGGGGTTAGCGGCGCTTAGGGAGGAGGAGGATGGGAACAACAAGTATTTGTTTTGTGGTGAAGACTTATAATGTGCCGTCCGTAAGACGCGCCAAAAAGCAGGCGAGAGAGAGTGTAAGAAAGGCGAGAGAAAATGGGAAGAGACAAGCGTTAACTTGCGTGTAGGAACGGCAGTTTGAGCAGGGGCAATACGGAAGAGAGGAGGGTTGAAGGACAAGGGCGGGCATTTCAACCCGCGGTGAGCACTCGATTGCGCTAAAGGGAGACGCCTCTGCGCTTCAGCTCTAAAAGAAGAGAGTGAAAAGCGCCGTCACAGAGCTTTTATAGCTCCTCGTCATTCCCCGATTGTGCTCGCCACGCCTCTTCTTCCATTATTGGTGGAACTTCCCTCAGGAAGCCGCTTTGGCCCCGCCCTGTTGCTCAATGATTAGTATCCCCTAAATTCTGTACCAATCTTCGCTTCGTAGTGACGCTGACAGGACCGAAGGGTGGAGTGGGGGGGGGAGCGGCGGGGCGGAGGTTTCTTCTAATAGTTCGAACTGCCCCGGCTGCTCCTCTGCGATTGATTGGCTTGCTAGTTGAAGGAAGAGTTGAAGCCGTGCGGTGACTAATGGGTTGATGTGGAAGATGAAGGCGGTCGTCGGCCCGCCCTCGGGACCTGATTGGAACATTGACATTCAATGAGGTGGAGGTTGGTTTGGGGCTTTCCCTTCTGATTGGTGGCAATACTTTTTAGCTAGAGGGTGGGCTATTGGTGTAATTCCTTATTCTAATTGGACTGTTTCGACCCAGGCGGGCTGTGGTGGGAGATGCCAGAGCTTGATTGGCCGGCTGGACGGTTCCTGCTCTTCGCGTACGTTCTATTAAAGACAGACGTAAAGAGAAAAACAGACATACACGCACTCACGCCTACCGCCACTTCCCTTCTAAGAACAATGGTCCTCGAAATCGCATCCTGTGGGAGGGACGGGGAGGGAGTGGCTTCGTTGCCTCAGAAGGAGACGGGCGGCAAGGGTGGCGCTTCTGATTGGCAGAGGATAAGAGAGGCAGCTGGGACGAGCTAGCGCTAGGTCTTTTTCGAATGTGGGAGCGGACGCGAGCGCACACTCCCGGCGATGAGGCGGGGCCTGAGGGTCCTTGTTTTCCCGCTCCCTGCGCGCGCTCTCCTGGTTCTACTCCACCCCCTCAGCGACGCCGCGGCCGCGGAAGGCCTCTTTTGCTCGGGGTAGCCCCGCCCCTTCATCCGCGCAATTGACTGCTGCCCTGGAAGCGGGGTGGGGGCGGGGCCTTCACTCTTTCGTTCCGCGCCTTCATTTACTACGGTTGTGACCGGGATTTCGCGGGTCGGGACAAATCCATTTTTGCTCTCTCCCCTTTTGTCCAAATGGTATGTCTCGTTGGCTTGACCCCTTCAAGCCCTGGTCTAAAATAAAGACGTGGACGGAATAAATGGTCGTCACGGGAGACACGAGAGGCTGCCTCGGTTCCAAGACTGAAGCGCCGTTTATATATTTGAAAAAGAAAGTCAATGGAGTACAGTTTTGCGTGTAAATTACACGGCATACACATTGTATTTCCGTGTTTTGCCTCTTGATTTAAAAGAGACTGACGCATTCCGGCCTTGAAAACCATGTATTTCCTCAAGATGGCTTACAAATAGTTTGAAAGACAGTTCGGATTTTAGAGTGAAAACAGTGTACACCGTATAATTAACATAAGCAAAGATAATTAAATTGCATAATTTACATCGTGTAAATTATTGACGGTGTTTTAGAGGCAATTATATTAAAGGCTCAACTAGGTGGCAGTACCTCACCAACCTTGCTGATTTTAAAAGCTAAACTACTTAGTCCAGTAAGTAGAAGTTAGATGGGAGGCCACCAGCAAATTCCCAGTACTGGGAAAAACCCTGCCCCCTCCCCAAAAGAAATGAAAGAAGACAGTTATAGACTACTTTGGTGATGCTTTTAAAAAAACCACATGTCCATGAAATCAAGAACCTCAAGTCAGTTTTAACTTTTTGTACATTATACACACAGACACGTATATCTACTAAATAAAGAGCAAAAAAAACCCCATGATGACTTGAAGTAGAGCCTCTGCGTAAAATCTTGAAGCAACAGAGAATGCTTATTTATTTGCTTATACCAACAATATTTTTTATCCCCAGGCTCCAGTTTATATCTCAGTATGGATTATTTTTGTCTGGGATGGAAAATTAAACAGTTTGTACTTTGTTAGCATCTGAATGTGAAGAGGCTCAGTGGCTTAATGACATTGGAGATGGTCTCTGCTCCAGCAGTTCAAGTCCTAGCACTGGGTGTTGGGGTAAGCTCCCATCATTTGCCTCAGTTTCTGTCAACTTGACAGTTCAAAAGCATGTTCTAGTACAGACATGTCAAACACAAGGCCCGGGGGCCGGATTCGGCCCACGAAGTGGTTTCATGTGGCCCGCGAAGCCATCCTGGAAACAGTGAGGGAACGGCCCCCATTGCCTTGGCCCTGGCTCAGAGACCCTCCTCCTGCCAGAGACCCTCAGATCTGTCCCACTCCTGCCCAGGCCCCCATAGGCACCCTTGATGCGAACGATGTAGAGCTGGCCACACCCACCCAGTAGGCCATACGCGCACTCACCACGCCCACCCAGGCCATACCCACCTGGCTCCCTGAGGGCAACCGCAATGCTGATGCGGCCCTCCATGAAATTGAGTTTGACACCCCATCTAGTAGATCAATGGGTACCATTTTGATGGGGAAACGAGTTGGTACTTTCTGCAGTAGTCAGATTCCTGCTGACTGAATCTTCACAGCCATGGCACCTGTTTGCGTGGTGGCTATGAGGAAGGAGGAGTGACGCTGCAGGAAGAGCCGCTCGTCTTTCTGGGGTGAAGCACCTTGTCCTCCTGTGGCGCACCTTGGGAAGCGCACAAGTATTTCCTACAACAGAACTGGTACACTGGCAGCCAAACTACTACTCTGCAATAACATTGTGGTCTCCTGGCTAATGTAACAAGGCCATATATTAATAATAATCTGAATACGAGACTTCCAAGGAATACAGTGTAAGAGCTATAGGCTAGGGCAGGGCTTTTCAACCAGTGGTACGGGTACCACCTGTGGTACATTGGCACCTAGCAGGTGGTACACGACCATCCTAGAAAAGTGGTAGCGGGAGAGGAGAATGTGGTAGCACCGCACAAGCCTGAGCGAGAAATGGCTGGAGCTGCAGGGCTGCGAGGGCTCAGCGGAAGCGCCAAGATCAGCGCCAGGCTCCAGCTGGAGCCTGGCGCTGATCCTGCTGCTTCTACTGAGCCCAGAAGAAGCACCAATCAGCTGGAATGTTGCAGCATCTCCAGGGTCTTGTGATTTACATTCAGATGCTTGGCAACTGATTCATATTTATGATGGTTACAGTGTCCCATGGTCATGTGAAGTGACCAAACCCTGCTGCAACCACCCAGCAGAGGGGGGGTAATAAAAACCAAATGCCCCCCTTCCCCACCCCCACTGCCAGTCCTCAGCGGAAATGCTCACAACAATGAAAACCTTGGACAGGAGGAGGAGTGCCGCCAGGCGGGCAGGCAGGTGTCTTGCTCGCTGTGTCTTGGGCAATTTTTTCAGTGCCATTGTAACTTTGAACAGTCACTAAGTGAACTGTTGTATGTCGGACTACTGTACTTCACTTTTTTTTGGGTCAAGTTTTTGACACCTTGCTAGAGGACTGGTGGTACTCGGATATTGCCATATCCTAAGAAGAAATTACACGTGCCTTTTTCCAAATAGTGCTAAGCAAAGTACATGATGAAAAGTTTTGGGAGTTTTTTATTTGAGCGAAGATGTTTGATGAAGCTTAAACATTTCTGTTATATGCATGGCTGACGAATAACAACCTTATCCTTTCTTTATAGATATCTTAAAAGAACTCGATGATTATTATGAAAAATTCAAACGGGAAACAGATGCAGTACAGAAGAGAAGATTATTGCATTGTATACAGAGAGCACTGATTCGGAGTCAAGAACTGGGAGATGAAAAGATCCAAATTGTCAGTCAAATGGTAGAACTCGTCGAGAACAGAACTAGACAAGTCGATAGTCATGTGGAATTATTTGAAACCTGCCAAGAGACTAATGATATTACTGGAAATAGCGGTAAGACTAACCAAGACAAATCAAAGAATGAAACACTGACTCAGGCAGAAAAGCCCAACAATAAGCGATCCAGGAGGCAAAGAAATAATGAAAATCGTGAGAATGCTTCTAATAATCACGATCATGATGACATCACTTCAGGAACACCAAAGGAGAAGAAAGCCAAAACTTCCAAGAAAAAGAAGAGGTCTAAGACCAAAGCAGAGAGGGAAGCTTCCCCTGCAGACCTGCCCATTGATCCCAATGAACCAACCTATTGTTTGTGTAACCAGGTCTCCTATGGAGAAATGATAGGCTGTGACAATGATGAATGCCCAATTGAATGGTTTCACTTCTCATGTGTGGGACTCAATCATAAACCCAAGGGCAAGTGGTACTGTCCCAAATGTAGAGGAGAAAATGAGAAAACGATGGACAAAGCCCTGGAGAAATCTAAAAAAGAAAGAGCCTACAACAGGTAGTCTCTAGTTTAGAAGCAAATAAAGCCCTGAGAACTGATATTTATTTCCTGCCTCACCTTTTTGTTGAGATTGCAGGATTGTAAAATGTATATTTTTAAAGGCGGTTATACATCAAACCATTCTTGTCATAGGAATGGCGATAGGAAAAATGTTTGGGTTTTTTCCTTTGATACGGTTGTTAGCAAAAAAAAAAATGAGCTGTTGGTTAAGACATAGAGCAAAATAATGTTAACATGTAATGTTCAGGTTCATCTTATATGAAACATATTTTCACAAATTGGTAAGACTTCACCTGTGAAAATGTAGATGGAAACTTGAATAACATTTTTCATTCTTCCTTTTAGAAGAATGTGGTCTTGTCTTTCCAGAAAATTATTCTGTAGTTTGAATAAAGCAGCATTATCTTGCAAGTTTAACTAAAATACAACCAAATGTAGAGCTTAGGTGCTTAAGCCATCTTATTTTAGTTAGGTTTAAGCACACTTAACTCTGAATTGGTTTTATGGCTTGGAAGTATGTGTTCTTTGTTTCAGTTAAAAATAATTCCAAAACTATGAGCTATCACCATACATCCTATTAAAACATCTTACTGGGAATTAAAGACCATTGCTTTCAGCGGGTTTTGGTTTCTAGGAGAGATGTTTATATCAAGGTGAACTTTTCTGATGGTGAATGATGCAATAGCAAAGGAAAAGAAGTTACAGCATGGCTCTTGTTAAATGTGTCACTCTTAATAGCTCTCTATGACAACATGTTACAAGCTTATTTTTAAAAATGCAAAAGGTTAAATTTTACACAACATATTTTATATACTGGCCAACTACCACAAGGGCCTTTTAAAAATGATTTAGTATATTTTGTATTTAACCAGAATATGGTTTAGTAGTGAAACTTAACATAAATCAAGGCTTTATACTGTCACAGAATAATAGTGTAGCAGTCTTTACTTTGTATAAGTTGTACAAATGTACATTTTCAAGTGGAGTTGCACTTAACTGTATTATAATTGGAAATGCATCTACATACCATGGTGTAGTGGTCAATATGCATTTCCTTCTGTATGTATGAAAGTTGTACAGTTGTGATATTAAGGAATAAATTAAACAAATTGGATAATCCAGTTCACACCTGTGTTACTTTTCTTCTTTCTTTTCCTTTTGTTTTTCCTTTAGTTTTGAATGTATTGGATTGTGAACATATATTTTAATCTCTGTGCATTTAGAAAAATTTAAATGCTTTATAGGTGATTAATATAGTCCTATAAAGAAAAAGTGCATATTTTCCTAAATAATCCACTACTGATTTCTAAAAAGATGTCACTGTTAGTTAATCCACCCTCTTCTGCCAGGCTTTTTCTGCCTAGACACACATATATATGCTAGACAACCCATGACCCATTGGGTCATCACTTCAAAGATATTTCCTTACCTAAATAAAGAAAGAGAATGACCATGAGCAGGGGGGAAAATCAGTGGGAACGACTTCTGACTTCCCATCAGGTTCCCCATTGAGGTTTCTTGTGGGAAGCTGGCAGGGAGCATTGGAAAAGTTGTTTCTTTTTCTGTTTCCCTCCCTGTCTCATCTTGAGTTTGGACTTCCTACCAGCTTTCCCATTGACTTAAATGAGGATTACGAAATCAACCAGAAGTTATAAGCTCAAAGCCAACAGGTAGTAACTGGCTGCTGCTGGGTGGGGGAGGGAGGGATTGTGCGAGTGGCTGGCATGCACACAGAAGGACTGGGGAAGGGGTAGGAGAGACATAACTTGAGACACTTCTCTGCCAGCTTCCCCATTGAAAGCAAAGCCTTTCTATTGGGAAGGTTGCAGAAGATGTCTGTAATCACAGTTCTTGCTATTTCCTATTGACTTCTGGGAAGCTGTCAGGGAGCATGGAAACAAGAATCACCTGACCTCAACAGCATGGCTGCTCTAAAGTGGCCACAACTTTTCCAAATTTTATTTCCTGGTATATCATGGGTTCCCAGCATTCTAAAAGATTGCCTGTTTGAGTTACCTTGTTTCAATAATTATTGCCTTATAGCTTCCAATTTCACCCAATTGAAGGTTGCAAATTAAACATGAGACTTTTTGTAGAATATAAATATATAAACATAATCTCAATCCATTCTCTTGATATCACAAATTCAAGGATAACATAATTACTCTCCTCCAGGAAATCACCATTTCTTCAACCAGTTCTTCCCTGTTGGTGAGGATTAGGTTCAAGATAGTAGACCCCTTTGTTATTTCATCAGCCTTCTGACAAAGTTGTCAGTAAGAAAAAAGAGTTAAACTTCTGACTTGCCAGAGTTTCACATGCCCAGCTGATGTCAGCATAACTGAAATCCTCATTACTATTATTATTTTGGATATCTCTGAAAGACTAATAATCTGATGCAGAAATATCTGTATCTTCTGCCTGCCGTGATAATCTATAATGAAAGAGGTTTTTGTTTATTTATTGTTACCCAAATACTTTAAACAGGGTTGCCATGCTTTGATTTCTGAATTTTAAGCATATTTTTTCTTTAGATTCTGAGAATATGCACCTTTCTCTTGGGTCTGTGAGATGGGCCGTCCTATAGATCCATTAACTTATCTTTTTGAATCAATTGCAGTTTTTCAGTACTTTGGAACTCATCACTGTCATTCCATCAAGTTTCAGGATTGCCTATAACATGTTTATCTTCTTAAATTAAGATCTCTAGTTATTTCCCACAATCCTTTTTGCATTGATGTAGCTACATTTAAAATTTTGAGTACCATCCATCACTCTCTTGTCTTCTGCAAAACTCCCAAGTTTTCATTCTGCTTATCCCATTACTTTCCTCTTGTGTTTTGCTTTCTTGGTCTTTGTCCATACAAAAGTCATATATTTGGTTCTGAACTTTTGCAATCTTCCTATTCTAATTTTATACCATTCTAATGAAGTTTGTGAGGCAGCTGCAAAATATTTCCTTCCTTGTTTTTGTAAGATGTGTTTTCCAGAAATCTTTCATATCATAGACCACTGTTTCTCAACTTCTCCAATATTCTGGGATGTCAACTCCCAGAATGCCAGCCAGTTGAAGTCTACACATCTTAATGTTCCAGAGGTGGAGAAACACTGGCACAAATCATTGTCAGTATCCCTGGTGACACCATTTGAGTAACCAAATTTTGACTTCCAGGATTATGTTTTCTTGCACCATGACCTAACGTTGAAAAAGATGAAAAACCTATTTGCTCCAATTTCCTTCACTTCATGCCCAAAGTCTCATAATCTGCAGAGATTCCTTTCAGGATTTTTTGTCATTCTCACATGGACAAACCCATTGTCAGTGGGTTTCAATAGGCTCGGTGCCCTTTCTGTCATATCCTATACACGGTAAAGGCACAACATCATTCTGAATCTGCATATAGCTGTTCAGTTCCCCTTCATAGAGAAACACTTAACACCATCATATACCCCCTTCTTTCTCGGAGCATTTCTTTGATTTTGTTGATCCAATGTTCTGTGGCATGGTTTTCTCAGGTGACTGGCAGTCATTCTCTAGAACTGTGTTTCTCTATCTCAGCAATTTTAAAACATGTGGACTTCAATATGCTGGCTGTGAATTATGGGAATTCTATCAAAGTTGCTAAGGTTGAAAGACTGGTCCAGAGGGACAGCCTGTCATGGATTCCTGTTTCCATCGGCACTGAGATTTCTTCACTGTCCTGATTCCTCGGATCACAGTCTTCTATATGTTTACCAAAGGAGCTTTTTCTTGACCTTCATGACCTTCAAGAATTGAGTAGTACTTGGACCTACCATTTTTGGGAATCAAACACTCACAACTTAAATTATCCAATCTCCATTGTTTCATTTCTGTGTTGGGACACTATTGACCATCTAAGGCTTTTTTCCTTTTTGTCAAGTGTTTTGTTATGTTATTTTAGTAAAATGCACACATAGGAAAGTGCTTTCTAGCATATTTGTACCATCCTCTTATCCATTATTGTGCATATTTACCAGGGCTAAGGCTTAGCATGTTACTTAAATCTGGAATGACCAATATTTTTTGTATGATGAAATCAAGATATAACACCACCGCTTGATATACAACAGCAACACATCAATGCTTTTTTGAAGCTTGGAGGCCCAGTCTTTCTTTGGTATGTAACCTTCTTCACAGTTGGGAGACTTCATGGCTGAATGCATGGCTCAATAAACAAAATCAGGTTATCTGACTTGCAGTCTGACTTTCATTGGTTAGGTTATAAATTCAGCTTCAACTTAATTTTAAAAATGCCATATTGCTTTGAGAATGTGAGGCAAAGTCACTTAGCAATTTATCAAGTGCTGTCATGCTTAATGTTCTATTTCTCTTTGTTAGGGACACATGTAATTGCCCATTGAAATATCATGGCAGCAAAAACATGAATTTCAGAAGGCAATTTAAAACTGCATAAACATTGAGAGGTGTAAATATCAGCTGTATTCAACACTTACTGGTATGCATTTAGAACTCAGCACCCTCTTTGGAAAGTAATAAATTTGAACTCTACAAGTTTCTTTACTGAAATTGTTAGGATTCAGAAGGACATGTTAAAAGGGAAAGCAAATGACATGCTACAAAGAGAACACAAAAGAAGACAATTCCAATCTTTTAATAAATATGACAACTTAATACCTCTGCACTGACCCCTCCCACCTTTTTTTTTAGTTCATGGGCAATGTAGCAATTTCTGTTTCTTTCCATAATGGAAACTTATGTAATTAAAGTTCATAAGCTCAGAACTAATATTTTTCTCCCCTTGTCTGACTCCTAAAAACTGCCTCCATTAATTCAGAATCAACCATCTCATAACACGAAATTGCTGTGAATCTCCTGCTGAAGAACAACTTCCAGCAGGCTGCCATAAAGTAGTAGCACTGGTCTATTAGAAATTTCTTCCTGCAAATGTATGTACTGCATCCTATCTGTGGACTTTTCAAAGAAAATGGTTTGATTGATTGATCGATTGATTATGTGCCACTATGTCAGTGTCAACATTTAGCACCACATATATTTTCTCGGTGACAATCTACCCTTGCTCTTTCAGGTTTTTCCAATGGTGCACTTGTTGCCACTGTAATTAAGCCCTTCTATTTTACTGCTGGTCATCCTCTTCTCTTTCCTTCCACCTTTGTGAGCAATAGAGCCTTAATGGAAAGTTACATCTTTGCATAATGTCTCTGAAGTAGGATAATTTGGCATAGTCACTTGAGTCTCTAGTGAGAACTAATCTACCTTCATTTTCTAGTACTAGAGATTTTGTATGTAGGGAATATCTTTGAAGGTATCTTGGATGTTTGTTGTACAGTGTTTCAGTATACATCTTTCATTTTTGCTTGATCTTCTTTGAACTGGTGACTGTTTGTCTGTTGGTCTCCTTTAGCATACAAGACTGGAACCTCTTCAGAGTTCAGAGAACTTTGCAGAGACATTCCTTGTTCCTCTATGTCTATTTTTATCTTCAACGTCTTTACAGATGCTGTTGTAATGCTGCTTCTTGTCTTTTCTAATAGCTCTACAAAATCCTTTGTTCAATTCCTTCCTGAGATTTTGTTTTTCTTGGCTATGCCTTCTTTCCTCTTCTTGGCAATATGTGTGGTTTGTTCTGACATCCAGTTTGCTTTCCTCTGAGAGGGGTTTTTTTTTGGCAGTCTCTTTTTACATTCATCCATCACAATATCTTTACATCTACTCTATAATTCCTCTAAATCTGTGTCAATGAAGTTCAGGATTTCAAACCAATTCCCAATGTTCTCCTTGAAAATGGTGCGTATGTACTCAAGATTGTGGGAAATAGCTTTCTTTTTCTTTAATTTAGCTTGGAATTTGCATACGAGCAGTTCCACAGCCAGCAGCTGGTCACATCTTTGATGCTATAATTGAACCCCTTCTTTTAGAAATAATATAGTTAATTTGATTTATACTCCATCTGGAGATGTCCACATACAGAGGCATTGTTTTGGTTGTTTGAAGCCAATGTTAGCTTAAAGAAATAATGGGAATAGCAGCAATTGTTAGGCTGGTCTTCTGCTTCTCTTCAGTTTCATACAATCCAGTTTACATTATTTTCCTCTTTAAGACTTCCAACTTTAGCATGCCAGTCTCCAATCACAAGCAGAACATCTTGAGAGCAATTTTATGATCATAATACTCATAAAACTCTTCTACATTAGTATTTATAGTTGGAGCATAAACTTGAATGATGGTTATTTTAAAGGGTTGTCTGTTGTATAGGTAGAATAGCAGGGGAGTGGTTTCCCACCGGCGGGAAATCCACGAGCCTGGGTTGGATCCGGACACAACATTGTCTGTTAAATCTAATTGATAATATTCAGTTATTGATTGCATTGTAGCCAAGTACTGTTCTTATTATTCCTTTTCTAACCCTGAAAGCAATACTGTTCCTTCTTTGTTTATTGTATCCTGAGTAATACTAATACTTCCATCTCAGAAGCACCAAAATGCTTCCATGGTGAAAGGATTTGCTGGTAACAGGACTATTGCCTGGGGGGATGTTCAGTTAGGGACTCCTTTCGTGTCCCTGTGAACTTTCCCACCAAAGTGGTACTCATTTATCTACTCATGGTTGCCTGCTTTCAGAACTGCTGGGTTGGCAAGAGCTGGAGCATGTGATGGGAGCTCATCCTGCCCCGTGGCAGCAATGGGTCTCAAACATGAGCCAGCATTCTAACCTCATAAGCCACTGTGTTCCTATATCCTGAGTAATAAACAGTGTGATCTTCTGGGTGAAATATATAATCCTAATCATTTCATTTTATATTCCACTGTGTCGAACTTTCCTATGTTCATGTTTATTAGGTTCTGTGTTACCACTGTAATTCCGTAGGCGTAGGTTCAGCTTCAGCTTTTTCTTTCCTTTATGGCAAGATCAGCAACTAGACATCCAAAAGACTTTAATCTAATCATGTCATAAACATCCTTAGTGCTCTGAAACATTCTCTGTTCTTCCTTACCAGCATGTTGAACAGGCTGAGGGGACCATCGTTTGGCAATTATTTTATATTTTCCATCCATGTATTTTTCTTGGTAAAAATACAGGAGTCCTGTTTGTTATGAAACCTCCTTGCACAGTGCCATCATAACTCCAAAGAGTCACTGAATGAGTGGTTGTTCAACAGGGACTAGCTGTATCATTTCAGCACATTTTACATGGGTCTCAGACTGTAGCCTTTTAGAACATGAGCCCCAAATGTAGTAACAGTCCAAGTATTGATACATAGCCTATAAGTGCAGTGATTTGTTCTGACCACACCTACAAGTTCTTACCTGTGGTGTTTAGGAAGAAACCTGACATTTTGAACATCCTGGAGTGCAATTTTGATGCATTTTAGGCCGCTGAAATATTTGGACTTTCCTGGATCCATCCATTCTCATCACACGACACTGGAACTTGAAGAACATATAAACAAGGTGAGTAGGCAGTGAGTGTGGATGGGCTTTTCTATGGACAGGATTCTTAGAAATATAAAGAAACAGTTCATATTATCAAAGATTTTTCTGCATCAAGAAAGATCCCAGCCACTTTTTAATGTTTTAAACTGATCTTGTCAATAACATTCAAAATATGTATAGTATAATTTCTCATCTGTTCAGGACTAATCAGGATCCATCATTCTAGTTTTAAAAACCATTTATTCTCTTAGCAAGTACTGCTATGAACAGCTTCCTGTGTTCAAAGAAAGAAATAGAATAGGTCTATGTGAATAAGAGCAAGATTATTACCGGTATTTTTTCTTTCTTTAAACAGTAAATCAAAGAAAACTGCTTTTCCCTGACAAAGGAGCTTCTTTACATTTCTAAATCTCATTCACTACTTGAGTTAAAGATTTACCCAGAATTTCTTGGAAAGTCTTATAGAGTAGCATATTACATGTGTTAGAGCTTCACTCAGTTTCAATTTTTTATATTGAATCTTCAATTTCCTCTTCAGTTTTATGATAATAAATTACTTTTTTTGTCATCCTGTAAATTTTGTATATAAGATTTTACTAAAACATTTTCCAGTCTTTTCTGTATCAGTATTCACTATGTAATTTGGAAGAATAACTGACAAATGGTTATACTTTCATTGTGGAAAGATACTTGGTTCCATCTTAAATAGAGGTAATTGTTCTTTGATCCTTTTCCTTGCACAATGGATAAGCCACCAATTCTTGTGATGTTGCCTTTTTCAATGTATTTTTGTTTGCTGAAGTTCAAATTCTTGTAGATTTTATTCCAATAAATATATTGATTCCATATTATTTTTACCATGGGTATTATCTAAATCAGTGCTTTTAACATGTGGCAATTTTAAGATGTGTGGGCTTCAACTCTTAGAATTGCTGGCTGGGGAATTCTGGGAGTTGAAATCCACACAACTTGCAGTTGTCAAGTTTGAAAAACACTGGTCTAAACACAATGCTCTGTTTTAATTTCTTTATGTTTGAATGAAATCACTGTGTCTTTGTTATCACAACTGTCAATTCTCCAAAGTTTTTGAGACAAGGGCTAGGGTTATTATATTTTTTCTGATAACCATAATTTAAATAAAGATCAAATGTAGTCATTATGATACTTTCATTTTCATTGGTAACATGGAAATAAAATCTAAGTTGGTCATTAGACAAGAAATATTATTACTTGTGCTAAATGAGGGATCAAATGTTTTAATGTCAGTATATTTCTCAGTCTAACAAGCAAGTTGGTTGTTAAATTTGTTGCAGTCCTAGTGGACAATCACTTAGATATGAGCTAGCAGTGTGCTGCAGCTGCCAAAAAAGCCAACACATTGTTAGGCTGCATTAACAGGGATAGAATCAAGATCACATGAAGTGTTAATACCACTTTACAATGCCTTGGTAACGCCACACTTGGAATACTGCATCCAGTTTTGGTCACCACGATGTAAAAAAGATGTCGAGACTCTAGAAAGAGTACAGAGAAGAGCAACAAAGATGATTAGGGGACTGGAGGCTAAAACATATAAGGAACGGTTGCTGGAATTGGGTATGTCTAGTTTAACGAAGACAAGGATGAGGAGAGACATGATAGCAGTGTTCCAATATCTCAGGGGCTGCCACAAGGAAGAGGGAGTCAAGCTATTCTCCAAACTGCCTGAAGGCAGGACAAGAAGCAAGGGATGGAAACTAACAAAAGAGGGAAGCAACCTAGAACTAAGGAGAAACTTCCTGACAGTTAGAACAATTAACCAGTGGAACAACCTGCCTCCAGAAGTGGTGAATGCTCCAACAGTGGAAGTTTTTAAGAAGAGACTGGACAGCCATTTGTCTGAAATGGTATAGGGTTTCCTGCCCGAGCAGGGGGTTGGACTAGGTGACCTCCAAGGTCCCTTCCAACTTTATTATTATTATTATTATTATTATTATTATTATTATTATTATTATTATTATTATTATTATTATTATTATTATTATTATAAAAGGATATTGTACTATTGAATGGGCTATTGGCTTTAATAAAACTATCTTCACATGCATTAATATATATTAATGCAATGTAATCTATCCAACTAGAAGTAAGATTAATTATTGAAACAAAATAAATTATTGAAAACAAAGCAAATATTTTTATTGAGCTATTATCTTTTTTTTCCAATCTCATTATTTGGAAAAGCACATATTTACATAAATATGTATGCAGTTACTCTAAACTATTTATTTTTGGAATTATACAGGATTTCTTGTGGATGTTATCCACTCTCAAGTGCAAAACAAAATCTAATAAATCAGTATTCAGTAAGATTTCAGGAGACTTTACAGGATTACACACAAAAAAAGCAAAGGAACATTGGTGGTATGTGAAATAATGTCATGATCAAAACATGGTTGACTGAATTATTCAACTGTTTGAAACATAAATTAATCACATTGGTTGTGTTCATGTTTTATGGAAATCCAACAACCACATATTAGCCCACTGTAATGTGTTATGTGAACTGGATCATAGTGATCTTTGGAGGAATTTGAACAAGGTTGACAAAAGCATATCCATTTTGTTGTATCCCTATAAAGTGAAGCTTTCTAGACTCTAGAGCAGAACGCACAACTACCCAGTTAACTGAGGTTGCGATTTCATAAAGTTCAAGTTTACAAATCAGCTATGGGTCATATTCTATCACCATCCTCTCCACTTTTTCTTCCTGAAGTCCATTTCAAGTGATCTAGTCATGAAGTTTTCTTTTTCCCCCAATTACCAATAAGGTGTTTTTTTTTAAAAAATTACTTGCTCTGAAAAACATACAATTGGCTAATAAGAGTTATGTCCGGAAAGACTCAAGGAGGTTTTGTATCTTGTTGCTTTGATCTAAGTTAAGATTTTATTTAGCCTTTCCTAAGAGGTAATATGCATTTAATAAAACTTTCAAAAAAGAGAAGCAGTCTTTGTATGTAACACAATTAGTCATAACCCAAATAGCATCACTATCTTTCATTTGTACTGTATATTTCAATGGCTGTTGTATTAGTATTTTCTAGTTTTTAGAAAATGAAAATTATCTTTCACAACTTATTCTAATATTAAATGCCTCAAGCCACCAAAACATAAGTAGGGTGGGAGTCACCCATACCTTGGGGGGAACCTTGTTCTACAGAACTGGCCCTCCAACAGAGACTTTCAGAACCTATAGTGAGACAGCCCTGCTGGTGGACAGGCACATACTAGGGGAGATAAAGAGTACTTCAACTAACAATGCCCTATGCCACATAGGGCTTTATAGGTAATGGGCAGCAACTTGAATCGCACATGGAAGCAAACAGGCAACCACTGAAGCTCTCAGAGGCATTGCCCATCACTGCCCACATCACTGATTCCAGACCAGTTGGAGTTTCCAGGTGATCTTCAAAGATAGGCCAGGTAAGTGTATTGCAACAGTCAAGCCACAAGATAACCAGGGCACAATTGACTTTCTAAAGGGCCTGTTGATTTAGGAAGAGAAGCAACTGATTTTGTGGTTTTGATAACTGATTATGATAAAGTCCCTCCTTAAGGCTCCTAAGCAAACTCAGCAGAATTTAAGACAAGTGCTTTCATGTGAGACAATTGGTTGAAAAAACAAGAAAGAAGAACAAATCAACATTTTGTTAAAATACAGATTTGAACAAAGAGTTCCTTCTTCCCTGACCCCCATTACAAGGTCAGTGTTAGATCTGTCCCTTTTAAGTTAATTTTAAGTGATCTGGAGTTAGGAATGAACAGTTAGTGCCCAGGTTTGCTGATGATAACAATCAGTGCAGAATGTTAAATTGAAAAGGATTGTGTAAAGCTTCAAAAGGTTTTCCACCTGAGTGAAAAATGATAAATGCAGATCAGCATAAAGAAGTTTAAAACAAAGCATATTAATTCAAAAACCACAAACTCCATATCTACATTAACAGGGTTTGTATTGGTATTGACAGATCACAAAAGGTATCCTAGAATCATGAATAATTCATTGAAAATACCAATGCTGTAAGCAGCTGTTGGAGGTAGTAAGTAAGTAAGTAAGTAAGTAAGTCAGTCAGTCAGTCAGTCCTGGGTAGAAATTATTAGAGAAGGAACTGAAGATAAAATAAATAGCAATGCTCCCATATAAGTCAACACCATGGCTATTGTTTTCTGGCCCAACAAATAGCTTCCAGTTGATCTTCAAAGCTCATGCAGAGTAGATTGTAATAGTCCCCATAAGGCATAGTGAGGACCTCTCGCACCAGGTAGGGCCACAATTTGCTCATCAGTCACTTGGGCAGAAGCTTCACTGGTGTTGCTTCCACCTGTCCATCTTGTAGCAGTTGAGAATCCAGAAAAATCTTCAAGTCATGGAATTGCTTTCTTACAGGCAGTGCCATTCCAAGAGAGCTTCAATGAACAAAACGGTTGATTTAGTTTGGGTTTGACTTTAGCATGTTTTGTCTCCTCTAAGCCCTAATAGCCTCCATGCACTGTCACAGTCATGTTTTTTCACTCAATAACCACTTTGATTAACAACCAAATTGTTGGAAACTAATTACTAAACCAGGATTACTTGTAGTCATCATAACATTAAGGTGCTTTAATAATCTTGACCATTTGGAAAATCCTTGCATTACATCAAGAAAAGAATTAGCTCTCCAGATACTGTTGAACTTCATTTCCATCCATTCATTTCACAGTTAGCAAGAATGATGGGGTTTGTAACACAATAATATCCTGAGACCCACCTTTTGCCCAGTTTCCCATTATATGCTCTATTGGCAAGAAGAAAACTATCTTACATTTTTCTTTTCATTTCCACTAGAGGGGAGTGTAGAGTAAGAAAGTTGATTCCCTTTGATGGAAGTGTTAGAATGTTTCTCATAACTATTATATTATGTTCTTTTCATTGTGTTTTAGAATGAATTAAATGCAGAACCTGCATATACAAATTTATAGCAAGATTTACTGTTACTGAATTTTAGTATCGTAAGATTTATAAATGTAAGATATCCCTTGTAATAAGAACATGGAATTAGCTCAACTATGATAGAAATTTGAGGGCAGTTGGGAAAATAAATATCAGCTGTCAGGGAAATAAAGTAAAGATCAGCTCATATGAGATGTGAGTAGCTTAGCATGGAATTAACTACAGGGAGATGTTTTCCAAGGTCCTGGCCCATGGATTTCCTTTGGATTACTCTAGTGCACAGGTCAGCAACCGGCGGCTCCGGAGCCGCATGCGGCTCTTTCAGCCGTCTCCTGCGGCTCCCAGTCCTTCGGCATGTGCAGTCCCCCCCAAAAAAAAGTGGGGTTAAAAAGTTCAACCAATCAATTCAAACTTCTCACGAAAAAAAAACTTGCAAAGTTTGAATTGATTGGTTGAACTTCTTTGGTTTGTGGGACTGCCCACAAACCTCCTTTCTTCTTTGGACTCCACATGGCGGCAGCGAAGGAAGACACTGGAGGACTGCTGGAAGGTGAGTGGGCCGTTTTTCTGTATGCTGTGCCTTCCTCTTTCTGCTGCAAAAGAGTGGGGTGGGGAGGGACTTGGGTGAGTCGGCAGCAGCCCTTTTCCCACCTTCTGCGCCTTCCTCGGGCTCCCCTCCTGAGAAAACTTTGCTGCCGTCTCTCATTGAGAGAATGGGGCGGCGGAGGCTTGCAGAACGGCGGATCCAGCCTCTGCTGGCGGTAGAGGCTTGCAGAATGGCGGATCGAGCCTCTGCCGCCGGTGGAGGCTTGCAAAATGGTGGATCGAGCCTCTGCCGGCGGCGGAGGCTTGCAGAGAGGAGAGTGGCGGGCTGCGCCTCTGTCGAGGTAGTGGGAATGCTTTGGGGAAGCCGCGCATGGCCGGCGGGAGGGGAAAGCTCTGCGTCGCCCGTTGCTCTCTCCTCCTCTCCCGGCAACTTCGGGGGTTCCCGACCAGGGTCTGCTCAGAGCGCGCATGCGCGCGCTTCCCCTCCACCGCCCCTCGGCAAGATGCGCCCCAGCGAGCTTCTCCCATGCCTGCTTTGCCTCTCTGCGGCTTGCCTCGGCCCGGCTGGTGGACTCTTCCTCTTTGGAGAGCCTGAGTTTTCCTACAAGCAGTCCATCTCCAAGCCCATCCCCGCCTCACTGCTGCTGTGCTGCGGGATCAAGTACCCCGATATGCGGCTGCCCAACCTGCTGGGCCACGAGACGGTGCAGGAGGTGTTGGAGCAGACGGGCACCTGGATCCCGCCGGTGCAGCAGTGCCACCCGGACATGCTTGCAGAATGGCGGATCGAGCCTCTGCCGCCAGCGGAGGCTTGCAGAGGAGAGTGGCGGGCTGCGCCTCCGTTGAGGTAGCGGGAGCGCTTCAGGGAAGCCGCGCATGGCCGGCAGGAGGGGAAAGCTCTGTGCCGCCCGTCGCTCTTTTCCCGGCAGCTTCGGGGGTTCCCGACCACGGTCTGCTCAGAGCACGCATGCGCGCGCTTCCCCTCCACCACCCCTCGGCAAGATGCGCCCCAGCGAGCTTCTCCCGCACCTGCTTTGCCTCTCTGCGGCTTGCCTCGGCCTGGCTGGCAGGCTCTACCTCTTTGGAGAGCCCGAGTTTTCCTACAAGCGGTCCAACTGCAAGCCCATCCCCGCCTCGCTGCTGCTGTGCCGTGGGATCAAGTACCCCAATATGCAGCTGCTGGTGCTGAAGCAGTGCCACCCAGACACACTTGCAGAATGGTGGATTGATCCGCCGTTTTGCAAGCCTCTGCCACCAGCAGTGGCTCAATCCGCCGTTTTGCAAGCCTCCGCCACCAGCAGTGGCTCGATCCGCCGTTTTGCAAGCCTCCGCCGCCCCATTCTCTCAATGGGGCGGTGGAGGCTTGCTTCGGCTGCTTTTTTTTTGGCAGAGCCATCCATACTAGAGGTGGACGGGGGCAGGGCTAGTGTACGTTTTGCCTTGTTCTGCGTATGCGTGTGCGTGCACACACACGCACATTTTGCGGCTCCCACTTTTTTGTGTGACGGAACTGGTTCCGAGTGGCTCTTTTGCTGTTTCAGGTTGCCAACCCCTGCTCTAGTGGGTTCAAATATTCCCAAGTAACCTTCAGTTCTCCAGACTGCTCCACTAACATGGAAACCTAGAATACAAATTAGAACTCGTACCGAGTACCTAATTCAAGTGACATTTGAAATTCTTCAGACTCTGGGTCACACACCCCTACTTCTTGTTGAGTCTCCTAGCCTATTTTGGAGGCTTCATGCAAACCAAAATTACTACTGTTTCCTTGCTGTACCTTTTACATACATTCCTTGTCCACCTCTACATGCATTCTTCCTTTGCTGGAGGAAATCCAAATCAGGAACCCTCTTCTTTGATAATATGTTAGTTAGATTTGATGAAGTCAAACCAGTGCATACTTTTATTCATGCAGTTGAAACTGCAGTGAGCAGTTTCAAAAATATTCATATATATTTTAAGACAAATCTGAAAGCAGCTTGGACCAGCATAGCCAAGGATAAGTTAATCAGTCTGTAATTGGAACCTTACTGAAAAAAAACCCAGATCTGAATCTTCTCCCCTTTCAACACTTCCCACCAACCTATTTTCTTTTACTAAGAGCCAATTTATGAATTGTTTTTTTAAAACTCAGAACCTTCTTTCCTTTCTGCTGAATTAAAATGAGCAGATGGATTATTTGAATGGTTATGTAATATAATCATTTTTTCCCAATTAATAACCATGCAGAATATACACGTCCAAAAAATGAGTATCTGAAATAAAAAATGTTTCCTCTTTTCAACAGCCAGCCTTCCTGCCTACTTTCCCATGTCTTCCCCTCACCTCTTTTAAGAGTTAGGGTGTATCAGTCCCATTCAATCATCACAGGCCTTCTTTCATTCTACTCTCAATTATTCTTCTGCCCAAGCAATATATTTTAAGGCAATTTTTTTAATAACATTACTAACTTGCTTACATGAATGGTGGCCTGAATGGGTAACTACTTATTAAGCACATGCCTTCCCACTAATCTAAGTGGCCATGTAGCCTGCTTCCAGAGATTTAAGACAGTGTATTTTCAACCTCTTTTCTGTTCATCTTTCCTTAAAAAGGCCGCACACAATGAGTTTTATGACTGAACGTGCAGTAGTTTTGACGGATGTTTTGTTAAATATCCCAGCAATAGAATGGTTACTTTAATGCAGGGATGTCAAACTGCCGGCCCACGGGCCGTAGCATCACAAACCGCGCCCATCCCATTTTTGGCAATGGGAAAAAGTTCCGAGACGTCGCGACGTCGCGAGTTTGACATGCCTGCTTTAATGGAAGCTGTGGAGATTGTTAGGCTTGTATCTATTGCTTTTGCAGGGAACATTAGGTTTTTAATCATGGTAATGTTCCTGTCGTTGATTTAGCTGAGCAACCCTAATTATTAGTGAGTAGCATATACAAACGTTTCTGGCATTACTTTAGTTATTCAGCTCTGAATATCCGTTATTAATCCTAAAGGCTTGAAGAAGAATTGACTTAAAAGACCACAATCCAATTCACAATATGTCTTTCATCACAGCAATCTCCAACCTATTTCTGTCTAGATTAGGAGAGCTCAGTGTCACAACTAAGGGTAAGGTAGAGCTTTATTTCATATTAATAGTTGGTGATTTTTCCTTTTGAAAGGAATTTATAAGGTACACTTCAAAATGTAATTAGTAAACAAAATAGCACTACTGTGCAAAAATGCTAAAATATAATGCAATGTGTTTTATTTTCTAATTCAATTTGTAAAGGTCTCTTCAGAAACAGAAAAAGACACATCAGTTTGTTTTTAAACACTTCATCTTAATTTTATGCAAATCACAAAAGAATTGTTACAAAGCTTTCGAAGTATACATGTACATAGAAATTATACAATTGACCTTTTCAATTCAATGAATATGATATTGAATTTGCTGAAAAATAAAATGGGCACTACTTTTAGTTGGAAATGCATATTTTAATGTTACAAAGCAATGCTGTTTTAAAAAGTAAATGCATGCATTTAGTAAAATAAAGCTGAAAGATACTGACTCGGCATTTTAACCATTTTTATAATTTATATACAGCGTCAAGCCATTCTGTGAACTATGGTAAGATACATTTACCTGCAGTGAGCAAAAAGTATTTCAAATTTATTCTGTTAATTGGAGGATATGAACCTATTTCCCCAATCTTATCATACAAAAGTGGGACAAGCTGATGTCAGCTTTGCCATTATGAAGTAAAACACGTAAATACCTCATATTCAGCTTCAGTTTAAGCAGTTATTAACTTGATCCAAGAAAATTCACTTCCTTTTGAAAACTGAGCAAATACATAAAACATTTTCATTGCCACCACCCATTCCTTGCATAGTTGAAACTGGTACTGTTACTGCTTACCAGTCTCAACAGAAAATGTTAAATCAAAACACTAGTTTGCTAATATCAAAATGAACTAATCTACAGTTTAAGTTTAGAAAGGTTTGATGAATGTGAAAACATTCTAAAAGTTTTTATAGCAAATAAAAAATATAAAACTAGACCTTGTCATAAAAAACAAACATTCTATTGTAAAATTAGCTATTAATATAACCAATGAACCTGATACATGCAAAATTAGAAGCATAAGGCTGTTGTGTCAAATGCTTTTAATATGTAAAAAAAAATCCTGCATCCTCAGGTGATACCATCCCAATCCCATTATTTGTATTACTATTTCAAAGTATATTAACATCCAGAAAATGTATCATTAATAATTCAGGAACCATGATAAAGATACATTGTACCTAAAACAGTATTATCGTATTTTTCTGCAACTTTAATCAAACTGGAATGCTCAATAACACTGTTAAGTTCAGGAATACTTTCAGCTGTATCCCCAAAACCATGGTAGTGTCCATAGTGCAATGTATCTCCAAGGTCATCCAACCATGGGGGCCTATTTGAAACAAGACTACTTGGGCTTCCATTCAGATGTAAAGAACCACACATATCAGAAGCATTTAGAACTTTTGCTGGTTCCTCAACACTATGGCCATCACTGATTATACAGTTATGATCAGAGATTAGTGCATTAGGTACTATCAGTGTTACGCATTCTTCACGCCTGGAACTCAATCCATTGAGCCGAGGTGGGGAACTGAAGTCCAAATGTCCATTGATGATATTTCCATTTGCCAATGCTTTCAATATGGAGTTATTGCAATTCATATCTGTATTAAGAAATAGACCCGTCAAGCACAAATCGACTCAAAATAAAAGCCATCCTCTCTACACTCTTTATCACACACATTAAAGTTGTTTTTTCCAATGATGTGATTGAAAAACAAGCTAGTGCTCAATTTGCAGCCCTATCAGAATATTTTTGATGAACTTAATTGTGGATACTTTCCCCTTCCATCCCAATTTCCATTTTTTCCTGCCAGAAAAGTAAACTGGTGGGGAGAGAACAGACTACACATGGCACATTCCCAATGAAAATATGCTCACCTATTTATACCTAGGATTTATTAAAAACAAATCCCTAATATATATTCACAACCCATACAGTTGACTCATTTAGCTTGGCCTTGAGTGAGCCCTTTTGAACTGAGAGTATTCTGAATGTAAGTACCCCACCCTTGAAAAGTAAAAGTAATTATTAATTGCAAATGAAATTAATATGGATGGCATTTTCTTTAGTTTTCAAATAGGAGTTTTGGATAATCAAATGATTGAAATTAATTCAGCTAACATTAGCAGCAAGCTAAAAAGAAATGTTTAAATCCATATGGAATAACTTGGGGAAAAAACTGGTAGCACTTGCAGAGCTTTATTTGACATACTAAAACTGGTCATGTGATTATGTAGGC
Organism: Vipera berus; assembly: GCF_964194415.1. Taxonomy (NCBI): domain Eukaryota; kingdom Metazoa; phylum Chordata; class Lepidosauria; order Squamata; family Viperidae; genus Vipera; species Vipera berus. The sequence goes on along the minus strand of NC_138206.1, from coordinate 93,982,521 downwards.
AGTGCAATTAGCTTTTTATTTAATCATAATAAATAACTGTTGCATTAATTAAGCTATTAAGATTCTTTTAAAAAGCAATACTCTGTAATCAAGGCACATGGCATGCATGTTTAACTCAACACTGGCAACATTTTACACCTGAAACCAACACCTTCAAAATCTTACAAACACCTTCTACAAATATTCATGCTAGTTAGGAAGCTTTAAGGTACTTTAGCAATAAAATAGCTTAAGAGTTTGGACATATGCAAAAAGGTAAAACTATAGATAAAATGCATACTGATTCTTGCAACAACAAGGGGTCTGCATTGTGGAAACGGTGTAAATTTCAATCTCTCTGGGTTCAACAGAATCATTCTTCTGTTTTTGTTCTTCAATCATGTGAATGATCTTTTGGTTAACAGGAAACTCTTGCCTCCCACCTGATATAAGAGCAAAGTCTCTATCAACATGCATATTGTTAGCATCCTCTTCATTTCCTCCATTTGTCATTGGTATTAGGCCACCAAAACTTTGATCTGTTTAAGAAAAAAATATTCAGAACAGTATATAACTTATTAATCCAAAAGAAAAAAATACACCTATATTTAGCACTGTTAATAAAAACAAGGCAACACCAATGTTTGGGGCAGGTGAAGTTTGAACTTTTGTGATATGAAAGCTTTGCGGGTCAATCTTGAATATTGTCTGTACTAGTCTGTCTCCCAGGCCATTACAAATCTTGAATCCTATCTACCTCAGCATGTTTACTCGCTATATCAAGGTTTGTAAACAAATGGTTTTACGTGGCAACTGTTTTACTCAAAACTGGTCAACTGAATATTGTCCGCATTGAAAAATTCAGAATGAGAGATAATAATAGTGTATTCTTCAGATTTGTTGTAAAAATATTATTTATTTATTTTCTATAATCACCCAACTCAACCAAGTTATCTCTGGGCGGCTTACAGTTCTAAAATTATAGAACTATTATAATATAAAAAATAAAAATAATAAAAATATCTACTATATAAACAGCAGCTGTTATAATTAACAAGTAATAGTAAAGCTAAGTAATGGTTAGCTTTAACTCATTCAGGTAGATAGCCAAGTTTTTAAAACTTTGCGAAAAGCCAACAGCGTTAGGCCATTGTAATCCCAGGGGGACAATATTTTATAAGGTAGGGTCAACAGCAGAAAAAGCCCATCTTCTAGTACCCGCCAGTAGGAACTTTGACTGATGGGATCTGCAGCATGCCCCAAATGCTGGCTTGATTGGATAAGTAGAAACTCCTGGGAAAAGATGGTCCTTCAGGAAATCCTGTCCCAAGTCATGTAAGGCTTTAAAGGTGACAACCAGCATCTTGAAACACAGTCAGCCAGTGGACTTCACAGTTACATGTACCGTGTAGCTGGCACCATTTATTACCCATACAGCCACATTTTCCAGCAGTTGAAGTTTCTGAATTCTAGAGCATGTTATAGTAATCTAAATGGGAGGCTACAAGGGCATACATGAAAGTGAGCAGGGACTCCCAGTCTAGAAATGGGCGCAACTGAGCTGTGAGTCTAGGAGGACTCCAAATTGTCTTGGATAGTGCCAACCCTTCCAGAACTAGAGATGGAAGAACCTTATCTCTGGAAAGTCCAAATACCCACAGCAATTGCTAGGGTCGAGTCAGAGCCTGTTGTCCCCATCCAGACCCAAACAGCTTCCAGACTCTGGGATAGGCCATCCACAGCATCACTTAAGAGATCTGGAGTAGAAATGGGAAGGCCTGGAAAAAACGCCAGAAAAATTGGAAAAAACCCAGGTTTTTCCCGCTTTTTCCAAAGCTGTTTTTTTTCCTAGAAAAATTGAAAATGTTCTTTTCCGATGATAAATAATGTATCTATGACATGATATTCAAACTATGTAACATGAAGACTTTAATGAAAGATTCCTGTAAAGTCTTAAATTATTGCAAGTTTTCTCAGCTGAAGACAACCAAATCCTGGAATACAACTCAAGTAACACTGTACTTCTCAATGCAGTTCTCAAATAAGAGAAATATGCATTTGTGCCACTAGGGGGCACTGCAGGGAAAGGCTCCAGTTTAGTTTGCATGTTGATGTTTTCTTTTTTTTGTTACTTTTGAGGGAAAGGGTTACCTGTTTTATTGCAAGCATAATATTTTTATATACAATGCATTTCACACAATTCATAAAACTACTCCACACTCAATTTTTTTTCAATTTTTCCAAAGTATCTTATTTTTTCCGGAAAAAACCCGGCTTTTTCTCATGGCTTCAAAATTTCCGGAAATTTTACATCTCTAGTCTGGAGTAGATATGAAGCTGAAAGTCATTCATTCACATATTGATATCTCACCCCAAACTGACAGATTACCTCACCTATTATTGCCATTTTTCAACTGAAGTGAAAAAGATCCCCAAAGTCTCACCTTCAGTTCTAGCTTTCTTCATTCCAAAATTGTTCATGTCTTCAAAAGATCGTTTTCGACTAGGCCCTCTTTGACTAGTATTCTGATGGACCCCATTTAAAGTGCCATTGCTATAGAAATGGTTCAATGGGTAGTTCTGAAGGTTGAAGAGTAACTGAGCACATTCCTGGAAACCCTGGGTATGAGCAAGATCTGCTGCTGTCAGGCCACTGGCATTTCGTAAGCTGCACAATACAAATATATTGAATTATACCCCATAATAAAAAATATTATGGTGACTGCTGATTTTACTAATTCTGAAGATGAGCTTTTTTTCTAATTTGCCTAGTAAGGATACTTAAGCTATCGAGTTTAAAATTGTATCTTTTGAGCACATATCTGCTTTCTAAGCAAAAATTGGGAAGCAGTACAATTAAGAATCATGTGCCATAAAGAGTAATTCCTAATTAAGTGCCTGAAATTGTTAAAATGTCTTTGCCTGCAGCCTGAAGCATTTCACCTTTACACAAACTTCAGACATTTGATCCAACTCCTGTCTTATATCATCTCATTTGATTAAAAGGAATTATCTGTAAATAAATATTCAAAATAATTGTTTTATAAGAGTCCGCAGCATTCTAGAATCTCATAGCACAAAAATATTTCAGTTCTTCTTAACAATAAAAAATAGGTATGCAGGTGTATATCTTGCCAATGTTTATGTTTTGTACTAAGCTGGCAGCTTATATCAAAGTTTGTGACATAATAAGTGGTAGAATATTATTCAGTTCTTTGAACCATTATTGTGGAACATATTAAGATTTTGTGTTTTAAAACTGAAATTATATATATATATATACAGTATGTGTCTGTCATGCCTATTTTTTCTCCAATTACAAAATCCTGTGCCTTGTATATCTCTTTATAAATCATGTAGCGTAAGCAACACGGTATATGATTAGAATGAGGAAACTGACTGTTGGGGTTATTTATGAAATAAGAGAAGCAAATGTCTGAAATAAAGTATTAATATATGCTTAATTCAAAGCACAAAAAGAAAGAATTCTGAGATGGGAATGTTTCAAACCAAGTAGCTATTATTAATTAAAGTTACTCCAATTCTTTGGTGGCAATCTGCAAAGACTGTATATCTTTGAGCTGAACTACAGATGTAATGCAATTTAGAATAATTAACCTCTCATGCAAGTGGAATATAGTCAAGAAACCTACCTTATCAAATTCAGGCCAGCAAACACCTCTAATCTCAGAGACTGTAAGAAGGAAGTTATAAATGAAAGCCAAAGACTATTAGCTATCTAATAAAGTCACCTGAAATATCTACTCTAATTCTGAAAAAAATCTAAGCCCAGTTGTCAATATAGCTAATGAGCAATGCTAAAGAGGTTGTAGAGAAAATGGTGATTTATTCATAATTTCTCTTGCTCAATGGAGAACAGAAATTTGCAAGAAATGGTAAGAAATACGACAAAGGAGTCTGAGCACAGTACTAATAGACTTATTAAAAATAATATAGCAGCAGCAAGAATCTTGTAATGGAAAGGTGTGGAACTGTTAACTGTTGAAACAATTAAAAGACATGCTAAAAATGGATCCAAATATTGAGAAACTGCTCTGAATGAATTCTTTGTATATCTTTGCATATATAGGACAGATACTAGGGCCTGGATTAATCTTTTCAAGAAGGAAGCAGATAAGCAAAGGCAATAATCACGATATATGAGATTACAGAATCTGTAGACAAACAAAACTCATTTGAGACTAGCATAATTAATGTGGTGACATCAGTAAATACAGTTAGGATAGCACCAAAAAATCTTTCAAAATTGAGAGAATGGCCTCTAACACGTTAAATACCATTGACGTATGAAATTGTAAATCAATGATCAGAAGAACTATTTCCAGGGCTTTTTTTCTCATAGAACGCTCAGAACGGAGTTCCGGCACCCTTTTTGGATGGAACCTTGTAGGGTAGGCAAGGCAGGCTGTATGACATGTGTGAGTTCCGGCACCTTTTTCTTTTACAAAAAAAGCACTGACTATTCCTACTTTCTGTCAGAGATTGGTTTTGATCTGGGAAGGAATTATGGACTAATGCTGCATAAAGAAAACTACCAATTCAGCAGGCAGCTGCAATAAAAAAAATGCAACTCCAATATTGCAGTATCTTCACACCTAGATAACTTTCTATGAGGAAGAGTTTTAACAAATGCAATGTAAACCTTGGTGAGAAAAGAAATGGGAGGAGTGAATATGAAAGAAGTGTGTATAACCAGTGAAAAGAAAGTAGATGCAGAAACTTTATTTTGAAGCTGCTGCTTTTTGCTGGTTGAGAGATTGGTTTGTGTTAGAGAATACAGATGTATTAGATTTGGAAGGTTTTGACAATGTATCTGGATGGCATGCATATTTATGGTATGATAAGATAAAGGTCCACAAAGGTTTTAAAAATCATATAATTAGAAAGTCATTGATTAATGTGTGGATGAGATATAAAGATCTGTTAGAAAGTAAAACACCCAGGTGGATTTCACCACTAGAGGCTAAGACTCAGAAAAGGTCAAATATGGAAACCAAGTGGCTGAAATATAAGGATATATTGGTACAAGAAGGAGACCAATTTAAGATAAAAACGTATGAGCAGTTGAAAGATAATGTTGATGATTGGTTTCAATATTACCAAATGAATGAAGTGTATAAAATGGATAAAAAAGAGGTTTTCAAATAGAGAAATCCAAATTGGAAATGTTACTGATAGATACAAAATTAAAGAATCTTTCCAAGATGTATAATTTATTGCTGGAGTGGCACACAGAAGATGAACAAGTGAAATCAGTGATGATCGATTGGGCTAATGATGTGGGGCATAACACTATGATGGAGGACTGGGAGAGGATGTGGAAAAAGGGTATTAAGTTCACAGCATGTAATGTTTTGAAAGAAAATATGATGAAGATGATGTATAGGTGGTATTTAACACCGGTTAAACTTGCTAAAATTTATCATACATATGATAATAAATGCTGGAAATGTAAAGCTGTAGAAGGAACCTTTTACCACATGTGGTGGACTTGCCCCATAGTAAAAGACTTCTGGGAAAAGATTTATAATGAATTAAAGTTTTGAAAAATACATTTATTAAGAAACCAGAAGCCTTCTTATTGGGTATAGTCGGAAAAGAAATTCCCCAAAAAGATGTTTCTTTCTGTATGCCACAACAGCGGCGAGAATTTTGATAGCTAAGAATTGGAAGACACAAGAAATACCAACGGTGGAAGAATGGCAGATGAAAATGATGGACTATATGGAACTCGCTGAACTGACAGGGAAAATCCGTGACCAGGGAGAAGAGTCGGTGGAAGAAGATTGGAAAAAATTCAAGGATTATTTGAAGAAATATTGCTATACCAACTAGTTTGAAATGGACTTGGAGGTGTTTATAGGTTGTAGTTTTAGAATTTAATGTTTAGTATTAAGGATATTATGAAATAATGATTGTTAAATGATAAGAAATTAAATATAGGTAGATATTAAATATGATTTAAAATTATGAAATAGAAATTGCTAATGAGGATTAACGAACAAACGCAGATAGGGGGGATTCGAGGAAGTCACCTGAAAATGATTAGAAAGATTAGGAATAATGGAAGTTAAGTATTCTTTTTGTATTTTTGTTGTTGATTGTATTATTTATGTCATGTCTTGTTTTTTATATATTTTTTGTTTAAATATATGTTTATATAAAACCAATAAAAAATTAAAAAAAAAGAAAGTAGATGCGTGGTTTTTCTGTTTTCAAACAGAGGAGTCCATTGAAATGAATGACAGAAGTTTTAAAATCAGAGCAAAAGGAATTCATCATATAGTACATTAATCCAATCCATTTCCGAAAGAGATGACAACCACTATTGTGAATTTACAAAAGAGGTTAGAGGTTAGATAAATTAATGCAACTGAAGATTATGAAGTAGCCATATAGTTACCTATCTTTTCAAGATGGAGCCTCAGCAGGGGCTCAGCTACTTTCCTTCTCCACCCACCTCCTTAACTCACAGCCATTTTTTGCATCTGTCTTTACACAAAGGGAAAAAACAGACTAATTTATAAGAAACAGTGCCATAAAAAACAGAATAGAAACACAAGATAGGCAAGAAAATGGTAAGTGAGCACTTGTCCAGCCTAGACATGTTCAAATCACCAGGACCAGATGGATTACACCCCAAGGTTCTGAAGGAACTGGCAGATGTGTTCTCAGAACCACTGAACTATATTTTTCAAAGATCCTGGAACACTGGGGAACTACCAGAGGACTGGAAAAGAGCTGATGTAGTTCCCATCTTCAAAAAAGGGAAAAAAATAGATCCAGGAAATTACAGACCTATCAGCCTGACCTCAATACCTGGAAGATTCTAGAAAAGATAATCAAACAACGAATCAGTGAAGACCTAGAGGCAAAGAAAGTCATTACTAAAAGCCAACATGGGTTTGTCAAAAACAGATCATGCCAGACAGATCTTATTGGATTCTTTGACCAAGTGACAATATTAGTGGACCAGAGGAATACTGTATTGTGGATATAATTTACTTAGACTTCAGTAAGGCATTTGATAAAGTAGATCACAACCTACTATTTGATAAGATAGAAAAATGTGGACTAGATGGATTCATAGCTGGCTGACCGGCCGTACTCAGTGTGTGTAAAAAGATGTTGAGACTCTAGAAAAAGTACAAAGAAGAGCAACAAAGATGATTAGGGGACTGGAGGCTAAAACATATAAGGAATGGCTGCTGGAGTTGGGTATGTCTAGTTTAATGAAGAGAAGGGCGAGGGGTGACATGATAGCAGTGTTCCAATATCTCAGGGGCTGCCACAAAGAAGAGGGAGTCAAGCTATTTTCCAAAGCGCCTGAAGGCAGGACAAGAAGCAACGGATGGAAACTAACCAAAGAGAGAAGCAACCTAGAACTAAGGAGAAATTTCCTGACAGTGAGAACAGTTAATCAGTGGAACAACCTGCCTCCAGAAGTGGTGAATGCTCCAACACTGGAAGTTTTTAAGAAGAGACTGGACAGCCATTTGTCTAAAATGGTATAGGGTTTCCTGCCTGAGCAGGGGGTGGACTAGATGACCTCCAAGGTCCCTTCTAACTTTATTATTATTAACTTGGTATAGTGGTTAAGGCAGCAGGCTAAAACTGGGAGACTGGGTGACCTCAGTCAGTCACCCTTTCTCGGCCATTGGAAGAAGAAAACAATGGCAAATCACTTCTGAAATCTTGCCAAGGATACTGCGGAGGCTTGTTCAAGCAGTTACCTGGAATCAGTATTAACTAGAAAACACCAAAAAGGTATTAGGGTAGATCTGCTAAGTAGATCTGATAGGGAATCAGAAATAAGATTGTTTCAAAGTTGTATTAAGAGTGAAATTTATTTCAGAAAATGACTTAGTAATTCAAACATAAGCAAGCTCCCTGCCAAGATCAACAAAGAGGAAGTAGGTTTCCTTTTATACAATTTGCCTTATTTTTAATGGTAAAGAAAAGAGAGTTTTAAAACTTTTAATAGTGAAAGTGAGTTTGAAGGGAATGACAAAAGTTTTTGATTTAAGTAAGCAAGAATCTGCTATAGACTTTTTCTTCCTATTAAACAAGGCGGCAATTTTTCTATATATCATGGTACATAGAAGAGATGAGAAGTGAATGAAATGAGTATACTATGAGTAATTGTAAATTCAATCCAAATTGAGATCTAAACAACAAGCTTATTTAGATAGGGAAGACAAACATTTATATCATAATATAAATCTATACATACACCTCCTGGCGATCCATTTATCTTATCTTGTTAGTATGTAAGGCCAATTAATACAAAGCAGGCCTTAAAGGCAGAATAACTGGTTTTTGTTCCATTAGCTTTACCCCACACGCAAAAAACTGTTGAAAAAATCTGGCAAACATTTCTTGAAAACAATTCTTTTCGTTCAATCGTATGTTAGGTTTCTTCAAAAATGTGGACTTTGATATGGACTAGACATACTCTATCATAACATTTAACACAGATTTAACAGAAAATAGCCTTTAGGCAGGAATAGATTTTTATTGATCAAGATTTTTTAAAAATTGGTAGTATGGAGTTTATGTAAAACTGGCTTAAGGGAACAGTGTACTAAAGATACACAGTACAAGTAGTCCTCAATTTACAAGCATCTGTTTAGGAACCATTCAAAATTACAACGGCACTGAACAAAGTGACAGGACAGATCCTTCCACTTGCAACCATTGCAATATCCCCATGGTCACATGATCAAAATTCTGGCACTTGGCAACTGGCATGTATTTGTAACAGTTGCAGTGTTTCAGGTCATGTGATCACCACTTACAACCTTCCAAGCTGGCTTCTGACAAAGTCAATAGAAGAAGCCAGATCTGTTTAATGACCATGTGATTCATTTAACAATTGCAGTGATTTGTTTAACAATTGTTGGGGAAAAAGTTGTAAAATTGGCTGTGACTCATTTAACAACTACCTTGCTTAGTACTGGAAATTCTGGTCCCAATTGTGGTAGTATGTCAAGGACTACTTGTATCAAAATTCATTACTCAGGTGACTGAACTACCCACTTGAAGTGGCACAATACTTAATTTGCTAATCCAAAGAATTACTTAGTATTTATACAATACAGTTCTATATCCTGTGCTACAGGGAAAATATTGCAGATTATATTAGTCTGTTGTAAATAACCACAGAATATTGCTAACAGCAACTGCTACAACAGCAGCAGCTTACAAAAAGGTTTTCTTATGCTTTAAAAAAAAAGTACCGGTAGGTAACAAGGTAGAGGAAGAAAGAGAAAAATTTGCACTTTTCAAATGGGAAAGCGCCAACTGGAGGAAAGAACAAAATCTAGTTACTCAAAACATGTTGAATATGTAACTCTGTGATACATGTGATTTCATCTGAGTTAAAATGTCTATTCTTCTGATCTTTAGCAGTCATGTGCATGTATACCTTGGTTTGCAGTACTAAGGGCAACTTTGATAGCGACTTCTCCCCGTTTGCCTCATCCACATTCCTCTTGGTAATGTGCTGCTCCCAGAGACTTCATGTCTATGGTTATTCTTGCCAAGAGATCTTCTCATCTGTAGTCTCACTCTTCTTCTGTTTTGGATTTCCACTTAGCTATGTCCCCATGACATCCATTCTAAGGTCATGATTCATTTGAGACTGTTATAATATTATAAACCAGCTATTAAAGGATGGCAGTGATGAAGCATGTAGTATTTTAGAACAAACTGTGCAATGTTCTTAGTTAGAAACAGATTCATCAGCAGTTCCAATTCCTATTGAAGTTATCAACAGACATTCCTTGACTATATCGAACCTTATCCTAAATGTGATGTTTGGTATTAACTTCACAATTTCAACTGTTAAGGAACTTCTGTTTATTATATATGAATACTTATACCTTTCAATAATGAAAGAATTAAAAGCCAATCTATTTCTAACAGCCTACAATAAGTTATTTTTTCTAAAACTTAAGATCGCAGAGCACAAATTGATTAGGAACAGTAACTCCGACATTGAAAAATTGCTACTTTGCTAATTACAATTATTAGATCATGATTGAAATTTCAAAGCCAACATGTTATAGTGGTGAAGGTGCTGGGGAAATCCACCCTCAGCCATGAAGTTGAGTGGTTTTGGGCCAGTCCCTCTCTTAGCCCAGTAGACGTCATAATATTGTTGTGAGGAAGAGAAAAATTGAAAGAATGCAGTGCACAGTCTTGAGCTCCTATAGGAAAGGCTGGATATAAATCTAACAAATCATAGGTATCCTGAAGACAGTTGTAGACAAAAAAATGTGGTAACAAATATTATTTTGCCAGAGTTTTTGGTAGCTTTCTAATGGTTTACTAGAGAAGGAGAAAGGGAAATTCATTTCATTTATAGGTCAGCTGAAAAATTATCCACTTATAATGTCACATACTTTGAACAAAACATATCTAAAATGTTTGTCAAAAAAGGGGATGTTGAGCTTATATGAAGACTAGCCTCCAAGAATAATTTATGCAACTGCCAGAGTTCCTGTAGCTCAAAATTTTTCTTCATTAATGTCATGAGATAATTTAAGAAAACAAAATATCCACTCTTAATATGCTCATTTAAAAATATTCAAAATATATTGTTAGTTTATAAATTATAAAGAGACTGTAATTAGGCTAAGCAAAAGCATGCAAATCTATATATTCTATTATCTGAATTCCTAGATTAGCATTAAAACCAATCACCGCAACAAATACCTCAACAGTATGCCTTGTGTGCAGAAAGGAAGCGATACTGAACATTCAATGCCACAACTGTAAGGTTTTCGGAGAAGCACCTGTGGCAGTTTCAGCAGTTTCTATATGGAAAGCTCCCCCTTTCTAGGATTACTTGAAAAAATCAAGTCAATTCGAATTACGTAGCTGTAAAACATTGACATGTGTAGTTTTTATAGTTTCAGAATCTTCTCTTTGATTTAAAAAACGGGCAATGGTGCATTAAACAGGAAACTTACATCATAAGGGATCACATATTTTGCAGGCAACATTTAGACTAAAGTTATATTAACATACATAACGTGCAGTGGCACATAATTCATTATCATTAAGCCAACATCATGTGACCACCTTAACCATGAGACAGTGCGCCTGACTCAAGGACGGACTCTCAAGCACGGATTTTCATCCTGAAGCCCAATGTAATTCTGTCAGTTCTCTGAAATGTAAACATGATATGTACTAGAAACAAATCGTCAACTCATGGGTTCTGTTACTTTAAAATTTGGCAAATTGCAAGTAAAAGTGAATTCTTAACTATGCCTACATTAAAAATAGATAATACATGGGATTAAGCAGAATTCTTGCTACTGAAGTATTTTTTTCCACAGGTTCCTCACATACTATCATATGGGCACTAAACAAAATCAATCAATCAATCTAAGAAATTCTAAGCTGGAAATTTTAACCCTTTGGCATCCAAAAATAGAGAACACAACAAAGTGATCTTGAGATTATTTTAACCATTTAAAAGACAGATTGAGAAACTTCTCCAGAGTTGCTGCAGAAATAAACTGCACATACACAGATATTATGGTGCCATGTTTTCATTTTATATTGACATCCTTTAAACTTAAACTTCAACAGGAAATGGGCTACAGTATGTCTACCTCTATACTTACATTTTCAAAAGGATTCACTTTTTATTTTTCCCCAATAGACTTTTATATAAATTATAAAAACTAATTTTATAGACAAGCTTGCAAAGGTTTTTTCACTGTCCCTTTACACCTCACACAAGTAGAATTTAAATCTGCACTTTAGGGGAAAAAATTCTCTAGCAGAAAAAGTAAATGATTTTTGCTAAATCTAATTTTATATATATATGTCACTCACAAAAGGGAATTGAAGAAAGCAGAAACTTAGATTCTAACGTTCTTAGCAACAAATGCTAATGACTGAAATAGTTTTCACATAATTTTGGAATGTAGACAAAAACGAACAATTACTTCTGCAATTACACAGACAAATATATGAAAGTAGGGGGGCTAGACCACAGCAGGAATCAGCTGAAGTTGGATTGAAGGCAAGTTTAGCCAAAACTGAATGTGTACCATGGCTACAACAGATATCTAAATAAATGGCCAAATACACATATTCAGATTAAATTCCAATTCCAGGTAGAAACAATGATGTAAAACTAAATGGACTTAACGAGACAAGACAAACATTCTTCCATAGATATCCTTCAGGAAATACATATAATATCCTTTTTGAAAACAGTTATCTAGCTTTTATAAAGAACTGCCACTGAATACTTTAAACTGAAATAGTAACATTTTTAGTTAGATGAAAAGCTACTGTAGCTTTGAAGCAGAATACTGAATAAAGATAGAAACATGCAGGAATACCCACAAAGGAGGAGTGCACTGTGAAGATGGTAGAACTTTTTGAAATGGCTAAATTGACGTCTGATTATGGAAGGAATAACAGCTACATTTATAAAAGAATGAAAAACACTTTATGGACATTTGATAAAAATGGACAAAAATGAATCAGTGATACCAGGATCTGCAGATTTATGGAAAGAAGGAAACCAAGATACGTAACTTGGGAATGTGGCAAATGGTAATAACCAGGCAAGTAACTGCTGCGAAGATCAGAAGTCATTTCATTAAGTACAATTTCCTTTTTCTTTGATTCAATTTCTCACTTTTTCTTTTGTCTACTTACATAAGCAAAGAAAGATATCAAAGATATTTATTTGTACTGAGCAGTGAATGAACAAATATCTTTATAAGAATTTAGTGGTCCCAAATTGGAAGTATTGGATACTAAGAAACAAAAGAAATATATTTCTTTTTCTATACTTAAAAAAATAAGAAAAAAATAGATTTACTGTCTTTTACCAATAAATATATTGGAGTATACAGAAAGTCTGTATTATTTTTAATACTATGGATAAGAACAATACTGTAAAAAGAGAAAGTGTAGATAGTCTTAGAAGTTGGAAAGGCCAGAGAAGAGCAATGATTTTTCAAGAAGATACCTAGCATTAGGATAGCTCACCAGGAAGGTTTTGCTCATGTACACGTAAGGGAATATTCTGCAAATCTTGCAAATCTTCTCATTGCAATCTGTGATATGGTTCTAAATAATATTTGCACTTTGAAAAATTTGCAAAAGTAAAATGATTGGAAATTGATAATGCATTTTTTGCTTTAAATCAAAAGATGTTGGGATATTTAAAAATCATTACTGTTCGCGATAAGAGTTGTTAGCATTAAGACTATAATGCTGAAGAAGCTTATTTGAATACTAAATTTCATTCATGTTATTTCTACAGGATGCCTTGCTGAAAAAATAGTAATTAGTACCTCCACTGACATGTCATGTGTAACTATTGTTTTGCCTTCAGAGACTGATGCAATATATGGGAATGAATATAAATACCCAGTTGCCAAGATGAGTAAAACAGGAAAGCTGATCAATCTAGCAAAGTTTTTTCTTTCTTTTTTAATACAAAGGCTTCCATTTAATAGTGTAAGACTGGAGTTATTCTGGAATGATGAAAATGTACTGAGCCATGTTATTTGTAATTTTGTTTAATCTTAAAATTCAATGGACTATATTAAAGCTGTCTCCCAGAAATCATTCATCTGACCCTTAACACTTTCTCCTTAAGTCCTACAATTCTGAAATCATCCTAAGTCTAAATACTTATAAGCCACAACCTGCAAAAAAGCTGCAAACTGAAGACTCCTGTGCTAGGTATTTGTTCATTTACATGTATTTATTAATAAGAAAGTACATACCCCTTTTCCATTTAATACTACATGTTCATGTATTGCTGTATAGTTTAATAAGATGTTTATAAAAATCAAGCTTATGAATATGTATTTATATTACAGAGAATGTTATAAAAGAAGTGTATCTTCATATTTAGTACTGTATGACTATCGTGCTACTGATGAAATAAGAAGCTACAGAAAAGAACAAGATGTCAGCCTAGATATACGAACCCAAACTTTGATTACAACTAAAGAATTAACTACGCAGAATGTAATAGAAAAAGTGAAACAATTAAATATTATGATAGAAGATTCAATTGACCGAAAAACACAGTTAATGGAAAGCCCAGAAAAGAGACTGAAAACATGGAAAAGGGAAAAGACTTTCTATATAAACCAGAAGAAACCTGAGGATCAAGAAGAAGAACAGACCGAAGGGGAGATAAACATTTCAGGACAACTACATCGATGGAAAAATAGAGACACGATTTGTTTTTTGTCACCAAAAAAAATGGCGACTGGATGGCCTTCTTTACTTCAAACAATATATATAATACAGGAAGATCTATTTGTTGATTTAAAAGCACGGACATGGAAGGTGAGTTGGCAAAGAAAGAAAGCTAGAAGAAGGCTGAAGAAAATTGGGGTTTTGACTTATTAGTGAGAATTAAAATAGAACATATTCAAATAGACAAGATGTGTACTTTATATACTAGATTTTTTTATGAGCTGAGATAAAGAAAACTTTGGTCGTTTAAAACTTGGAAGTATAAATATTAAAAAGTTAAATTTGAATATTGATTTGCTTATAAAGGTTGAATGTAAAAGTAATCAAGATATATACAAGCTAAAACTCTATTAATATAACAAATATGTTTTAGCTGCTGTAATAAAAATTACTAGCTTAAATATGAGATAGTAGACACCAAGAGAAAAAAAGAGGAAGTATTTAATGTTGAAATAAGGGAAAATTTGGTTACTAAATTTAAGATATTTGGAAATTAATAGAAAATAAGAATGTTCTACTGTATTATTAATTAGTTGATGCAAGATGGTGAGAAATAGAATATATTCAAATAGATAAGACATGTATCCTGAACATCAGATTTTGTGATGAATTCGGATAAAGGGAACTGTGGTTATTTAAAACTTGGAAATTGTAAATATTAAATGTTAAATTTACATATCAATGGAAAACTAAAAATTGGGAAAAACTAATTAGGACATTGATAGTCTATAAAGATTGAATGTTAAAATAACTAGGATATGTATAAACTAAAAATATTGATATAATAAGAATTGTATTAGTGTAAATATGAGACAGTAAACACTAAGAGGAAAAGAGAGGAAATATTTAATGTAATAGTTTGAGACTTGTACTAAAGATATTTGTATGTTATTGAATTATCAATTAACTCAGCCGCCACGTTGCTTTTTAAATATTTAAATGTAAAAATAAAAAAAAATCAATAAAACTTTTTAAAAAATAAAATAAAAAAGCTGCAAGAAAATGGATAGATAATGTTAGGGAAATTTTAACTGAAGACTCCTGTGTTAGGTATTTGTTCATTTTCATGTATTTGTTAATAAGAAAGTACATACCCCTTTTCCATTTAATACTACATGTTCATGTATTGCTGTATAGTTTAATAAGATGTTTATAAAAATTAAGCTTATGAATGTGTATTTATATTAGAGAACATTATAAAAGAAGTGTATCTTCATATTTAGTACTGTATTACTATCATGCTAAAAAGGCAAAAGAAAACATGGCACCCAAACCTGTACATATACAACTCAAATTTATGCAATTTTCATTTTCATCAAACTTCACTAATATGGATAATAAATATATCTGTCCACATTAAAAAGTTACACCTCAAACCTTTACTGACATGAGGACATTGAGACCACCTGCTTCCCCTCTTCACGTGTCCATGAATACAGAATCAAGTTAATGGAGCAACCAAGTTTATGTCAGTTGGGCATACTGTCACAGAATATGCTCCAGCTAAAATGAGAAATACCACAAAAACATCAAAATATTTTCCACTGTGGTTTATTTAACATTGCTTTCTATTAAAGTATAAACAACTTTAAAATCCAACTTAAGTATTAGAGCAAACAAAGCATCTTGACTTACATTACTTTTATTTGCTTTATTTCAGAACTGCAAGTTCATCCTTTTTACAGGAATAAACTAAAAATATAAAGGAAGGTACTGAAAATAAAGAGCCTTCCATTTCAGTTAAATGGTAATAATTTAAATTCTATATTGTATTAGCATTATAGGTAATCAAATGCTTATATGTTAAACAGTATTTTTCATGTCTAAAGATGAAAAGTATTTTTAGTTTTAAGCTTAAAGGTTTAGATACATGTTCCTTGAAAGTATTCAAGGCAAAGTATATATGGATGATCTCATTTTTTCAATCATCCCAATGTACCAGTTTTATATAACATGAAGAGCTGGAAATGCACTTTGTCATTTATTTATTTTTAAAAGCCAGCATTTTTGCTCTGTAGCAAAACAATAATAAGAGCCAGTTCCACAGTAAGTCAAGGTCAAACAGAATGCAGGGGTTCAATTAGCACAGCATGTTATTAATATTTCTGTACTGTTGACTCTTACTGACTTTACTGAATGCTTTCTGGTAAGTACCACCAGATTTAAAAATAGCATGGGATTTGTACTTTGTATTGCCAACATGTTTTATTCTTCAGATTTGCTTACCATATTGTATAATATGACAAACGTACTATCTCCAGTTTTCAAAATAATGCCTAAATTTTCATTTCCACATAGGTAAATAATGAGGATATTACTATCTCAATTTGAAAGCTAGAACAATCGAACTCTTATATAGTATTCTGCAATTATTAGTTGTGACTACCAATTCTAAAGTTTTAAGTAAAATTACACAAGAGTAACAAAAATTCTTTGGAAGTCAGTCAAATGCTAACAGTCTTCTAATGTAGTTAGTAATGATAATGTTATTATCATTATCATTTATTAAAAAATTTAGCCACCCAAGTCTAGTGGATTCTTGTTTTTTTGAACAGCAGCGTGTAAAACATTTCAAATTTGAAACTGAGGAGGTAGAAATGAACACTCCAAAACTAGAACATTCTAATACTTTGAAAGACATGTTTTCAAACATCACATTTTAAAGCATCTTTAATTTGAAAGGTGTCCATGGTTGTAACGCACATGTAGCTGCTTACCAGGTATTCTAGGTAAATAAGAGGTATTGTCATGTATCTGCACTTAGTATAAGAAATCTAAACTGCTTGGCTTCCAAGATGCTATCAGTGACAAGAGCCCAGAAGGAATACATACAAACAGGGCTTTTTTGTCATAGAATGCTCAGAACGGAGTTCCGGCACCTTTTTTGGATGGAACCTTGTAGGGTAGGCAAGGGAGCTGTATGACATGTGCGAGTTCCGGCAACTTTTTCTTTTACAAAAAAAGCATTGCATACAAAAGATACATTTGGAATGCCATGATCAAAACCTTTGAGTACAATTAGAATAAATGAATCTCCTGACTTAGGTTCTTCTGTTTATTCAGGACTAGTGCTTTTCTACTTGCAACAATAATATTCTTTTATGATACCTAGTATGTAATGTAATTGTTATTTACAAGACTTGCAAATACCCTGATAATGTGAGCCAAGTAATATTAATTACTGGAAGGTTTCTACTAAATAGCAAACTTTAAAAATATGTGCAAGACTGGTGGCCATATTCCAATAGAAAATGCTTCAAAAAGCAATTTTTAAAATGAAGCTGAGTGCAGTGCATTCTAAATTGTTTTTATTGCATTTTAGTATAACGTGTGTTTGGAACTCTGCACCTTGATATGGTCCACGGGCTAATCAATAAAGGTATTGTTGTTTTAAAATGAACCTGAGTGCAGTATCCCCCTATGTTTCCCAGCAACTAGTTTTGAGAGAGAAATTGCCTCTCTCTGAACTTTTTATCTTCAAGCAAACAAATCAACTGGAAAGCAAAAGGAAATACCATAGAAAAGTTAAATATGTTAAGCTGGTGCAGCCAATTAGCTTTCTACTAATAAGTGATATTTGAAACATATCACAGCAACTATTAAATCAGAAAAATTCAATAGCCACTGTGCAAAATTTCCTGTTATGTAAAATGAATACTCTTCATAAATTTAATAGTTAATGCTCATATCTTTTTAACATTTCTCTTGTTCTAAGACTTTTAGTTTAAGATAGTATCTCCTCAAAATAAAAAATGGCTTAATTTTAGGCATTCAGTTTTGAAAACATAAATGAAATGTTATTCTTAAAGTACATAGGAGCGGGGAAAAGAAATTTCAAGGCAATATTTTTATGGCAATAAATAAAAGCGAAGTATTTTTTAGCAAGACCATTTGTTGAATAGCTTAAAAAGATGCACAGGAAGATTCTGTATCTCTGTTGAATTTCAATATTAGCAGATTAATTAAAATGGAAACCAAAGGGTTAAAGAAGCAGTGAATTCTGTTGCACTAAACTGAAAGTTTATTCTTCAGATTAAATTATAACACACTATTTAATATAACTAGCTTCAAGAGAAAATGCTAATGTCATTTATATTATAAGCCACGTAGCTTATACTCAACAGTTCTAGTGAACACTGCATCCATTTTGTCCAAGCAGTATGTTGTCATTGAGATTTTCTGAGTATTTTGCAGGGCATAACACCTTTAAAGAAAAAGTTAAAGAACAAAACTACAAAAAACTACTAAACATGCATGCCTGAAATTCCATTTTGGCAAATATCTAGATCAGGCATGTCAAAATTGCGACATCATGTGTCGTCGCATGATGTATTGCGACTTTTTCCCCATTGCCAGCAATAAGGTGGGTGGGGTTTTGGCGTGACGCATCCAGCCTGCGGGCCATCAGTTTGACATGCCTGATCTAGATGGTCTGTCTTTTTTACAGTTATGTTATTAAAATAATTCATCTAAAATACAATAAACTGTATTAACTAATACATACGTTTTCTATATGACAGACACTGTTATTACTTTACGCACACTTACACAGGAATTCGAGTTACCTCAATGAGTAAATGTGCACTGCAAGTGCTGAAGGATATTATAAATATGTAGCACTTGCGTAGTTCAACATGTCTTAACTGAAATAATTTCTATGTTGTCCACTGTTCTGGATTTCTTTGTTAATACCTGAATCCACTGTTCTATGTTAGTTAACTAGACATACAACTACTGAAAATATCCCCCAACATTACTTACTCTCTTTGAGCTCCATGAGCCACAAGGGCATTTATGCATTCCATACTACCAGATCGGGCTGCTTTGTGAATAGGAGTTTCACCAACATAATCCTGTAGCAAAAACATAGCAAATTAACTTAAACTACATATGACTTCAATGAAGGCTTCTTGGATTAAAGATAATAGAAATGTCATCTGGATAATATCACCTAACAAAGAGAAAGATGAATAATTAACTGTACTATGGTTCAAAATTGTATAAAATTATCTGGCTAGGACAAGCAGAATCAAGATGAATTGCCAGATTTGCTAATATGTTCCATTAATTTATATTCTGCCTTGCTAATTAACATTGAAGGGAAAAATACAAAATAAAAGATAAAAGTAATGTTTAAATTATACATACTAAACTATTAATATTTAAAAGTCTGATTAAAAGTATTATTTTAAGTGCTTTAATAAATGTGCAAAGATAATACCCAAATAAGTACATTCTAAAACTTAATTCAAAAGGCTTTGATAAAATGTATCAAATAATTCCCATCTCACAATGATTTTGTTCCTACCATGTTTCCCCGAAAGGCCCCTCCCCAGAAAATAAGCCCCAGCTTGATTTTCAGGGGTGGGCCTAATATAAGCCCCCAAAAGTAAGCCCTAGTTTGGGGGGGGGGGCAGGGTGTGTGTGAAGCTGCCCTACGTGCCCCACACCTGCTTACCTTGTCAGTAGGACTGCCACAGCCAGGCCTCCCACGCCTTGACACTTGTCAAGCCGTGTGGCTCGTCATGTCAGTACCGCCGCATGAGGCAGGAGGTTGCATAGCGCTTCCGGCCATTGCTGTTGCTTGCAGCAGGACGCCATGTGGCACTTCGCACCCTTTCCTTGCCACGAGTGGTGGAAAGGGTCCGAAACACCATGCGGTGTCCTGCTGCGAATGATGGCAATGGCCTGAAGAGCCGCTCGGCTTCTTGCCGTGAGCGGCAGAAAGGGCCCGAAGTGCCATGCGGCATCCTGCCACAAGCGACAGCAACGGTGTGAAACACCACGTGGCGTCCTGCTGTAAGCAACAACAGCCCGAAGGACTGTGCAACCTCCTGCTGCCAGCAGCGGCACTGGTGTGATGAGCCACACGGCTTGACAAGTGTCAGAGCGTGGGAGGCCTGGCTGCGGCAGTCCTACTGGTAAGGTAAGCGGATGTAGGGCCCATGGGGCAGCTTCACCCCCCCTACCCCTTAGAGCAGCAATGGCGCAATGCGCCACATGGCGTCCAGCCGCAAGTGGCCACTGAAGTCAAACAGCAGCGCAACAGGTGTCGGGGTGTGGGAGGCCTGGCTATAGTGGTCCTGAGGTAAGACAACCCCCCCCCAAAATAAGACCCAGTGCCTATTTTGGAGGCAAAAAAATTATAAGACCGGGTCTTATTTTCAGGAAAACACAGTAGTATATTCTTCCTGAATGGCAGACCACACCTTTTTATACTGTGAATTTTGTTAGTTATCTGGCCTATTTTAAAGCCTAAATCAAAAAGGGATACTTCTGAATATGTGAAAAATATATGCTTGCAGGTCAATATTTTAAAGATTAGAGTAGCTACATTTTTTACCTATGGCCACAAAAACAATGCCTTAGTAACAAATCAATGAATTGGGGTTTGGGGTCTATTAAGTAGTGTTAAAAATATTATCCATTGTCAAGTTTATATTAAATTTGTAACTTTCTTTTGGGCCTTTTGGCTACAAATAAAATTGAACTGAATGATCTTAAACTTGGGAGACAATTTCTTTTGGGTATGCCAACAAATGAGTAGGTAAAAGCAGTTATTTTTTGAAAAGCCTTTCTTACAGAACCTAATATTAGCAGATTCATAATAGGAGAAACAGTCCCTCTAAGAGCAGAATCTATACTATTTATTGGTTCAAAAGTTAACATGAGAATCTTATGTTGTATTCAGAAGGCAATTATCAGGCATCCTACCATCTTGATACCCTACAACTAGCAAATGAGCTACCATGTTTTATTTAAAGATACTGGAAGCTTCCAGATACTTTTCATGGATAGCCCTACTTTTCACAACTAACTTGCAACTGTTTTCTTTGAAAAGGAGACATGTCCTACTGACATGGGAACACTGATTATTTCCCTTAATCACAGTCAGATAGAACCCAGTTGACTTGACTAATCAAGAGACAACTCAACATTATCACTAACAAATAAAGGGAGAGAGGTTCCCAAGAATACTCTGACATACAAAGCACTTGTAGTATATAGGCACTCAATTTTAATCAGTTCATATCTGAAAGAACACAGAGTAATCTCTCTGTCACAAAGTGTTACATAGGATACAAGGTCTAGAATATGTCTCCTGTATAGGTGAGATCATGTGGTGGCAGATATCAAATCACAAACTCAGTGTAGAAATGAAATCTTCTAAGACATGACATCATTGTCCTAGCTGATGCAGAAAGCAAGTTTGTTAAGACAGATAATACATGAAAAATATCCTTATGGGATGCCAACTATGATAATTTTCAAAACTGAATAATAGATATTGAATCAAAACAACAAAATGAAAATAATTTAATCTGCCTTCATTCCTTTTCTCTATCTTCTACATCCTAGTTACACAGTTGGAAACAGAATCTCTGCAACACCTGCTAAATAGGTATGTTTATTCAGAATTGTTTTGGGTGACGGATGTTCTAACAGTGGGATATTTAAGCTGGTGGACCACATTCATTGCCACGTACTTTACTGATTAAAATAGCAGTGTGAAAGAGAACAATCATCAACCTGATTTTCTCTCTTGAAATCTCTTATCACAGTCCTTGACTTGTCACAGGCCAGAATGAATACTTTTATGGCCTTTGTAAAATGTTGTGTCATGTCACACAAATAAAATTATGTACCCACATTTTGGATGCTTGGCAACTGCTTACCTTTATGACTGGATGCAGCATCCCGGAGTCATAAGACGAAAGAGATGGTGCTAGACTTCTGGAGAAAAAAGGAGGAACCTGCCCCACTTTACATCGGGGAGGACTGTGTGGAGAGAGTTTCCTCCTTTAAATTTTTGGGAGTCTACCTCTGTGAAGATCTGACCTGGAAAGTTAATACAACCCAGGTGGCTAGAAAGGCCCAACAGAGGCTTCACTTTCTCAGGGTCTTGCAGAAGAACAGGGTAGAACAACAGCTAATGACCCTCTTTTACCGGTCTACTATAGAGCGCGTCCTCTCGTATGGTATTGTGGTTTGGTATGCTGGTCTGACAGCCACGGATAGGAGAGTATTACAGAGGGTGGTAAGTACATCACAAGACATTGTGGGCTGTCCCCTGACACCACTGGATATCGCCAGGGCTCGTTGCCTTGGAAGAGTGAGGAAAATTCTCAGGGATGACTCACACCCTGGACGATATCTCTTTACTCTCCTACCATCGGGTAGGAGATATAGGAGTATAGCCAGCCGCACCAACTGGCTGAAAAACAGCTTTTATCTGTGGGCTGTTAGGCTTTTGAATGAGAAATAACTTTTGTGAACTTTTTTGAATTTTATGCAGAATTGACTTGGGAGGCCGGTGTGTGATGTAGTTGGTTCACATGGCGTAGTAAGATGGAGGGTTTGTTGTCACTGTGTGTTGGGGGGTGGGAGCACAAAGGGAGGCTCAGCTAATCTCAATGTACACATAGTTGTACTTTGACAATAAAGGTTCATTTCATATGACCACAACATACAATTCTTTTTACTAGTTTCAATTAGATATTCAATATTGCTAAGCACATTGATTTGTGCTTTAGATTGTAAGTCGCCCTGAGTCTTCGGAGAAGGACGGGATATAAATGGGATTAAAAAATAAAAAATAAAAAAGATGTCCATTTGGAAGAATGAGTTTGCACTTACGACCATAGCATTAGTTTAATGATCACCACAAAAAATGTTGTAAAAACAGTTACATGGGTTTGTCAATTTACAACAGAAAATCTGGTCCCAACTGCACTCATAGCCTGGGATTACCTGTATCAGTTCAAAGATAATTCCCAAGTCACTGCATTGTTATGAGCCTTGGTGGAGCAGTGGGTTAATGCCTCCTTAAGTAACACCAGCTGCCTGCAATTAGTGCAGGTTCGAGTCCCACCAGGCTCAAGGTTGACTCAGCCTTCCATCCTTCTGAGGTAGGTAAAATGAGGACCCAGATTGTTGGGGGCAATAAGTTGACTTTGTAATAATGCCGCTTGGGGGGGGGCGAAAGCCCTAATAAGCAGGCATATACATAGAATGAAGGCTATTCCTAAGCACATTGATTTGTGCTTTAAATTGTAAGCCGCCCTGAGTCTTCGGAGAAGGGCGGGATATAAATGGGATTAAAATAAAATAAATAAATAAATCTCATAATACCTTAAATTTTGGATCTTGGCTATGACCTGAAGCCTACTCCTGATTTGCCAAGGCCATACCATTTGTATTTAATTGAAGTAACCTTAAACTAAGAAGAATTCATCTGCAAAACTCCAAAACCCTTTAAAAATCAGGCAGTTTAATCAAGTTGCATTTCTATTATAATTTTAGCTAGATTTCAAAAACTTTACTGTAATTCAGCAAGAGATCTACCAAATAATTCTGTTAGGCTGTCATAAATATGCAGCAGTTTACATGGACCCAAAAACTCTAGGTATCATTCAGATGCCCACAGGGAAGGGATGAGTATTGTTACAGCTATGTTTCAGAAAATATTACAAGGAAACATATCTGGGAGGCTATTCCCATGGATCATCATTCGTCATTATCCAGCATCCTTTACATTTTTTTTATCTTATTCCTGGATGACGTTTTCTAGAACATGGGTGTCAAACTTACCGTCATGTGACATGTTGTGACATATCACAGCTTTTTTTTTGCATTGCTGGAGCTGGGGTGGGCGCGGCCTCTGTATAATGCAACTCGCCTTCCAGCAGATGAAAAAATTATCAACAAATCTCATAAAATACCATCTAAAATAAGCTGTAATTCTAAGAAGCCTCAGGGCCTACTTTTAAATTCTAGAGTATAAATACAATGATTACCATTCAGTGATACATCTGAGCACTCTGGGTTTGAATGGAAAACATCTTTATATGTAATGCAGCAGACTTTTACTGTCTATTTCAGATGCATGAAATGATTTGATAAATACAGTAAAATTAAAACGTTAAGTCAATACATTTGTTCAACTGAACCTTTTATTGCTTACAACAGAGTATATTCCAATATTTAAGATTTAGTTTTACTCTGAACTAATTGTATTTTTGTTTTTCAACTAATGTTTTCAAATATATTCAGGGTATTATGTGAGTTACATGAAATATATATTAAAAGGACAAAATATTTTTCTGCAGAATGTAAAGAGAGAATGGTTGAAGATGAGTGCATGTTCTGCATCTTTGTTTGTGAACTGTGCTAAAAGAAGCTTCCACTCATATTTCAACAATCCTTTTGTTCACTGACCTATATAATGATTCAATCAGTACAGAGACTACTTTCTAATTGAATATAGTAACTTCCATAAGACACAGCAACTCTCAATGGGCATGTCTTATTCCAAAACTGAGAACATGCAAAAGAGGGACACAGAATGCAAATCCTCATCTCGAACATGCCTCGGAATCTGTAAGCATCCAATGATTGCATGAAAGGAACTATATCCAAAAGCAATAATAGAACTTCTTGAATTAGCATTGGCTCACAATTTTAGAATAACATTTAGAATGTGAAAAAATATTGATACCTGCTTGTTTATGTTGGCCCCTGATTGAATTAACCAGTTGAGACAATGAGGATGTCCTCCAAAAGCAGCAATATGGGCTGGAGTTTGCGCAAAACGTGTTGTATAGGTATTTACAGTCGCCCCAGCTCTCACTAACTGCATTAGGCATTCCAGCTAAAAAGGAAAGAAAAAAATGATGTTTCAGCATACGTTAACTTCATATCACATATATCAGTCTTAGCTGTTATATTTTATAGCCAACACTTATACACAAAGCCTTTCTATATGATATTTGGATAAAATAAGTCTCTTTCTTTTTGTCCCTTTGAGTCAGGATTGACTCCTGGAAATGGTTTGCCACTGCCTCCTTCCTAGGGCAGATAGAGAGCAACCAGCCCAAAGTCACCCAGCTGGTTTCTTGTCCAAGGGGGTATTAGAACTCAAGTCCCGGCTTCCGGTTCCGGAATTTCAGTGCTCCCAGACGTGTGAGGGATTTGCTCCTCATGTCGCCTGGATTTCATTGGGGGGGGGAGGCCTGTAAAGGGGTTGAAAGTCGCACTGGAGGGGCGATGAGTGGGGAACGATGAGTGGGGAAGAGGTCTCTCCAGTCGGTGGTAGAAGGGCGGCGGCCCTCCCGTTGGTTTGGAGCTACTCTCCGAACCGAAGAAGAAAGGATTGGCCACTCCCATGGCCCATCATTTAGCCATTTCCTGCCGAAGCCAAAAGCACAACAAAGCACTTGAAAACTGGGTGAGAATTGCCTTCTTGTTTTCTTAATTGTCTACGTTCCCTGTCAAAAGCTTCTTGAATTTGTTTCCCCCCTCCCTGCGAGGAGGGAAGGGATTTTTTTTCCCCTCACCCTCCTCAAGAGCAGCCTTTGTCTACACTGGGAGAGAAAAGAAACAGCCTTCTACTAAATTAAACTGATTTACTGGACTGCTTTTCTACTTTTGGCCCAAAGTTCCTATATTTACAGAAATGGACTATTCTACCTATTAGTCTAAAAAGGGGACAAAAAAAGAAATAAATAAAAAGATACTGTCTTTTGAAGTACTCTGAGGATATTTAATGAGTACTATTGGCAAACAAGCTTGCTTACATTTTAGACTGACCTTGGCATTAAGATAAAAACCTGAAACAGCTGGAGATGAATTTGGCTTAGACTTGTGGAGGTGGACTCTTACTGATTTTTGTTTGAAAAATAGCTTCCACTAAGGACTATTTATAATTATTACAAAATGGAGAAGGATCAGCCACAAACCTTGCTTAATTATAATCTCATACTTGAAACAATCTATAGAGTCACTGAGATGTCTATCTCCAGATTTAATAATTTACATGCCAACCTTAAAAGTCACAAATTGAAACCCAGACTGCAACTAAAGAATTTACACTTCAGAATATAATAAAATTGGAAGATATTACTATTGAGATAGAGGAATATAAGCAACAACTATCTAAAGTACCGACAACTTTAAAAGTACAAGGAACTATCACTATGGCAAATAACCTTAAGGACCAACAACATACTATGGGAAAACGTAATGTGCAAGATAGCGATGTTAACATAGAGGACGTGGAAGATCAACAAAGACACTTTCCTGAAAGCCTGGATAGCCAAGCATTACCGGTAATTACAAAATTGGATAAGACTCTCTATTTAAAGCAGATGAACCCAGACGGAAGAGGAATCCAGACCGAACTGAAGACAAAGTTTTTAGAGCAAATACAGAGACTAGAACTAACAGGGCAACAACATAATGATTACAAATGGTTTGGGTTTTGTGGACCATTCAAATAATATGTATTGGAGCGAAGAGAGACCTATCTGGCAATTCAAAGGCCTTGGTCTGGAAACCTGATTGGCAAAAAAACAAAAGCCCGAATTAGATTTAAAAAGTGAGTTCTTACAGAACCATTAAAGGTTATCCTTTTAGTAATCAGTGATCTATCAGGATCTAAAATAGAAAATGTTTATGAGATAGAACTAGAATGTGTTTATGTATTTATTAGGCTTATTTTAGACATTATAATTTGTGCACTGACATAATGGAAATTTGGTTTATAGATCCCACGTTTGATGTTAAAAAAGTTTGATTATTCTATTCAAGAATTAAGAATTAGCTAAAATTTAAAACAGAATCTGGTTGTGTATAAATAGTTCTAGATTGATAAACATAGGCTGTGGTCCTGTCAGTAACATGTGATTTATTAGGATGTGAAACAGACAATGTTTATTAGGTAGAACATAGCTACTCAGCCACTGTGTACATGTTAGATGCTATAATTTTTGATGTAATGAAATAAGGGAAATTTGGGTTGTGAGTATTATTTGGGATGCTAAAGGCTAAATTTGAATAATGTAATTAAAATTATAATTAGGTAAACTTTAATAACAGGACATAGATATATCTCAATGAAATTGAACTGACAAATTTTTCAACTGACCATGCTATTTCTAGAAATTTATTAGTTTAAACTGCTTGTATGAAATGTTAAGGGAAATTGAGAAGGATGTTTTGATAATGTAACCTGAATTATGTACTGAAAACTCTGTTACTGAATCTCTGATTACCCAGTCATCATGATGCTTTCTAAATATGTAGATTTTAACTGAAAAACCAATACAACTTTTTTTTTTTTTAAAAAAAGAACTCAAGTCCCCAATTTCTAACCTTATGCCATGATCACTCTATCAAACTGGTGTTTTACAACAGTATGACTCTGGTTTTACAGCTCTGGCTTCCTAGATGTTCTATAGTTTATAAATTTTACACAATATAATGTGAGCAATTTGGGATGTACCTGGGTTTTCCTGACACTTGTGACATACTGGCCGTTGTACATCAGAATACATGACATGAATATGATTAGTCTATGTCTACTGTGTCTTTGTAAAAGCCAATACACGAAAATCTTGATCAAAGGTATGATAATCCTAGAAGTCATTATCTGTGGACATTCTAGTAATGTCCACTGTCATATGGAAGCTACTCAGATCCTACGTAAACTTCTTATTGTACATTACAATGAAGGCGTTTTAAGCACCCATATGTCAACACCAGAGTACAATCCTCTCTTATAACCAATATTTTCTTTTCTATGTCTCTCCCACATCTTCAAGATTACCATATTTTGCACTTCTAAGACTAAACTGTACAGAACACCTGAATTCTAAAGCACCTCTGGCATTCCCACTCTGGTAAGCTCTAACATGCTTAGACAGGATTATAACTCCCTACCCCCAAAGGAACAAGCTTGTGATTCAAGAATGCTCCTGGACTCGTAGCTTCCACCTGAAGTGAAGGCTGCGGCCTCAGGGACCTTTGCTCAGCTTCTGGCACACTAATTATGGTCACCTGAACCAGAAGACTTTGGTGACCCATATCCTCATGTTCTTGCAATTGGACTAAACCCAGCATTTTGAAAATGCTACAGAAACTATGAATGACACAAAATGTAAAAGCTGAACTACTGGATGATGGACTCTATACAGGAGTCTGAAGAAAGCTGTTGGGGAAGAAGCAGTTCTTTGGTGTAAAACAGGCAGCCCACCCCAGATTGTGGGAAGGAAATGTTTTAAAGTTACTTTCTTAATTGTCTTACTTTACCTAAGAAATCAATCTTACAATTTTCAACATTGTTTTTGATGTTGACTAGTATGGTATTAGATACCTTCCTTATACCGGTATGTAGTTCTTACAGATACATAGCCCTGTACTATTATTGTAGAATATCTATTTTACAGTCACTACACTATCAAACTTTTGAACCTATTTCAGAGTTCTGATCATTATCTATAAAGATCTACCTGATATGCCATTAAATTATCTTAGGGCCAGCATGTCCCACAGGCAGTAATACAGATGGCTTGTTTAAGAACCCGCTTCTTCTTCTCCATCCCCAATGATGAAGGAATCTGGGTCAGAGGGTAATCTGCTTGCTGGTAAACCTCACATTGTGGAACATGCTGCCTGGTCACTTACTCCTGGTTTTTTAAAAAATCACCCATGACTCCTGTCCTTTTAGCTAGGTTTTTGATGATTTTAAAAGACACTTAGACAGATGTTAAATCATATTTATTTATTTGTTGTTGCTAGTTGCGAAGTCGTGTCTGACCCATTGCGATCCCACGGATGACATTCCTCCAGGCCTTCCTGTCCTCTACCATCTTCTGGAGTCCATTTAAGCTCACGCCTACTGCTTCAGTGACTCCATCCAGCCACCTCATTCTCTCTTGTCCCCTTCTTCTCGTCCTCAACCTTTCCCAGCATTAGTCCTTCCTTCTCATTAGGTGGCCAAAGTACCGTATATACTTGAGTATAAGCCGAATTTTTCAGCCCACTTTTTGGGCTGAAAAATTCCACTTCGGCTTATACTCCAGTCAACAAAAAAACTTAGCGAGGACTTGTGCGCGGCCGAGGCTTTGGTGCTTCCGGGATCGCGCGCACCTCTCCCAAGCCACCGCCGTCCGAGACCTGCCGAAGTTTGGGGAGGTTTGGGGAGGTGCGCGCGCACCTCCCCAAACGTCGGCAGGTCTCCGTTCCTCCTGCCGACGTTTGGGGAGGTTTGGGCACCTCCCCAAACCTCCCCAGGTCTCCGTTCCTCCGCGCAGACCTGCCGACGTTTGGGGAGGTTTGGGCGCCTCCCCAAACGTCGGCAGGTCTCCGTTCCTCCTGCCGACGTTTGGGGAGGTTTGGGCGCCTCCCCAAACCTCCCCAGGTCTCCGTTCCTCCGCGCAGACCTGCCGACGTTTGGGGAGGTTTGGGCGCCTCCCCAAACCTCCCCAAACGTCGGCAGGTCTCCGTTCCTCCTGCTGACGTTTGGGGAGGTTTGGGCGCCTCCCCAAACCTCCCCAGGTCTCCGTTCCTCCGCGCAGACCTGCCGACGTTTGGGGAGGTTTGGGCGCCTCCCCAAACCTCCCCAAACGTCGGCAGGTCTCCGTTCCTCCTGCCGACGTTTGGGGAGGTTTGGGCGCCTCCCCAAACCTCCCCAGGTCTCCGTTCCTCCGCGCAGACCTGCCGACGTTTGGGGTGGTTTGGGCGCCTCCCCAAACCTCCCCAAACGTCGGCAGGTCTCCGTTCCTCCTGCCGACGTTTGGGGAGGTTTGGGCACCTCCCCAAACCTCCCCAGGTCTCCGTTCCTCCGCGCAGACCTGCCGACGTTTGGGCACCTCCCCAAACCTCCCCAAACGCCGGCAGGTCTCCGTTCCTCCTGCCGACGTTTGGGGAGGTTTGGGCGCCTCCCCAAACCTCCCCAGGTCTCCGTTCCTCCGCGCAGACCTGCCGACGTTTGGGGAGGTTTGGGCGCCTCCCCAAACCTCCCCAAACGTCGCGCAGACCTGCCAACATGGAGAAGTGATTAGAATTTAATTAAAACAGACAATATTATTAAATCAATTAAGCATTACATTCTATCATTCTTTTGGTGAAATAGATGAGATTCTAAAAAAATGTGTCACTGATCGAAGACTTCCTTAATTCCATCAAAGTTACTAATAATGCATCTTCAGACTGGGGTAGAAACAATAAGATTAATAGTATGGATAAGAACAATATCATTACAGAACTATATTTGAACAAACTGGACAAACTACAGAGCTAAATGCATTTATAAATCCATAATTTTTAAATATTTAATGAAATGTAAGTCAATTCAGAGCTTCTTTAGGTAATTGCATTTTGAAATAAAACTGTCTTTGTTATGCATTTAGGTTAAAGGATAAAATATGATTAAAATATTAATATTAGCTATTAACTATTAATAGCTATGCAAAACCTCATTCACTGTAACTCAAGATAAACGTCACCCAATGCCTGGTGCCCTATCAAGAACAAACAATGAGACATGCAGGGATGAAGAATAAGTGCTTCTGGAACATTCTTAACCTCCAACTCAACTTGGCTTCTCCAACTTATGTATAGATATATATCTGCCAAAGAGCAGATGAATATTTCATTCTTTTGGGCAACTAAAATAGGTTGACTATA
Organism: Vipera berus; assembly: GCF_964194415.1. NCBI lineage: Eukaryota > Metazoa > Chordata > Lepidosauria > Squamata > Viperidae > Vipera > Vipera berus. Next base: position 93,951,798 of record NC_138206.1, on the reverse strand, counting down.
ATTCTGAAAGTAAGGTCAAATTCAGTACATCTGATTTCAGGAAAGGAAGCTAGAGTTCAATAGGGCATGTTTTGGGGGTGGGGGGGTTTTTGGGTAGGGGCTTTGGGTGAACATTGACTTCTAGCAACTAAAGAAGTCCCTGCTATTTTCTTGGCAAGATTTTCAGAAATGGTTTGCCCTTCCTTCTTCCTAGGACTGGGAGAGAACGAATGGCTCTAAATCACCCAGCTTGCTTTGTTCCAAACTGGCTCTCTTATAACTCAACAGTACCATCTGAAGAAATTGCTTTACAGATAGTCCTCAATTGATGATCACAATTGAGCCCAACATTTCTATTGTTAGGTGAGACATTTATTAAGTGAGTTTTGCCCCATTTTACAACCTTTCTTGCCACAATTGTTAAGCTAGTAACAGGTTTGTTAATGAATCTGGCTTCCTCATTTGACTCTGCTTGTCAGGAGGTTGCAAAAGGTGATTAATCATGTGACTCCAGGACACTGCAACCACCATAAATATGAACAAGTCACCAAGCACCTGAATTCTGATAATGTGAAAAAACGGTCATTAACTCGCTTTGTCCAGTGCTGTTGTAACTCTGGTCACTAAAGGAACTCTACCAAATAAACAATTTACGTAAAGGATCCTTGAATTAGTCTGCAGGAGTAAGCCTTGTATCTCATGAGGTAACCTCTGAAAATAAAAGAGAAAGCTGCTGTCTTAACAGTAAGAGGGGAGGAGTGCCCTAATCCCACAACCAAAACACTTCTTGGCTTTTATGACCTGTTTACATTGGCTATATTTGAGAAAGTCTGAAAATGTGGGGAACAAAAATTATTACTGAACACAAAAGTCAGTCACTGAGTAGCAATTATTAATAGTTTGGAGAAGGTGAGATCCACAAAGATGGTGGGCTTCATCATACATACAATCACGGGTGTTTGTGCTTGTCATTTTTACCTTTTGCATTTTTAAAAACATTTTACTGATTTGATCATAATTTTTTGAGCGTGTAAGCTGCCCAGAATGGTTGAAAGTCATGTAGTAGCAAGTTTAACATTACATTACTAGACAATCTGTGCCCCACTGGGTCATTTCAAAGGTATTTCCTTGCCAGATTCCTTAATGTCTTCAACGACAGAACTTTTAATGTACTGTCTTCACTGGAAAAGTGGGCCTGATGTAAGTGGTGGCACCATCTAGTTTAGAATTATTTACTGATTTACATTTGCCAGCCAAGAAGCTTCCTCAACCAAATGTATACCCAAAACGGTATCTTTTGACACCAGAGCGCTCGAACAACTTTAACAAACACTGGGCATGCTGTACAGGTAATCCCAAACACCAAAGATAATCACTGTCTGGAGAGGAAAATCGAGTTGGAAGGCATAACACTCTAGAAAGCAAACCACGTGGGAATGCTCCTACGGAGAGTATCAAATGAGGCAACCCATATAGGCAATATTTGTATGTATATGTTTGTCCCTTCAACATATGAAAAAAGTTAGAAAGAAAAAGGACAAGACCTGAGTGCTGCTTAACGTTTACGTGAAGATACCGTCAGAAAATCAGATACGGTAATTAATTCCTTATTCAGTCTTGAATTCCACCTCATTCCTTTTTTGCGACATTCCTTCCAAAATAACCATCTTGTGCAAAGTGAACTGCCATATGATCTTTAATCTTAAGTTTCCAAATCTGAATACAGGTATATTAAAGGAGTTAGCAACCCAACGCTCCCGCGCATGAAGAGGAAAAAGATGAGGGCATCTGCAACATGCGTCCAGCAAAGAGAACGTTCCCCTTCACCACTGGATCTGTTTTCTTGCTCCGAGAGTGTCCTTTTGCACCTGGAGAATTAGATGTCTTTATTTCCTCCTGCCGTTGGTAATTGCTGACAAAAACTATAAGCAGATCTCAGACAAGATGCGTGCATAGAATGGCGGCTGTACTCGCCCGTTTCTCCACCGCCCACACCAAGGCGGGAGATACCCTTTAAGATGGCGGCAGCGGTGCGCTTTCGCCCCCTCTGCTTTCGCCAAGCCCCGGAGGAGACCGCAGGCTCCCTTCCCCCGAACCATCCTGCGCGCCGAATTGCTTTGAACGCGACCCGGGTGGGCTCTCTCACCTTTCCGAAATGCGCGGCCCAGTGGATGGGCGTCCACCCGTAGAAGGAGTCCTCGGCTGCTAGGCTTTCCCGAGGCGCGCTCTGAAGCAGGGCGCACAAGGCGGGCAAGTCTCCGTCGCGGCAGGCACGGTGCAACGGAAAGCGGAGAGCGAGCAGCTCCTCGCTGGAGAAACCTGCGTCCGGGCTGGATCCCAGTGACATGGCGACTTCAAGCAACGCGCAGGCGAATAATCAAGGCACGGTCGGCAGCCGGAGCTTTAGTTGAGGAAGAAACCACCTTCCTTGCAGCGCAGCTAGTAAAGCCCCGACGATTCCACACCGCCCCAGCAGCCGAACACAAAGAAATCGAGGCGGGCTTGCAAGAACCCCGCCCCGGCGAGAGGCGGGACCATAAGCTCCTGTACCAAGCCTGAATTCCGGGTGCGACTCGGTGGGAGGAAGCAGGGTGGCATTCAGGCTGTAAGAACAGCTGCGTCCGACTGCCTTACTTTCTTATCCCTTGTTCCGGCCTTAAAACAACCTCCTCACTCTCAGAAGGCGAGCATGAATCATAATCGTCTTCGAAACTCGGACTGTATCCTGGCTAAAGAAGTGACTGGAAATTCAAGCACCTACGCTCTTTTTAGGTGGGGCTTCCCCATCTGGGCCGCAAAACCCAGCGGACCAGCAGAGATTTATTTTCTGAGTCCCTTGGCAGTTGTTTAGTGGTGTTCTTAATTGTTGCGCCTCGAATCCTGTCGGTATACTTTAGTAAATTACTATTATATAGTAATGTATTATTATTATCTCAATCGCTGGGCTTCAACTCCCAGAATTCCTGAGTCAGGAGTTGAAGTCCACGAGTCATAAAAGAGCCAAGTTTGCCTACCCGTGATCTATGCAGTCTGATCCTTTTTTCTTGGGAGGAAAACCAAGACTTTGCTTGGTCTGTAATACTTAATCAAATCCAAGTTGCATTAACTGGAATTATCCATGAGATGTAGTACACTGTAATAAATAGACTTCCCTAAATGGCTGCAACACTTTTGCTGTAAAGTCTGTTAAGGTCACTCCTTGGAAACTGTTCCTTAGAAGTAATTCATATAGTTAGATTTTATATATCCCAAGACATAGACAAATCATAACTTGGCTTAACTTTCATGCATACAGCAATTGTGATTTGCAAAATCATTGTTTGTAAAGTAAGTTGTGTAAATCTAGATATACGCTCCAATTGTATTTAGAATGAACACATTATAGCCATTTCTATGAATAAAACTAATAGTTTTAAGGTTTTAAAGACTATGGTCTATTATCAGATGGTTGAGTAAGACTGAAAACGGATGCTTTCTTTAGAGTACACTTGCTTAAAATACTGGGGTTTGTTTCTCAGTCAACAGGGAAAATATTGGAGCTACATGCCCAGCATTTCTGTTTTCTCCCAGTGTAGCAGGTACTTGAAATATAATTGTGTTTAATACAAGCCATTATGCTCATTTGCCCCACGTACATATACTCATGACAACACCATTTTAATATTCATAAGTTAGAGGTAAGTCTTAAGGTTACATGAGGGTTCCAAAATCCTCCAGATGGTATGAAGTTGTATTTCATGCTATTAAATGATTAAATATAAAACCAGTAATTTTAATCACGTGAACTTTGTGGTATTTGATTAACTGAAAATGCAATTAAATAATTACTTGACTCCGCTCCCTATTTTGGTTAATAGGGCCTTGCAAATCACTCAAAGGTGTAAACTGAATAATACTCATGGTATATAAAAGATAGACAATGCAACATAAGTACTTCCAGACATATCCCTATTTTCTTGACATTGCTCTTGCCACATTTCTTAGGTCAGTGATGGTGAACCTTTTAGAGACTGAGTGCCCAAACTGCAACCCAAAACCCACTTATGTATCGTCGGGTGCCAGGTGGGCATGGCTGCAGTGGTAACAGCAGACCGGGTGGGACTAAAAAGTTCAGTCAATCAATTCCAACTTTGAGATCTTTTTTTTCCCGCGAGAAGTTGAATTTTTTTTTAAGTTTTTGCACACGGCGGCAGAGGCCTAAAGCAAAAAGGTTTTATAAAACCCAGCCAAAGGCCTAGGACTGGGGTGACGGTGTCCACAGAGAGGGCTCTGCGTGCCACCTGTGGAACGTGTGCCATAGGTTTGCCACCACGGTCTTAGGTGGAGAACACTAATGGCTGTTGAAAGCATTATGTAGTTAATTAGCATGAAGTACTGGTAACTTGATTCATAAAATGGTGGCGTTGTGTGGATGCTCAAATCCCTGCCCTGGCTGGATCTACCAGGATGTGACATCTGACTGCAAGATGACTTTAGTGACGAAGGAAAGCCCCAGGATGCCGCTTGTCTTTCTGGTCCAGAGCTAATTTGTCCCCTGTGGTTCACCATGGATAAGCAACGGACTAGCACCCTTTGGCAGCCAAAAAACCACTATGTACTAATGTAGTCTCTTGGCTAATTGTAACATTGCCATACCCTAAATAATAAATATGTAATAACTGTAACATTTAATATAAATTAAATAGTTTGTATAATTTTGAGGAAAAACCTCTAAGCATTTGTATTCAGGGTTACTACATAAAGTAACATTTGTATGGTTCAGATGAAGATAAATCTTTTAGGAAGAATAGTAACATAATACTTTGCACTTCCATCTCTTTTAACATATTTCTGTGATAAGAATAGAAAAATAGAATTAGAACAGGCATATCAAAGTTGGGACGTCGTGTGACGTCTCGCAACTTTCCCCCCATTGCCGGCAATGGGTTGGGCGCAGTTTCATTATAATGCATCCGGCCTGTGGGCTGGCAGTTTGACATGCCTGAATTAGAAGGACTGATAAGCATCAATACTTCCTAACTCCCTTCTCAGGGTATTTTCTGAATAAGCAGAAAGGTTCCACGTGAAAAACCTGATTCAACAGTACTTAGAACATAAGCAGATTTACAAACAAATGTCCGAGACTACCTTTTTAAAAATCTGGTTTTGTGAGTTGCTGCTTTTTACTTTTATGCCTAGTATACTCTGGGAATGTTTTAAGTCAGTGGTCCTCAATCTTTCCAGCTTGCTGGGGGATGGGAAAGGGGATAGCTCTCTGAGTGGCAGGCGTTCGCACGCACAACTCCCTTTGCACAAGCGATGAGCATTTGGCCATAGCTTGCACCAATGGAGCTTGAGCACAAGCACCTGCCGCTCACCTAAGTGGAACTGAATGCGTGTGCTCAACCACCACTTGCACAGCCTGGGTCTTTAACAGGAGGTTGGGGACCCCTGTTAAATCACAATGGTAATTTTCGAAGGTCTTTTTTCCCCAAAATTTTTTGCCATAATCCTTTTTCAGAAGTGATTCACATGGAGCATGTGAGAGGTATTTATTTTCCTCTAGTGCATCTTTGTTTCTTTCTTCAACAGAAGAAAATGCTGATGGAACACATCGAAATCATTTTCTTTTCTGCATAAATGCACGTGGAAATAATTTTGTCTTCTTAATTACCACCATTTTTTGAGTTCCTTCAAGTATTTTCAGAATAGGTGAAGTGGAACACAGCTTCGCAGAGGAGACTGCTTGTAGGTTGATTGCTTTGCCTTATTCCTGTAGTTTATGGGCCTATAGCTCTTAATGACCACACACAGTAACCAGAATTAAGAGAGCTAGTTTACGTACATCCCAAAGTAAGTTTTCTCCCTCACTGAACACCAGAGGCTAGTTTCTTGATCATAAATTGCTTGTTAATGTTTTGAATACAATGTTCTCTGCAACTTTGTAGGCTCTTATTTGAGAAACACAATTTCAAAGTCTGCTATGGTGTGTGTTTAGCTGATGTGAGTCAATTTTTAGATTTAAGTACGCAGTCTCTATTTACAATATTTGTGATAATCTGGGGCCCCAAAATTCTCAAACCCTTAAAAATGGCCAGAGAAGGATGATGTATTGAAGAATAATAATTTTGCAACTCAATCTGGAATTCTGAATGCAAATCATGCATACTGTAACTATCCACAAGTCTTTAAGTCTGCCTTTCCTTGGGTAAAAGCCAAAATTCTTAGGGTTTCACCAGCTGGATCTTTCCATCAAGGCACTCCAAATAGAACTGAAGAAGCTACTGTTCCTGTATAATAGAAAAGTGTCAAATGTCTGATAGTCCTAATGCTGAGATTATACAGACTTGTAGTTTTCCACTGGGATTTGCAGAAGTCTTTTAGCCTTCTTTAATATAAAACATTTTTCCAGCAAAGAAAATAAGTGAAAGAAAGTGAAAAGAAAGTTATTTATACAGTATGAGAGAAACCTGCAATGATCTCTAGGTTCTGATTCTCAGTGTTCATTTTTGGATTATATGAAAAGACAACAATCCATATGAATGGCTTTGCCATGAAATAACCACAAGTTCCTATTCTAACACAATGTAGTTATAAGCTCCCAGTTTGGCATAAAGGAAAATCTGAACCTTGAGTTTTTATAATAAAGTTTGAAATAAGAGCATTTCAGGGTTTGCCCCAATGGCAGCTAAGTTATGCTTTATGCAACAAGATAAGAAAATTTGATATATTTCTAGTACAAATGTCACAAAACAGAAAGGGAACTATACATCCTTAAAATAGATGGGAGCTTACTATGGACATCTGTAAAGACACTGAAGGCTACAAGTTTAATGCATATCCATTAAAATTTGGAAACGTACAGGTAACAACCACATCTAAGCCCAAAATTTCTGTTGTGAAGCAAGACAGTTAAGTGAGTTTTGCCCCATTTTATGACCTTTCTTACATAGTTGCTAAGGGAATCACTGCAATTGTTAAGTTAGTAACAAGGTTGTTAAGTGAATCTGGCTTCCCCATTAACTTTGCGTGTGAGAGCTGCAGATGATGGTCACATGACCCTGGGACACTACATGCCACTTGCCAAGTGTTTGAATTTTGATAATATAACAATGGGGATACTACAACAGTCATATGTGTAAAAAAGGTTTTTTTTCAGTGCTGTTGTAATTTTGAATGGTCACCAAACAAATAGTTGTAAGTCAAGCAAGGACTACCTGCACTATAGTGTATAGCATTGTAAATAATTACACCATTTGTGAAATTGTTTCAAAGAATAAAGGTACATAAAAATAAGTCTAATATAGTCTAGATTTGTACCCTGAGTATACAGAGATAAATAATATAAATCCACAATAACAATATCTTAACAATATCAATAATATAAATCCACATTATCAATCATAACATTCCTGCCACCATCACTTTTTAAATGTTAGCAAATTAGAAAATTCATCTAACAAAGATGGCAGTGTCTCTATAGCTCCTCCTCCTGAAAAAGAGGAAATTAGCAAGGAATCCTCAGGGTGCCTCCAATCAAAGAATGTCGATTGGTGGCCCCTAGGGGGGGCGTTCTCTGTGGGCGCGCCAGACCTGTGGAACCGCTTGCCGGTTGAGCTCTGGATGACCCCCGACCTTCGCTCCTTCCGGCGCGATCTAAAAACTTATTTATTCGAGCAATCTGACCTGGTTTGATGGGTTAGGGTTGGGGTTTTAATATGTCTTTTAATTACTGTTTTATATTCGGGCATATTTAATTGTTTTTTAACTTTTGTATTTCGTTTTTATATTTATTGCCCTGTACACCGTCCTGAGTCCTTCGGGAGAAGGGCGGTATAAAAATATAATAAATAAATAAATAAATTATGATACAGAAATGCAAGAATTAGGAGGTGAAGAGCAAGCACAAAGGTAGCCAGTGACTTAAGAGTTAAACATATCCACCGTGATGATTACATGTAACTATTATATGTTGAAAGAGAATCCTGGCTATCAATTTTTAACTATTTAAACCAACTGGAAATAGATTAGGATGACCCTGACTCTATTGGCTTTTGGTAATGTGCCAGGCCTCAGATCCTGAGTGTGTGTTAAGGACCTATTTCTCTAGCCATAAATCTATTATGATTTTTTCAACTACTGTATTTATTTTTTGTACTGTTTGTTTTTGGTTTGCATTTTATGACTGTTTGCTGCCCAGAGTCACTTGATTGAGATGGGCAGCCTTAGAAACTGAATGAATAAACAAATAGCCTAAGGACTTATCTTGAAGTTTTTTAAAAAATGTTTATGATTGCTGTAGGAAAAATAAATAAATTTTAGGGGACTTTTGTGTATTCATATGCTTCTCAGTGGGAGATATATTATGGACTAATTTTGTGTTGGTTATCACCAGGTCATATATTTAGCAGTTATGTACATATTACATGCAGGACACATCTTCTCAGTGATTCTCATTTCTTTTTCCTTTATATCAGCCATGAGTTAAGATCTATCCTTGTTGCCTGGATATCTAAACATAGTTGTCAGTTTCTCACATTGTAATAATTTTTGGTTTAAGTGATGCTTACTGCTTAAACTATAACTGGCTAAATTCACACATGCTAAGCTATGGTTTGTTTTAGCCATGGTTACTGAATAAGTATCAGTTGGTTAATTTTACACAAGCACTGAGCCAAAATCAAATAAACTATTAAATAGCTTAGCCCAATTTGTGCATCAAACCATTACATTAGTAGGACGACAGTGGTGCTTGTTATAGAAAAAGAATAATAATGAACTAAAAGATAAGATAGCTAACATAGGAATATATAGCATAAAAAGTGAAATGAGACCAACAATATGGCTTACCTCAAGTAAATGCAAAACCATATCAGTGTAACAGACCATCACTTCTACTGTATTAAGTTTTATCAGAGAACAAATATGAGCACCATTTTAGAGATGGTAAGTGCAGTTAAAAACTTGGAGAAAAAAATAATTTCCACTGAAGTGATACTTGTAATTACAAAATTCAATAACCAACCAAATATGCTGGGTTTTTTCCCCAAAGACCCTTTTTGGATTATTTCAAGTCAGCATGTTCAATTAACTTCCTGGAGATCTAAGAAGGACTATGATAAAAATAATCCACTAAACACTTTGCCTTAGAGCCTACTGCCTGAAAGAAGAAAAGACAACACAAAGCCTCTTCATCAATTTCTATTCAATTTCCTGAGACTGAGTGACACAAAGCTCATATCTTTGAAGGCAGCAATATGGAAAGATGGTTCCATCATTCTGAGGGTTGTACAGATTTATTGTCCCAGAGGCTTAACATAGAAATTAATTGTTCCCCCAAAGTCTGAAGAGCAGGCATCTCTTCTGAGGAGACTATAACGATCCAGAACCTACTACTCAAAGTATACACAGGATAGATACTACATGCTACCATTTTTTTGCTTTTCTATTTGGCATAGGTTACTATCAAAAGGAACATCAGTTGTGTGTCACTGGATGTTATTTCCACCATATTAGAGTGGAGGAGCTTTCTGATTTTGCGACTTATTATGTTTAATAAACCTGTGTAAAGCAGTACTATGCTACTTTATGAAGCAACATCAAAAGGGTACTTAGGTTGAGATTTTGATTGAATTGAAGCATTCATTTAAGTCTTCACACAGCCTGAATCCTTATCCACCACAGTATAACATTCATGGTTACCTGAAAGTCTCTTTCCTTTCTAACTCTGTCCATGAATTCCAGTGGCCAGTATGGAATCTGGATGGAAAGCTCCACTGATTAGTACATTTCCAGAATAGGCATTGTGCCTCAGTCCCTGGTCTGTTGTCACAGTTCCAGATATATTCTTCAACTCTTAATATCTAGTGCATTGCCGGTACTGGCTTCTAAGGCCCTCATATTGAGAAAACCCTACCAAGGGTTTAGTGTTTTAGAAGTACTCCTACTTCCAAAAATAAAGAACTGATTGGGGTGCTCGGTTCCTGGTATCAACAAGCAACTTTGGATCCATTTCTGTTTTCTACAAATGCTGAAGATTGGGAAGCTGATTTATATCTTTATGTTCGAAGTCAAGCCTTCGGTTAAGTGATATCCTCAAGCAAAGATAAGGACCAAAACAAGGCAATTGGGGAGTCAGACCACATTGGTCCCAACTCTAGCAACAATGATGAGTGCCATCAAAATCTATCACTTTTGACACTGACTGTATGATCCTAAAACCAGAGTCTTACACAGTTAGCACACAGGAGTTTTTCTATCACCATGCTGAATCAGCAGAGAAATGGAGAGATGGTACAGTGAGATCTGCTTAGGACAGAATTAATCAGTACATGCATTAACATTCTGTATTTTAGGTCACTTTTGAGTATAGGCTGGCACTGGAACAACTCTTGATAACAATGCAATCTTGTATACTTTATTTTACTTTAATTTTTACTGTAAAATATGATACAGCTAGCTTTTTTGTCTGATGCTTTCTTAGAAACTTTTAATACTTTAATACAACCTTGACTCTGATGACAAACATTAATTTGTCATATGAACTTTGACAACTAGGAGGAACCTTATTCCCTTTGAATTTGGACGGTATTTATCTTTGCAATTTGTATTTATGACCCTTAAGTTGCTAGTTAATTGACTGACCTGATGAGACAAGACACTGAGAGATAGTCCCTGTGCATCTTGATAGGTATTGTTAGAAAAACAATGTTGAACAATTACCCTAGTCCACAATCTTTGAAATGCAGTCCATAGTAGTCTAGAATCTATAGTTAGCCTGTTTTTTAAGTTCTGTTCTTGGACTATGGGCTTGAAGGATTTGTCATTTTCCAGAAATATCCAATAGCAGTCTAGCCAGTTCAGTTAGCAGTTGGCTCCAAATTCAGCATAATGTCTCTTTAATATTTTCAAATTCTGTTCTATTTTTTGAAAAAAAGTCAAGGAACAAGAACAGATGTTACCTTTCACTTTGGAATATCTGCCAGTTTTCCTGTTTTGTGTGCATCTTCTGGTTAATATTTCAGCTTGGGAGACAATTTAACAACTAGCACCTTGAACTGCACTCAGAAACCCACTGGAAGCCAGTGCAACCCATATAGCAGCAATGTTATATAAGTGAACTGTGGTATGATCAGTACTGCACGTGCTACTGAATTTTGGATCAGCTGAAGCTTATGAATATTCTTCAAATACAGGCCCATGTAGAGTGCATTGTAATAGTGCAATTAGAAAGTGACAAAGCCATTAGTGAGCAAGAGTGTTGTCTCTCAATCTAGGAATAGGCACAACTGATGCATAAGATGCAATTATGGAAAGTTCCTCCTGGCCACAGCTGCCAACTGTTCCTTAAGCAATAGTTTGTAAGAGTCACCAGATATACACTAACTCAGGGGAAATGTTACCTCATCCAAAATTAATGATGGAAAATCACTACATACAGGATCTTAAAACCCACAACCACTTAGTTTTGTAAGAGTTGAGCTGAATCTTTTCCTTCCCATCCAGACCTGCACAGATTCCAGGCACTGAGAAAAGCACTCAATGGCTAGTTTGTGGCAGAAAAATATAACTGAATTTTATCAGCATACTGATGACACTCTTATGCCAATAGATGACTTCACCCAGCAGTTTGATATAAATAGAAGCAGAGAGTGAGTGAGTTAAGGCCTAGGACTAAATGTTCTCTCCCCCCCCACATTCTTGCTCAGCACTCATTGAAAGCAACATAAGAGAAAGGAAAAGAACCACTGGAGAATTGTGTTCCTATCCCAATCCCCTCAGCTGATCAAGAATATCATTATCAAGGTGTCAAAAACTTCTGAGAGATCAGGGAGAGCTAACATGAATATACTACTCCCACTCTAACACTCTTGAAAGTCATCCACAAGTCCTATCTTGGTACTGCATCCTGGCCTGAACCTCGACTTCAATGGATCCAGTTAATCTACCCCAGAATCCTTTGAAGTTCCAGTTTTCCCACCTTCTCAATTATTTTTCCCAAAAAGAGAAGGTGAGAGATTAGATGAAAAGTGTTCAGTACTGCTAGATACAGAGATGGCCTCTTAAGGAGAGGGCAGACCACTGTTTCCTTTAGAGCAGGTAGAACAGTGGTGGGATTCAGCCAGTTTGCACCACTTCAGCAGAACTGGTAGCTAATTTTTTGTTGCCCAGGCCCAGAATGGACTTCCGGAAGCAGCATCCACACAGAGAACCGGTTGTTCACATATATGAATCCCACCACCACCTTGCAAGGAAGCATTCAATAATACATGGATCCAGCTGCACATATCTCTGGAGACTATGACATCCTGGTAGCAGGGTCACCGACTATACTCAGCTTAGATAACTGGACAAGATAACTGGACCCGATCTCCAGCACTGCCGAAGGTCAGGTTTAAGTCAATGTAAGAGAGCTTATCTCATAGATGCTTGGCATAATTGTCACAGTAGCCTTGAAAGCATTCCACTTACCCCTCTTTATGCAGAAAGACTGAATCACCTGAAACAGGGTCACCAGGTAGCTATCTATAAGTACAGGTAGTCCTCAACTTATAACCACAATTGGGCCCAGAATCTCAGGCACTGAACAAAGTGGTTGTTAATTGATATATCACCTGACTGCTTCTCTCAGCAACCACAACCCCGATTATCCGAACTGTGGTCATTAAGCAATCACAGAGGTTATTAAGCGGAATGCTAGGGAGAGGGAAGTAAAACACAGAGCAGTTTTTTGGGATCAACACATTCAAAAATAAAAATAACTTGTCATTATATATATTTTCCTATAAAATATAATTTCAGAACTCAGTAGCAAGCTGAGATATTACTTTCAATCCATCTTTTCCATGTTCGTTTTTTCTGTTTTTTCTTGCCATTTTAGTATTTAGATACATTACTAAGACTGCAAATGAAAATTTGATGGGAGAATGCCTTCAAATAAATTGATGACATTATCTATCGCATACAAGGAACTACTCATCATTCACAAACATCAAGAAATACTAAGCTCTCTTACTGTCAACCCTCCTATTACTTTCCATGTAGGAATATAATGTTATTCACACGGACATGCGTATTTTATTTTAGGAATGTGACAAGTTGCTTCTGGAAGGGAAATGGGACTGACGTCCGTTCATCCGAGTATATTTTAAGCAAGCTTCAATAAACAGTACAGTATGTGGTACAGGAAATGCCCTTATTTTTAGTTAATATTTGCTGAGAATTTTCTCACTCACCCCCCCACCCCCGCAATTATAGGACAGTCTTGATTTCCTTACAGTCCTTCCAGAAAAACTTTAGGTCTGTTGCAAAGACACTGTTACCAGACTTCTATATTCACCAAGATTATTAAGATTCCAATACTTTTTTTTCTAGCAAATCACAAGAAACAGTTGCCGAGTATTGTTCTTTTTAGTAATTTCATTTGCTATTATTATTTTTTGTCATTTTAGCCATTTGAAGGCAATATTAATGAGGCTCTGGATGTAGAAAAATTTGCTTGTTTATTAATTTATTTTAAATGTAATGGTTTGTGGTTAAAATTTATAATATTTATGTGCCTAGGTTTCAATTTATACTGATATAAGTTTAGAAAGCTGGTTAATGGATCACTCAAGCCCTTGGATGACTCCATTTATATCAGTCCATATAAGATAGATGAAGGATACCCATTCAAATGAACGTGTGTAGGATGCCCATGTAAAGGGAGCATTATATTTTGAACAAGTATATCATAGGCATATACCTGTCAATTCACAGGCTCATTATATGGATATTATCAGTGCTGCTTAGCAAATTAACATTCAGATGAAATATGTATGCCAGATTGAGTGGATACTATACATTTATAGAATTCTAATTTCTTTATAATCTGTTTCTATTGCTATCAGCATCTGTAGATAAGTATAGAAAACAGAATAGTGTTATTATGACAAGTGTTGCAAAAACACCCAAGACACTGAGAATTCACTTACCTTTTCTTTCTAGCCTCTTTCATTATTTACCTGTTAAAAGGTATTGATGAGTTTGTTTATTAATTTTCCCACCGTTTTCTACATTATTTATTCTTGATTATTTTTCAATCTTCATTTCTTAGGATTCTTTATTTTTCTTCAATGAATAGCAACGTAATTCATTTTTTTTTTTAAAAAATAGATTGTACACTGAGGAGTGCTGATAAGCAGAATAACATTACTTTTAAGAACATTACAATGGTACAAAAGGACAATACCCCCATCCTCCTTTTTGTTCACAGAAACACCAAGATAGACACTGGAAATCTCAACACACCACCTGGTGGTAATAGCAATCTCATTTATGTTATAACTGGAAATACTGAAAGGAAAGTAGGAAGTATCATATTCAGCATCATCAGAACTTCTTGCTGTAGGACCCCACCAAAGCAAACCTGAGGCCAGGATGATTAGAATTTGGGGTGTATACCTCCATTGACATGACTGGAGTAGGCCCATTTGATCTTTTGAAAATGTTATGGTTAATGGCAGCCTGAACGTTATCATGAAATGATTGAAAATTAACAATACCAGAGAACACTTTAGATGCAAAAAATATTCTGCTCTAGTCCTTTTCATCTTGCTGTATGTTAGATCCTGTTTTAAGCTTGTGGACTAAATGAAGTGTCCTGCAACAGATTCAATCTGATTCCAGAGAACACAGAGGGGAGTTGGGAAAATCTTTCTCAATTTGAATCTTATCTGCAATATATAGGGTTATAGTCACTCCGAAAGGACCATGTACACTACAGTAAGAAGTTCCTTGAATATATATACCATCCCTGGGTATTCTGGTCAGCAGTGACAACGGGCACTTATATTTCTATTTCTAGCAGCATAAGAGCTTTCTTCTTGCAGTGGTCTAACCTTGTAATCACCATCCATGCCAACTACCTCTTGAGGGGATTATTACAGTATACTCTATATGGGGATGCCTCTAAAGAAAAATCAATTATTCAGCAAGGACCATGTTTATATCAGTAGGATTATTGTATGCCTGCATGATTAAGGCTATGCCATTTTCATATTTTATTTCTAATATTTATCACATTTAGAAACTGTCCATCTCCCCGAAATAAAAACTCTGGCCGGTATACAAATAAAATGTTTAAAAAGATAAAAGCTGAATATACCATTTTAATTTTTTTTAAAAAGAGGCAAAAATAGTTAAAACTGAACATGAAAAGTTAGTTAAAGGTGGGGAGAGTACCTTTGGGGTGATAACCAGTCCCAGAGTTATGTGCTCCTCAGCGAGCCGCGAGATACAATGCTGCACTTCAAATTTTCAAACATTTTGCTGGGGTGGCTGGATTAGGAAAGTACCACTATGAGTTTTTGATTTTATATCAAGAATCAGGGTTATGTTACAGGGTGGCCTAAGGATCTGCTGGCAGACAGCATGAAGTAGCTCTGGACATTTTTGTTTTTCCCATTAAAGTAGTAATAGTTATTGTGTCAATACAATCTAATCAAAGGGTCTATGGTTGGCTTTATACTCAAATCACACTTAGGATAATCATTTTTTGCCACAAATATTGATATGGGTAACGGGGACAGTGTTGCAATTTTGAGTTATTGAGTTATCACAATGGCTGCTAGAGATTTGTTCAAGTAAAGCAGGGAGCAAAGCCAGAATTGAGAATTCTGTGTTTCTGCCTTGCCTGTGTACACTTTTGTTGGCCAGTGAAAACACTCTCAAAATATGCTCCCATTTGTGCAAATTCCAGTACAAATCTTAGGATACTTATTCCAACTTTGCTTGGGCAGGCACCTAATCAGGTTTAAAGAAAATGCAATTGTTTTTTAAGTTGCCCACAACTTTGTCTAGGTACTTGAGACCTCTTGATCTAAGTCAGACATGTAAAACACAAGGCCCGGGGGCCGGATCCGGCCCACGAAGTGGTTTCATGTGGCCCGTGAAGCCATCCTGGAAACAGTGAGGGAACGGCCCCCACTGCCTTGGCCCTGACCCAGAGACCCTCAGATCTGTCCCACTCCTGCCCATGCCCCCATAGGCACCCTTGATGCGAACGATGTAGAGCTGGCCACGCCCACCCAGTAGGCCATACGCACTCTAGCCACGCCCACCCGGCCCCCTGAGGGCAACCGCAATGCTGATGCGGCCCTCAATGAAATTGAGTTTGACACCCCTGATCTAAGTCTTTATCTGTTGTTAATAGGTCCCCCCCTTTCTATCTGAACATTAGCAACTGGAACAAATTAAAAGTACAAAGTATAAAAAAACTACATCAAAGCATTTATTTCGCTAGTATTCCTGAGAATGCAAGCTGCCCAGAATTTGGTTTAAGATGGACTGCTACACAAATGTTTTAAATGGATTACTGACTGACTGACTCAATCAATTAACCGATCCAGCAAAATATCATCTGTAAATATCAGATTCTCTGATAATTCTTTATAATCTGTTGGGTAGTAATTTTAGCTGAATAAATGCAATAACTTACCAATATTCATCAAATACAAAATTTGCTCCTTCAGTCAGTTGTTTAAATTTAATATTGTGTAGTGTGTGTACTTCTGTGATTTTGAGTTAAAAACAAATGTCTTGAAATCCTATAAATGCATACATGATATCTACCTTTAAATTAATATAATTAATTAGTCAATTTTGTAGGATCCCAAGCAAAGGAACTCTTCTATAGATCTTGCAGAAATACACCGCTGTTTCTCCATAAGATATTTTTGTTATTGCTTTCTTTTCCAGAGATGATAAAAAGAATTCACATTATTTTATATTAGTTTTTAATGTATTAGGTGCTCAGAGTTATGGGAATGAGATAGGCAATCACTGCTGTATAAACAAACAAACATTTACAAATGAGCTCACCTGGTTTTAATTTTAACAAGTGTTTGGAGTGTCTAACTGTTCCTGAAATGTACAGCTTTAAAAATATTTAATAAAGGAATGCTTTTGAGAGTTTACAATAAAAAGCTGAATTTTTAGATACAGTATCAGCCCAGTGATCTGTGGGACTATTACGTATCTCTGTATTTTTTCATCTGCATAAATTCAGAATGTTCCAAGCTCAGGCTACTGATCTGACCCTATTTAGACATCTGATCTTTGGCAGATCTGAAATGTACCTCAGGTCCTAATTCTTTTTCTGAAACCAAGCTGGCTCTAACACTTAAAAGTTGAATAATTATTATATTTAGCCATGGAAAAAGGAGAGTTCCAAATATCCAGTAATAAAATAGTTTAATAAAGTGTTAATAATAAAATACTTTCTAATGAAATTATAAGGGCTTATACCGGTACTTTATGTCTTTGCCCGATTTCTAGATTTATGTTGCTATTCTCATCTGACAGAGAAAATCTGGTATCATTCAGCTTCAGAAAGATGGTAACTGCTGGTTAAAACCTTAAACGGAAGAGAGACTTAATTCATCAACCTGATAGTAAGCTTCACTTTTTGGCTTCGGGCCTATTAGGGATCTCGCAGTCTGCCATAGTTCCTATAGGCAAAATGGGGCATTTATGTAAAAATCTTAGTTCATATGGGCTCTTTACTAAAGCCCCTATAAGGATCTCACCAAGAAGACCTGGTTTTTGCAGTTCTCTAGAATGATGGTTTAATTTTTGAAAAGCTTAGCATGCAGAGATATTGGTATTTTATAGTGGTACAAGAGGATGAGGAAGAGAGTGAAGACAAAATAAGCAAGCTCAGGCATCAGCCCTTCAAATGACTTATGAAGTTGATATAATGATCAGCTTTCATTGAAATAAAGGAGGGTGAAGAGACATCACATGAAATGTTATAAGATTCTGCAGTCTAATTTTCCCCTCCGTTTCAACCAGATGGAATAGCTAAAAGATGACAAGGAGAATGGGAACCCTATGGTGACTATATCCATGAAGTACAAATGAAGTAAGTCGACCACATTAAGAAACTAAGATGTAAAACATTAGTAACAAATGCACTACTTGTAATCCCTGCACTACCTGTAATCATCATTTCAGATACAGTATATTTCCTTACTGATTCCTCAATGCCTTCAACAATGGCAGTTTCTGATATACTTGAAAAGTTCGGATATATTCAGAGATGTATCCACCTTGCAAATAGCCCATGTTGAACTGGATAGCCCAGTCAAACATTAGCATAGGGCAGGGGTAGGCAACCTTGGCTCTTTTATAACTCGTGGACTTCAACTCCCAGAATTCCTGAGCCAGCTTGGCTGATTCAGGAATTCTGGGAGTTGAAGTCCACAAGTCATAAAAGAGCCAAGGTTGCCTACACCTGGCATATGGCATGTTGTGTGACATTTTGTATTATGTCATAAACTGTTTTATGATAATTTTTATGTCATAAAATATTTTATAAAATTTGCTAAATTTCAATTCTACAGGAGTTGTGAGTCCCAGATTTTGAATCCATTCTGTAAGTTAGTCCATTTGAGGTACCGTTTCAAAAACTGTTGGCCTATGATTACCGCTTTGCTCAGTTAAAGGTTATGGGAACAAGAGTTTTAGTTGTATATAGATATTCAATGATATTTATGGAAAACCATGAAGAATCAATCTATAGGTAGTTATATCAACAAAACAGTTTTGAAATTTTGGTCAGATTTTGCAGTAAGAAAAGTGGAGTCTGATTTTGGAGCAAACTGATATTCTCAAATTTCATGTCATACAGTACTGCTGCTATGAGAGTAAAATGGAGGGACAACTTGATATTTGGAAGAAAGAGTATAAATGAAATAGATAACTGATAAAATAAAGAGAGAAAAGGGAAGAGATGTTGCTTTTTCTTCTTGTCAAACCTGTGTCTTATTAAAAGCTCTTCTGGCAAAATGCTAAACGTCCAAAACAAAAATAGAAAAAAAATCATTAATAGTGAAAAGTGACTGGCCATTTTAAATGTACTTTATCTTAGATTTTAAGACAGATATTTGTTTATGCGTTTTATCCGCGTTTTTAGTCAGCAGGAAAAGAAACAAGAAACTTTCCTGCTTCACAAAAGCCCCATTTCGACGCCACTTCGATTTATTTGTTACAAATCCCGTGGTAGAAATAAACGCACCTGCCGCTGGAGGGCGTCGCAGGAACCGCTCAAGCCACCTCAGGGTTGAAGGTACAGTGTAGTAGAACAGTTAGCAGAGCTCTTGAACTGTTTTGGAGCACGAGGAAGAGTCCGTCGCAAACGCGAAGGTTTTTCGGGAAAAAAAGTTTCTCTTCTTTCCGCTGCACAACAAGCTCGGCAGATTGTTTTCCTGCATCTTCCCTCGTTCAGTGGTGCGGTAAATTTGTAGCTTCGGAGCTGCCCGAAAATAATTAAAAGTCGCCTAACTCTTATTTCTGTCCCCCTCCCCTCCCAGATCGGTCTTCCTTGTCCTTGTTTGCCGAGGCAGCGAGTTTTGTGTTTTTTTTAAAAAAAAAAAACCCGAATCGGACGGATGGAAATATCAATTCTGGATATTCAACGGGAAAAGTCGGCTGCTTTCAAACACCCCCTCCGCGCGGGTCTCCCTTCAAATCACAGGAAAAGCTTCCCACTCCCACGCAGGAGATAATCATAGATTATTTCCTTCCAAACTTACGGTAAACATTTCTTTAGAATTTAACCCACCTGGCCATTTGAGTCATGGAACCGTTACATTCAGCGTTCACACACACACACACTTTTTCAAAGGCTCTTGCAGACCTCCGTAAGGCCGCAGAAGCAAAAGCAACCCTGCCTGCCTGCCTGCCTCTTCGCGCGCACTCACGTGCAACTACGAACGCGTGCATGCGCCCCTTTCGCCCGCAAGCCCGGGATCGGAGGTCCGCATTGCCAGCCTACGGATCTCTCTGCGAGGAAAGAAATCTGGGCTTCGTTTTAAGAGATTCCCAACAGGAGGCGCGGAGGCGGGGGCGCGCGCGCCCGACGGCGGGGCGCTGACTCGATGCGAGGTCCGCGCGCGGAGCGGGCGAGGGTCTATTTTCTCCCACTCCCCCGCCTCCTGCCGCCTGAATGATGTCATGGAGAGGCAGCCGGCGGGGGGAGGCGCTGCAGGTTCATGTGTACATAATGAAAAGGCGTTTGACAATCTGCCAAAACGCACGGGAGGGAGAAACCGAACCTCCTGGATTTCGTAAATCGAGTCGTCATCATCTGCAACTACGGGAGGAAAGAGGAGGGGGAGCAGTGGCGGCGGCGGCGGCGACTCGGCTGCTGCCTCAATGTGAAACCCCAAGCAAAAAATAAAGGGGGGAAAAAGGGGGAGGGTGGGGTGGTTGGGGGGGGCTAAGTCCGGGGAGAAAGGGCTGTTTCGAGAGCAACAGTTCCCAGCGCCCCGTATAATACGACCCCCCCGCCTCCTCTGGTGCATTGCTTTCCCTGTCTCTCGCGCGCTGGCTCTTCGGTGGGATTAGAAGCTTTTTGGCAGCGGCAGCAGCCATGAATTCAGCTGAGCAAACCGTTACATGGCTGATCACCCTGGGGGTGCTGGAGTCGCCCAAAAAAAGCATCTCCGACCCGGAGGGGTTTTTGCAGGCATCTCTGAAAGACGGGGTGGTTCTTTGCAGACTACTGGATCGCCTGCTACCGGGTACCATAGATAAAGTAAGTGTCTTAATATTCTTATATTTCTCATTAAATCTCTCCCTCTCCCTCCGGCCGCCTACGCCGGCCCGGCCCCATAAGAGAATCGGGTTTTACTTGGGCTTCACCGCCAGGGAGTCGCATAACGCAAGGAACGCACCAAACTGTCCTTCCAACATGTGCGGGTCTAGCAACCATTGCAGCCTAAAACCCCGCGCGGTGGGCTGCATAATGCGAGGCTAACAGCTCCTTTGCGATTCCCTCGGATTATCTGGGCAGAGATACCGAGAGGCTCGGGCAGATTAAAAAAAAAAGCGCGCATGACGCGCCTGGATTCAATCCGTCAGGCTCTTCTGTTCTGGATACGTCGGAAAGTGAGCCGAGTCCGGGTCTCGCTTAGATCCACGCACTTTCCTTTGTCCAGGGTCCCCCCCCCCAACACTGCCTTTCCCCACCCTTGGAAAGGCAGGAAGCGTGTGGCCTTTTCCGTGGGAAGGCTCTTGCGCGGACACATCCTTCCTGTCTAGCTGCAGAGGCTCCATTGTCAAGCTTGAAGGAGGGGATGGAAACTGAGGAGTGGGTGGGGAGGTGGGCCCAATGGGGAGCAGAGTTTGAAATATAGGGTAGTAAGGCAGCTACACTTTTAGCTTTTCGGCCTTCAGGTAGAAGTGCTCTAGGCTTCCTATTTTCAAATCGTAGCAAAAAGGACAAAACGCTTTTTAAGCCATCAATCACCCTCGAGAATGATCATCTATGTGTAATTTTGTGCGTGTGTGTGTGTGTGTGTATATGAAAGACTTAAAAAGCTGAATGTCTAGAAGAAAGGTTTCTTTTTTCACAAAATATTTAGATTTGAAGATTTTTTTGTGAATGCATTATGTATCTTAACTATTTTAGTGAAAAGTAAGATTGCTTTGTTTTGATAGACATGGAGGCATATTTAAATTTACTTTGAGATTATTTTCTGTAGATACCGTAAATACAGACCATAATTTTGTACTGAGACTGTAATGTGTGATAGTGCAGGGTTTTTATGTTCTGCGGCCTGATAGAGCCTTTGAAGCATTTTTGTGTGTGAGTGAGTGAGTGTATACACAGAGAGAATATAGAGATTCCATGACTCTTTTATACAAACCTTACACACAGATGTTCGATTTTAAGTGCACTTCAACATGCAATGTAGGCTTCTATTTTTAGGGGAAAATGAGAAAAAATTGCCTAATTTCAATTTTGCCATGACACTCCCATTCCTAGTGCTTAAATATGTTCTTAGTGAGAAATTTCTTAAGGTGCCCACATTGCAAAATGATGACCTAGTTAGCAAGGCAGCTCCTGTGATTTATTGTGTTATTTTAAAGTCTAAGTTTAGTATCTTGATATTCAGATGGAGTACTGTGTGATGTGAAAAACCAAGGACATAGGTTTTTTTTAATTTTTTATTGGGCGTGTAAAAATGATTTTTAAAAACCCTTTCTTTCCTCAAATTCTTGTTTATTCAAGCATTTTCAAACATTAGTTTGAAATGAGAAGATTCTGTGTATTCTGCAAGAGAGAAGGATATATTTATTCCATATGTATAAAAATGTACTTAAATCAGCAGATTGGACTTTTGTTTCTCTGTCCACTAGGAACCAGATTTTAGGAAGGAAGGAAGGGGCAATAGTGCTACACATTGATTCTTCCCCCCTCAGTATGTACTGTACAATGCACTTTGACCTAGATATTGACTGAAGTTGCACTTTTATTCTAATTAAGGAGAGACTAAATGAGAATGGGTAACTGAGCATTTCCATGTTTCGAGGAAATTGCAATAGCGATGAGGGGCTGGAAAAAGTACATACCCTGTTTAACGAAAAGATTATATTGGCCAGAAATTTGGTGCTCTTTAAAGCAGTCAGATTAGATGCATAGTAATGGCCACTAGAGGGTGAATTTGCTATGGAAGGTGGCTCCTAGTTACAGCCTGAGAGGTTATGAATTTGAATTTTGATTTTTTTTTACTTTTTCACTCTGAACAATAACCTTCATGGAGCCTAGGAGATAGAAAAGTCCCTTGCATATTTAAGTTCCTTTCTTTAGAGATTTACAGATCTTGCTTTAATAAAGAACACAGACTATTTCTCATAAACCTTGAGTCCCCTTCAGGAATTTATAATTTAAATAAGTTTATCAGTGATCATCCTGAGGAGTTCTGAATATATCACAGAATCACAGGATTGGAAGTCTTCTAATCCAAACCACTTCCTAGGGCAGGAATCCTCAGACCATGGTGGACAAATGTCTTCCCCACCTTTGCCTGAAAGCTTCCAGTGGCCCCCACAGCTCCAGGAGGGAGGCTTTTCCATGGCTGAATAGCTTGCACGGTCAGGAAATACCTCCTTATATCTAGATCTTCCTTAAAATCTCTGTCCGTTGCTTCTTACCTGTAAGAGCAATAGTGGAAAGAAAACCACACCCACTTTGCTGCATCAGCCTGGATATGTATGATTTGGTATAGTATTGTATGGGTCCAGCTGTTGTATTTTTTTAAAAAATATGCCTTATGGGTTTGTGTATTTAGTGAAGTCAATCAAAAGTGATCTATTCAGCAAACCATGATTTAAGTACACTATGTCTCAACATAATCTGTGGACCATTGTGAAATATAAACCAAACAGATCTAGCCCAATGGTCAACCTGGTTTTGATGGAAGCTGCCTAAGTCTTATGAACTCATATTCAACTTTTTGAAATCCAAATTATGCTTACAGTAACCTTGCCACACATTTTGCAAATAAGTCTTTTTTTAAGGCTAGGATGTGTTGGTGGACTGACCAGACCTAAAATCTAATGAAAGAATGATTGATACTCAGTAATTGTTGAATGTCCTGGCGTTCTTTGAAATTAACAGTATTAAGGAGTAGAGAGAAAATAAGGGAGTAAGCAAGTGGTAGAATGGAATTTGAAATTTATGTGTCATTGTCACTAAGGAAGAAGTTTGGAATGGAAACTGAAGGCACTCTGAAAGAATGGCTATCTGCAGTGTGCTTACTCATCATTAATTTGGATAATGTAAGAGTGCAATTTAGAAAAGAAAATCCTAGAAGGTTTATGTGTGATTTAAGATAGCATGGGATTCTGTTATTATCTAACAGCTTTAAAGAAAATAATTCTGCTGCATTCTAATGTTGGCAACTATACTGGGCTGTGGGCAAAACTGGAAAGCTAACGTTAGAGGATTTTGGGGGGAAAAAGAGTTGTAGTTTGAGCTAAGAGGGAAGTGAAAATGCTGCATGTATAGGTAGAAGGTTCATTGGTATTTTAGCTTACTAATTTAAATATATGATTGACCAAATTGTTCATTGTGATATTAACATTCTCGGATAGGAGAGTGTTCCATCAGACTTTCTGATTTTTCACTTGCTGCTTTATCTTCATGACTTAACTTTGGAAGGATTTATACCATTTCAATATCAGTCTAAATTTTTGGATGAATGATTTGTATCAACACACATTCATTTTTAAAATTAATATGACCAATAATACTTCATCAATGAAAAGCAAATGTTACTGAACTGACTCTTTGAGATATATCTAAGCTTGGTGAAATATTAGGCATACAAAATAGTAGAGATTTTTATGACCACCAAACACACACATTTCATTTTAGGGTTCATTACACACCCTTCCTGCTAATGTTAAGATGGCTTGCTTACCAATTATGCAGGACATGTCCTCAGAGCCTTCCTGTTGGTACCATCCAAAAAACACTGTTTTTTCATTTGAAAATGGAACAGTTGTTTCATTATGAAGATATTCTGTCACCTGGAAGAGGAACCTGAGGGAAGTCCAGCTGACCTTCCCATCTGTCCAGCTTCTGTGAACTTTTCTCCTTTGATTGATAAAGAGATTTGATCTTTGCCAGCAATAAATGTCTTAGAAAAGAAATAGTAACCTTAGCAAAGAAATAGTAACCTTGTGGAACCTTGGAAGTTACTGATATGGAAAGTTTGCTTTCATGATATCAGAATCTTTAGTTCTAGATGGTTCCAGATGAGAAGTGTCCACAAAATCCAGAGCTTTCATTAGAATGACAAAAGCATTGTTGTGAAGTAAGCTCCACCCCTTTTGTACATGGATATGTGTGATGACTCCCCGGACGCTTCCCCAGATACCTCTCTAGATGTCAGCTCTGGGGAGGATGAACCAGTTTCTGGCATGTCAGGAGGGAAGTTGATTGATGGCTCTGAGCAGCTGTCTATGAGGGGTTTGGCTGAATCTCTCAAAGTGAACAAAGAACTCTATTTTGCTTTTTTATACTGGTCTGTTGGTAGAGGTACCAAAACTTGATCAGAAAGATTCTGATGATATCAGAATCTTCGGTTCTAGATCACTGCAGCAGAACAGTCCTGAGATTCCAGGTGGGAAAAACGTGCAGCTACAACTGCTCAGAGATGATGAAAAGGAATTGCCTTCTGCACCTGATCCAAGAAAACGTAGAGCAGAGAAAAGGCAGGAGCAGAGAAGATCAGCCAGATTACTCAAGAGAAGAAAGCCTTGCCCTTCTTGATGGGCTGCACCAGAAGCTGGCTATTTAGCACAGCAGACAGATGGAGGCGACGCAGGGAAAAACGTGTTCATTTCCTAGCTGTGTGTTTTCTGGTTGCTGTGATTCCTGCCTTGCTTTGGATTGACATTGTGCCTTGACTTGGATTGTGCCTTGGAAATTCTGGACTTTTCTTGCCTAGTGAACCCTCTTGTACTGTGGCTTTAAGTTTACCTGGTGGATTTATTTTGATTGAGAAACTTTCAAGTGCCTTGTGGACTCTTTGGCCATTGCTCTGTGGATTAGCATTGGCCTGCTTGTGGCTTGACTTAATTAGGACAGTTGTAGTTATTTGTGACAGCCCTCCTTTACTTTTAATACAATGCAACATGCACATTAAAAAAAAGCATATTTGTTTGGAAACCAACATTTTGAAATGAATGCAAGTTTAGAAATAGTTGAAAGATTGTCTGAGTAGTGTATGATAATCTCTAACTTTTTTCTTTTTTGTCCATGTAAATTGATAACCATATGTGAACTACATAAAGCGGCTTTGAGATAAAGCCACAGTAAACAAACATATACGGTACGTTGCTGCTATTCCATTACTTTGCAAATAGTAAGCTGAGTGCATGTTTCTGTTTGGAATTAATCTTTTGGACACTTAATAAAAACAGCTTCTCCTTGCAAGAAACTATCAGAATGACTTAAGCATTTTGGGTTAGGCCACAATCCAGACAGAATGTTTAAATGCACAGAGTACTTAGCAGAACTTTGTGCTTAACAGAATGTTTTCTTAAAAGTCTCTGAAATTGAGCAAAAGATGAGCTGCTAAGAGGGAATAAAAAGCTCTACATGTAAAACTCTTATAGGGGCACCAAGCAGCTTGGTTCCCCGTGAGTTATAAGAAACTGCCACCAATCTGCATCTTTCCAAAAACATTTTATTGGGCCCAGGGGGAATGATATGATGTAATCTCATCTGCTTTTTTCTTACAAAGTGGATTAGGTAATGTAACAAAATAAATGTGACGTGACAGAATCATGTAAGGTATGAATTGGAAGGAGCAAGACAGTTCATTTAGTGACTGAAGTTACAATGGCACTGAAAATACTTATGATCATTTTTCACACTTATGACTGTTGCGGCATCCCCATGGTCACGTGATTTACATTCGGATGCTTAGCAACTAATTCACATTTATGACAGTTGCAGTGTCCCAGAGTTATATGATCCCCTTTTACAGCTTTCTGACAAGCAAAATCAATGGGGAAACCAGATTCACTTAACAACCATGTTACTAATTTAAGAACTGCTATGATTCACTTAACAAATGGGCTTAGAAAAATCATAAAATGGAACAAAACCCATAACAAATTTCTCACCTTGCAATATTAATTTTGAGCTCAATCATGGTCGTAAGTTGAGGACTGCCTCTATACCATTCATGGTCAAGAAAGTAAATATAAGAATCAGGTCCTCCTTTGAGGGACAAATGATGAAGCACAAATGATCCTACATTGGACACAATTTGCAAAGACCTAGCTCTTTTGAAAAGTCAGGGATGCTGGGAAAAGTGGAAAAAAGAAAAGAGGGTGTCCTGCAGCAAGATGGATAAGCTTCACTACAGCTTAGCACTGGGGTGGTAGACTCACAACGTCACGTGACATGGTTCCTCAGTCCCCTTTTGAACACTCCCAGGGAGTGGGATCCAACTGTTGCTAAATAGTTCTTACTTTCAGCAAGTTACTTCTAATCACTCTTCTCCAGTGCTATGGTATATAGTACTATAGGGGTCCCCAACCCCCCGGTCTGTGGACCGGCACCAGTTCGCGGCGTGCCAGAAATTGGGCCACACAAACAAGCAAAGCCCCATCCACGTTATGCAGGCAGCATGCGAAACCACATTCCCTCAAGCTTGGGGGAAAACCTCTCCACAGAACCAGTCCCTGGTGCCCAAAAGATTGAGGGCTGCTAAAATAATACATAGGGCAGGGGTCGGCAAGCTTAAACACTGAAAGAGCCACTTGGACCTGTTTCCCAGAGAGAGAGAGAAAACACTGGGAGCCGCAAAACTCTTGGGCACAAGGGGGGTAACTTGATTGAAGAGTTTAATTAAAAAGAAATAGAGGCTGTTGTGCATGAGTTCTCTCTCTCTCTCTCTCTCTCTCTCTCTCTCTCTCTCTCTCTCTCTCTCTCTCTGGGTGCCTCCAGTCAGAGAATGCCGGCTGGTGGCCCCCAGGGGGAGGGCCTTCTCTGTGGGCGCCCCGGCTTTGTGGAATCAACTGCCGGTGGAGCTCCGGATGGCACCGGATCTCCGCTCCTTCCGGCGCGGGTTAAAGACCCACCTGTTTGAACAAGCTGGCCTGGCCTGATGGGGAGTTAATTTGGGTTTTAAATATTTGTATATTTTATTGTTTTATCTTGGGCATTAATTTAATTCTATTTTAACTTTTGTAGTTTTGTATTTTTATCATATGCCCTGTTCACCGCCCTGAGTCCCTCGGGAGAAGGGCGGTATAAAAATTTAATAAAACTAAACTAAAACTAAACTCTCTCTCTCTCTCTCTCTTTCCTCCTCCTCCTCCCTCTGATCTTCTGCTCACCTGGCAAGCTGGCTTCATGCTGTTCTGGACAAGCTGACACACATTCTTATTAGGCTGGCTTTCCTGCTCTGCTTTCTGCTGCTTCCTGTGGAGACGCAGCAAAGGCAGGAGCCCCGCCCAATAAGCCCCCCCCCTACACACACAGAGAGAAGTGGCTCTCTCTGTCTGTCTCTGTCTCTGTCTCTCTCTCTCTGTCTCTCTCTGTCTCTCTCTCTCTCTCTCTCTCTCTCTCTCTCTCTCTGCAAATGGCTGGGAGCCGCAGGAGAAGGCTGAAAGAGCTGCAGGTTGCCAACCCGTGACATAGGGCAATGAGTATAAAATAGCCGTTTGTATAGATTGGCTTTACCAACATTATTTTAAGCATTTCAGAATATGCTCATATTCCCTGGCTTGTTCTGATTCAGTTCTGAGTCAGTCTAGAACGGAGGTCCCCAACCTTTTGGGCACCAGTGACCAGTTATGTGGAGAGAGGTTTTTCCGCAGACTGAGGGGGCGTGGTTTTGTGTGCTGCCTGCATACCGCAGATGGGGCTTTGCTTGTACCAGTCCACAGACTTGGGGTTAGGGACCCCTGGTCTAGAATGTCTAACACAGGACTTTTCAACCAGTGGTACGGGTACCACCTGTGGTACATTGGCATCTGGTACGTGACCATCCCAGAAAAGTGGTAGCGGGGGATGGGGATGAGCTGAACTGGTGGCAGCACCACACAAGCCTAAGCAAGAGATGGCCAGAGCTAGGCAACTGGTGGTACTCAGATGTTGCCATATCCTAAAAGTGGTACAATGGGTGAAAAGGTTGAAAAGCCCTGGTCTAACAGACTGTTCACACATCATTTTTCCAGATCATTTACCTCAAATTTATCCTAAAATGAATAAAATGCATTTACACACTATGCTAAATCATGATTTATTTAACCATGGATAATTCAACCAATGTGTTTATACACAAATCATAAACACAGGGCAGGGCATTGTGTGATTCCAACAATAATAGCCTAAAGGATGATTAAGGTGAAATCATACATAATATATATTAATCTAATAGATTAAAATGGTGTACTGGAAAAAGCACTAAGTTAGAACCTGAGGGACTGTGAGTTCTACTCACATCTTAGGGATGAGGCCATTTGGGTGACTTTGGGCCAGTCAGTCAAGAAAGAAAGCAAAGACAAACCACTTACAAAAAATCTTGCCAAGATAGCCTTCAGGCAGTCACCAGGAATCAAAAATGGCATGAAGATACTAACTAACTAACCAACTAAATAACTAACTAATTTTT
This sequence comes from Vipera berus, assembly GCF_964194415.1. Lineage (NCBI taxonomy): Eukaryota > Metazoa > Chordata > Lepidosauria > Squamata > Viperidae > Vipera > Vipera berus. Next base: position 93,922,873 of record NC_138206.1, on the reverse strand, counting down.
TATAGAAAAACTAACTTAAATAAGAATTTATTTCTGAATAGGTAGGAATAAAGTAATACTGTGTTTTCCGCCATTTCCTCTTGCTGATTTTCTTTGGGTATTTACAGATTGTATATTTATATAGAAAACAGAAAGCTATAGCCCGTTTTAAATAATCTTTCTATTGAATGGATTTTTTTTCCTGGCAAGGCTCCCATTTTTTTAGAAGCTTGATGCTGTGCCAAAATGTAACAAGCAGAATATTTTTACTAATTTTGCGTTTGCCTGTCAGTATTGCATTTGCTTTGGCACACACCAGGAAAAAAACATAGCAACCTTACTGGAAGAAAACATGCTTGCTCTTATTTACATGATTACACATTCCAGGAAGACAGGCTGGCTCTGTTCATACAAGGCAACAATGCATACTGATTCAGTGAAAGTGACAGTACCTGCACCATGATATTGTCAGACAAATGATGCAAATAATTTCTGTCAAGTGCATGATAAAGTCACAATATATGTGGCATCATTTCCCCCTTGCCCTTATGCAGATGCCCATGAATCATGTAAATGATGTTATAGTAAATTAATTCAAATGTATGGATTTACACTGAATCACAGACTAACCAAAGAGGCTGGATCTGCAGATCATGGTAGGCTAAAATATAGTTGGCTGATTTGGTGTCAATTAATCATGGCTAAGTGTACTTTCTAAATACACGTCACTCAGCCACAGACTAGCTGGCCATATTTCAGCTTAGCATGGCATATGGAATATCCCAGTTCTTTCTAAAAAAGGCAGAGTTTGTATTAACACTCTTTGTTTTAGAAATTGTAATGGTTAGATTCACATATGCTGAATGGAGTCCATGAATGGAGAGAACCATGTTTGGAGCCTGTGGGATCCTTCATTTGTAGAGAAACCAACTTGTCTGGTTCCTACAGTTTTTTAAATAGAAACTGAATGGCAAATTGCAGAATTTTTATGTTATTTTGTAAAGTTGGCAGGTTTGGCACACCACCATTCCCCCAATAGAAATTTTAAACAATCTCCCTAAAATTTCTAGCTGTATCGCCCAGCTGGCTTCATGCCTAAGATGAATCTAGAACTCACAGTCTCTGGGTTTCTAGCGTGATACTTTAGCATCAGTCGAAATTGGCTTTCATGGCATATTAGTTTGTTTTCAAATCCTAGTGTTCACAGAGATCCAAGAGCCAACAAGCTCTTCCTCCACAATAGTTGAGTGCTGGGAACTCAATTAATTGGGGATCATTGATGAGACAGAAATTAGGTTGTATTGTATGAATCTCTGATGTATTTTGTTTACATTTGCTTGCATTTGGAACATGGATTGTCAACATGGAATGATAGTATACTTAGCAATCAGAATCACAACAGAGAAAAATGGCATTATGGTGAAGAAGCAAATGAATAAAATTGATAACAAAGCAGCAACCATACTAGGAAATTGGTCTCATGCCACTGACCTGTAAATCACACCACTGTGGTGAAAGTGGCTACCAAAATACTGCAACTCCATTGACATAAAGAAGCCCCCATGCCAGATCCTCTGTGACAGTTGATCAAAGACATCATAGGGTTGATTGTACCCATATGGTCTTTTTTCTGACAATAGTGAAGATGTGCAGCCTCCTATGGAGATTTATGTATTCTGGCAGGAATACTCTGAATGGGGCAGCTGTGTTTGGTCTGTTCAGGGAATAACAGTACACACACTTATTGTCGTTTACAATGTTAATTCTATGAAAGCTGGTGAGACAAACATTTCCTAAATGTACATCAAATTAAATTGTATACCAGCTGTCCTGGTGGTTCAGGGAATAGCAAAATGATAATTGCTTCTTAAGGGCTGCAGTTCTACTCTAGCTTTTGGGGAAATTTCACCTGTTAGCTGACCTCTACAATATATCATTTTAGAGCTACCATCCAGATTTCCTTATTGTGCCAAGGCATAATGTGGCTTTGGCTTAGCACAGTGTATAATTATCAACTGCAATATGTCAGCCGTGATTTATGACAGTCTTATCTATGAACTATTGTGGCTTTTATTTTGGTGAAAAAGTATGGCTTAGGTAGGCAACCAAAAGGTCATGGGCATTTGCCCAATTTCTGTTTTGTGACTTCCACGGCCTCAAGATTACACTCCTGAAATTTGCTGGCAACTGGATGTATTACTTTCTACCTCCCATTTTTATTAGGAAATGAACTAGGTATACAAACCCCCTGTGCATTATAAAAGAGGTGAAAATAGAAAAACTGCAACCAGGGCATCTTTTCTCAGTTCAACTGCTTTTGTTGTCTCTGGTGTGCTGGGATTGTAATTAACCATGAAACCCTCAGTTTCATCACTGGCCTCCTTCCTGCCATCTTACATTTCCTTTGGCTGCTTCTGCTTTGTATAATTGTAGAGTTTCGCAGCATGATGCTGATGTGATGGTCTAATATCAACATTAAATAAAGAATAAATGAAATTATCCCAACCTAGTAAATTGCACTCCATTTCATGAGAACTTGGGCAAGAACACTTGGAATTACATAAGATGTAAGGTGATAAGATGGCTGCAAGATTCAGCCAATGCCATTGAGCTATTTATTTTGAGGGTTGGCAAGCAGTGAAATTGTGTGATCACCCAATGCCTGAAATAGTTGTTGACTCCTGCTTCTCTTTACTGTAATTGCTTGGTTTTTTTAACCAAGTTTTTAAAAAAACCTTTGGAAAACAAGCAGGCAAGCACTAGGAAGTGATAGCGCGGTGCCAGAATCCAAACAAAATGAATGCAACTGTTCTATCATCTTTTCTTGAATTATCTGACATCAGAAAACTGAGTAAGTCTGTAGTATCAGGCTTCTTTCTCTGTTGAATGAACTCAACAAATTCCTAATAGCTATATGCTGAGAATTCTGGAGGTTGGGCAAATAAAGAAATATTTAGGTCTATCCAGGAATTTTCTCCTATTACCCAATTATAAATCTCCAAGTTCTGACTTACATTTCTGTTCCAGTGTTCCATTATTTTAAATGTATAATGTCTCAAAAGAAACCTATTTTGCCTTGAAATTTTCCTCATTGGTTTTCTGAATTAATACCACATTTAAAAGTATATACCGGTATATATTATTTTATATAAACTGTATAGTCAACTGTAGATCTGGAATTGCAAGATGGGAAACACATCTTGGATATAAAAATAAGAGGTTGGAAGTAGATATATTTCATATATTACACTTAGCGATAATGTAGTTTAATTTGGTTTGTACTCACAAGTTGTATCTTAGTATGAACCTGAGAAGATTTTTTTCAGGTCAAAAACATACTTTGGCTTTTAGGACATGGTTGTCCGAAAGCGAGTAGACTGTGGCAAAAAGTAAACTTACATGTAAATTACGAATTTTAAATGTGGTTAACATAGGGCTACTCAAATAGGTTGAAAAAATCTAAATGAGCATTAGAACAGGGCTTTTCAACCTTTTCACCCATTGTACCACTTCTAGGATATTGCAACATCTGAGTACCACCAGTCGCCTAACAAGGTGTCAAAAACTTGATGACCAAAAAAAAAGGAAAAAAGTGATGAAGTACAGGTAGTTCTCAACTTACAACAGTTCGTTTAGTGACTGTTCGAAGTTACAATGGCACTGAAAAAAGTGCCCCCTAAGCCACAGCTCAGCAAGACACCTGCCTGCCCACCCGGCGGCGCTCTTCCTTCTGTCCGAAGTTTTCATTGTTATGAGCATTTCTGTTGAGGATTGGTAGCGGGGGTGGGGTGGGGGGTGTTTGGTTTTTATTCCCCCCATTTGCTGGGTGGTTGCAGCAGGTTTTGGTCACTTCACATGACCCTGGGACACTGTGACAGTCATAAATATGAATCAGTTGCCAAGCATCTGAATGTAAATCACAAGACCCTGGAGATGCTGCAACATTCCAGCTGATCGGCGCTTCTTCTGGGCTCAGCAGAAGCGCCAGGATCAGCACCAAGCTCCAGCTGAAGCCTGGCACTGATCCTGGCGCTTCTGCTGAGCCCTGATACCCCCGACGAAGCACTGTTCCTGGTGCTTCCGCTGAGCCCTGACAGCCCTGCAGCTCCAGCCATCTCTCGCTCAGGCTTGTGTGGTGCTGCCACCGGTTCATTTCATTCCCCTTCCCCTCTACCACTTATCTAGGATGGTCGTGTACCACCTGCCAGGTGCCAATGTACCACAGGTGGTACCCGTACCACTGGTTGAAAAGCCCTGCGTTAGAAGATAGAAGAGATGCAGAAAAGGTATATTTTACTTCCATCTATCGCAGTAGTTTTCCTTTTTGTAGCCCAACGATTTTTCTTTATGCATGTACTGTAATTTTTTTCCCTATCCTGTTAAACATAAGAATTTGATGACTTTTTGCAAAGATTTCCTGGCTGTATCGAAACATTTTGGAGTGTTATGCTTTTCTGTCACAAGAGATTTGTGAGAACTGAAAATCTGACCATAGAAACATCTATTGGTGTAATATGTTTTCCCCTTGCTAGAGTTATTTGCTGTTGAAAAAGAAAGATCCAGATGGTTTGAATAGATTAGAACTGTGCACGATTCAAAAGTTATTTGGTAAAAACTTTGGAACTTCTGTGAGTGTAGCATCTCTCTGCTACTCATTAAAGAAGCCATGTCTTGTGGGGGGAGGAATTCTATGGAAACTTGGAAATAGGTGTGGCAGCTCTTAAGGGCTTATTAGTATACTTCTAAAACAGCTGCATCTTTGGGAGGACTTGTATAAAAGATTTGTGCAGTATACATGTGAGTTGTGACATACTTTGTTCAAATCATTTTTGAAGTGCAGACAGAGATGGGTGTTTGACATAAAGTGATCTTAAACTACATCTAATGTTTTCCTATGGTCTCTTTCTCTGGAGACTGTAGAAAATTAGGCCTCCCTGAATTTTGCTACTTCAATAGTGCACCCCATCAAAAACTTGGCATGGCTCCATGCAAATATAAAGTGGATGAGGTTGTGACATAGTGGTGTCATGCTAGTTTCATGAAACTTTAACCCTTTCTATAGACCTTGTTGCATTGTTGCTTTTGAAAAAAAGCAGTTTATAGGGAGTAACTAAAGAAGACAGGTACTAGGGTAGAAAAATGCAATTGCAAATCAACTAAAAATGGCAACTAATTCTGATGTCATATTTTGTGAAAGTTGTGATTCAGATATTCAACAGAATCTGTCTAAACTAGGTATGTCCAATATATGGCCCACGGGCCACATGTGACCCTGAACAGCTAGTAATTCGACCCCACAAGATAATATATATAAAAAGGAAGTTTTTTATTATTATTATTTTTATTCCCATTTATATCACGCCCTTCTCCGAAGACTCAGGGCGGCTTACAATCTAAAGCACAAATCAATGTGCTTAGCAATAGCCTTCATTCTATGTATATGCCTGCTTATTAGGGCTTCCCCCCCCCAAGCGGCATTATTACAAAGTCAGCTTATTGCCCCCAACATTCCGGGTCCTCATTTTACCTACCTCGGAAGGATGGAAGGCTGAGTCAACCTTGAGCCTGGTGGGATGCGAACCTGCACTAATTGCAGGCAGCTGGTGTTACTTAAGGAGGCATTAGCCCACTGCTCCACCAAGGATTTATATACGTTACCTATATTATATATTTTATATGCAGCCTAAAACTGTTCCTCTTCATTCAGTGTGACCTAGGTAAGCCAAAAGATTGAACAAACATGGTCTAACCCATTTCACCATTTGATGGGAGCCATGGCAAATGCATGTGTGTGGAAAGAGACAGAGACATTAACATTAACATTGGAAGAGAATGATTTAAATAACTGAAATGTATTTACTCATTTACTCAAAAGATAGGGAACCATAATTTAAGATCTATCCTTCCCACAAAAATGTTTAGATAAAAAACAATTATTTGCTTCTGTAATATGGGGGAAAGGTAGGCTTATTTTCTGATAAATGTTGTTCCTGTTGATAGCTGGTTTGTTCACAAATGCATATTTTGAGGACCGTGCTTGTTAATACCACAAAATTATTTTCAGTCCTTTTAAGTCACTGATATATACAAAAACACTCTGAGGGGTACTTGATGCTCTCTGAAATTGGTTGTTTTCTTGCAGACATTTCATTACCCAAACTAGGTAACATCAGCAGGGCTAGCAAGAAAACCAAGCTCAGAGAGCACCAAGAACCCCTCATTTCAACCCTGAGCCACAAATGTTTTCCTTTATTAAAAACCACTCTGCAATAAGTTACTCATCTTTTAGCTTGGCAGGCTATGTTGTGATAAGTGATTGCATTTTATAACAAATAAGGTAGACATGCAAAGTGAAATGATTCTCTATGCAGCTTCTTTTGCAATAAAGTATTTCTGTTTAATATGGGTACCAAAGAACAATAATTGATTGCCAGCATTAATTATGAATGAATGCAAATATGAGGCCACCTGTTACTATTGAATGATGGCTATTAATTTCTACCCTTTTGTGTCTATACTTTAAATAATGAGAAGAATTTACTCTGTAAAAGGAAAAAGTTCCAAATTTGTTCTTTTATTTTGAGGTTTCTTATGCAATCTCTTATTGACACTTTCATGGAATTTATTCATCAATTCATTTTTAAAGCTGTTTTAAAAAGTTGATTAGGTATAAACATACAGGGAACACGTGACACATTTTTTAACTTCTAAAATATTTTTTTTATAAGTTCAAGTGAAGTTATTCATTAGAGTCAATTATCAATTGCTATAAGTACTGAGAAAATTGGAGTTTTAGAATCAGGAATGAAAAATCAAAATTGAATTATAATTCAGAGATAGATGAGCACTTAAAAACTCTCTAGATGTAAGGAATTCATTACCATGGTCTTAGCTATAAGGCTTTATTTATGGTACAGAGATAACTAAGATCTTCCCTGTATCGACCATGGCTGACAACATTTGGAAATCCCTAGTTAGTACATTGTGCCTGGGGTGTGGTGCATAAAAATGTCAATAAAATGTGCTTCTTTTTTCTGTGTAGACCTATGGGGAAGTTTCTACATCTTGAGCTTTTTTCCTGCCTCTGCTATCTTAAGGTTATCAGCCTTGACTGATGACAGAGGTACATAGCAAAAGATGGTTAACAGTCTTAACCACCCATTCAAAAGTATGATTAGTTGCTGTAGGATTAGATGCACCTTCATAGATCCAAAGCTGTTTGACACATTTCTGATAAGAATTAGATAGTGATGTTTTTTCAGTACTGGCATAATAGAATAAAAATGAGCAATGCCCATCATTGGCTACAGGGTCCCCAATCTCTGGGCTATAGACTTGCACCAGGCTTTGTCATCCCCGAAATCAGCCGCGCAAAGGAGTGAAGCACCATCCGCGCACGCACAGGATGCAGGCAGCGCACAAAACCACGCCTCCTCTTGTCCGCGGACAAACCTCTCTCCACGGAATTGGTCCCTGGCACCCAAAAGGTTGGGAGCTGCTGGGCTACAATATTCTCTGCTTTTCTATTAAAGGTGCACAATGCAAATGCTTCATCAGATATGACCATCATTCTGTTTGGGGTTGAGGAATCTGTTCTGCTGTTCTCCTAAACAACAGAGTTCAGATTATTGCACAAAGTCTTTTTACTGGTTGCTCTAGTCTTGTCAATCAACTCGAGAACATTTGTGCTTTTTTCATGTACTGTAGTTTAGGAAATTGGGTAGGACAGGTTATTCTCTGTTAACTAAGGTGTTTTGATTCTTTACTCCTAGTTTGTTTCACTATTATGTTTTATAACGTAGTTCATGATTTAATGATTGCCAACTCTCTCATTAAATTATGGTGGCACGACATTTGTCAATTCCTGCCCTGCCTTTATTGCTTTTATTTCCAATTTTTGCCAGTCACTTAATTTTGCTATAAGTTAATAGTTGGTTCTTTTGGATGCCTTTGACATAAGGTAAATTTTACCTTTAACCTTAGTTCCATTTGGCATGGCTTAAAAGCCATGGGGATAAGATGAAGGCAATGTCGTGAGGATGTTAAAAAATGCAGAAGCCTTTGAGGAAAGGGGAGCAGCTCGGGAGAACCACTTCAATTTGCAATCGTTATTAGTTTTTTTCCCCCAGCAGCGGCGGCTGAAAAAAGAGATGTGCGAGCAAATTTGATCTTTTTTCCGGGGAGGGGGGGCGGAACTCGTAGGCGCGCTCTTTTTTTCTTTTTTCTTTGGACCCAGTGGTCCTCAGGATGGGAAGCATTTATTGGCTAGGGACAGGGAGGGAGGCAGCAGGGAAAATGACCCGGGGTGGGTGGACAGAGACTTCCCTCGTCCTCTTCACACGCCATTTCCTGCTTTCGTGTTTACTTCCCGGTTCACCTCTCCCGTCACGGGCACAGCAAATCAAACGCTGCTTTCAAGTAAAGTACAAGACGGGAGAAGCAGGGGAGTGAATGGGACTACAGGGAAGAGTTGTCCAGGAAGGTAAGTCCGGGGTGGCCTCTCTCGAGCGCTTTCCCGCAGTTGGAGCCCAACCCGATCTGACTTCAGCTGCTTCGCCTTCTCCTCTTGCAGGTTTATCCGGAGCCGCGCACCGAGAGCGAGTGCCTGAGCAATATCCGCGAGTTTCTTCGGGCATGCGGCGCCACCCTTCGCCTGGAGGTGAGGAAATGGGATGGGAGGCGACGGCAGGTCTACCTGTGGGGCGTCGGGGGAGGGGGAACGGGGTGGCGGAGGACCACCGCCGCGGTAAGATCTCTGCAAAAGAATGAATCGGCTTGAGCGGGAGCTGGGACGGAGTGGCTGCGAGCAAGAATCCTCCCTGTCTCTGTTTTACACAGGCGAGTCTGTCAATAGCCCAGTATTAATATGCTATCTGCATACCTATAAGCTGTTTGTTCGCATGTATCATTCCTATAATTCCTCTACGTTGAAAACCCTAATTTATGCCACCCTCCTGTTGCATTGTTTGAACAGTGTTTTTGCAATCAGGCTTAAATGTGTTTCCTACTAAGAACTCGGGGGAAGGACAACCTAGGAAAGATATGATAGATCAGCAGTTTCTGGAGACTCTGTGTTGTATTGGAATGCTTGTCTTGGGGGTGAGAATAATTACCTCACAATGCCCAGGCTCCTCCTGACTGGTACTAGCCTCACAGCAGAAGGTTATCCTAGTGTGATTTCTGCTAGAAAACTAGTAAGGTACTTAGTTTGGAGAAAAAAGTTAATCTCCACCTTGTGTATTCAGTAGCTTTTTTTTATGTGTCTCTTCAGAAACTAGCCCACCACAGTGAAGCCTAATAAATTGTGAATATCTAGCCTGTGCAATTTGATTATGGTGTGGAATGTTATGAGCTTGAGTTAATTCAATAAAGTTAATAAGGTTAAGCCTGTTGTGTAAATATAACCAGTTTTGCCCTTGTGAGCAATTTAGTTATAGCTCTTTTCATGTTAGGGAATTGAGAGTCAGTTTGGTATAGTTTAAGTGCTGTTAGGAATCAGAAGATTATGAGTTCTAGACCTCGCTTAGGCATGAAAGCTGGCTTGGTGACTTTGGGTTAGTCATGGTCTAGCACCTTAAACCCATTTCACAGAGTTGCTATGGGGAAAATAGGAGGAAGGAATATTATGTGTGTTCACTATCTTGAGTTGACCCAATTAAGAAAGGTGGGATATATGGGCATTTAGGGCATCCTACATATTTATGGGTGTGTCTGGCTTTCCTTTCAAAGGTTCTGCTACTAAACATGTTTTAATGCTGGAGGCAAAGTCCATCATGACAGAAGTGCCCACTCATTGATAAAGTGTTATTACTATCATGTCCAAAATTCCTTTAGTAAGCTTTTCACTAGTTGCAGAATTTTTTGATTTGTAATTTCATATGTACATTTGCTATTTCATATGATATACAAAGTTGCTCTTCATCTTAGAAACTGTCTTGGAAATCCCACTCCTGCAAATCTAGTGTGCTATTCCCTTTTAGTAAAATATGCAAATAATTCCTCCCCTTGCCACCTATGAAGGAGCCGAAGGAAAAAGAAATTAACTAAATTTAGTTATCCACAACATTCACTACTATGATTCTGTGATCCCTATTTCCCCATTGCTTTCTACATAGCTGTACTCTGCTTTATATGTTAGCCTTTTGTTCTTTAAACTTGCCACTTCTCTCTTTTGGAGGATCTTGTCATCTCCTCCTAGCCATTACTTTTTGGCATTTTCTGTCTTCTAAACTCCTTTTTCCCTTCCTTTATAGATATATTTTGCAATTTGTTCCTCATCCATTTTCTGTGCTCTAACCATATTATCAGTTCTTCATTTTTTATCTTTAGTAAACGTTCTAGTGTGAAGATGTGTATCTTGTTGTTGTTGTTAGCTGCGAAGTCGTGTCCGACCCATCGCGACCCTATGGACAACATTCCTCCAGGCCTTCCTGTCCTCTACCATCTTCTGGAGTCCATTTAAGCTCACGCCTACTGCTTCAGTGACTCCATCCAGCCACCTCATTCTCTGTCGTCCCCTTCTTCTATTGCCCTCGATCTTTCCCAGCATTAGGCTCTTCTCCAGTGAGTCCTTCCTTCTCATTAGGTGGCCAAAGTACTTGAGTTTTAGCTTCAGGATCTGGCCTTCTAAAGAGCAGTCAGGATTGATCTCCTCTAGGACTGACCGGTTTGATCGCCTTGCGGTCCAAGGGACTCGCAGGAGTCTTCTCCAGCACCACAGTTCAAAGGCCTCAATTCTTTGGCGCTCAGCCTTTCTTATGGTCCAACTTTCACTGCCATACATTGCAACTGGGAAGACCATAGCCTTGACTATACGCACTTTTGTTGACAGGGTGATATCTCTGCTTTTTAGTGTGCTGTCTAGATTTGCCATGGCTTTCCTCCCCAGGAGCAAGCGTCTTTTAATTTCTTGGCTACAGTCCCCATCTGCAGTTATCTTGGAGCCCAGGAAAATAAAATCTGTCACTACCTCCATTTCTTCCCCATCTATTTGCCAGGAATTGAGAGGGCCAGATGCCATGATCATGGTTTTCTTAATGTTAAGTTTCAACCCAAGTTTTGCACTCTCCTTCTTCACCTGCAACAAGAGGCTCTTTAGTTCTTCTTCACTTTCTGCCATTAGAGTGGTATCATCTGCGTATCTTAGGTTGTTGATATTTCTTCCGGCAATCTTAATTCCAACTTTTGATTCATCTAGCCCTGCCTTTCTCATGATGTGCTCTGCATATAAGTTAAATAGGCAGGGCGACAGTATACAGCCTTGCCGGACTCCTTTCCCAATTTTGAACCAATCAGTGGTTCCGTGTCCAGTTCTCACTGTTGCTTCTTGACCCGCATATAGGTTTCTCAAGAGACAAATAAGATGGTCTGGTACTCCCATCTCTTTAAGAACTTGCCACAGTTTGTTATGATCCACACAATTAAAGGCTTTAGCATAGTCAATGAAGCAGAAGTAGATGTTTTTCTGGAACTCCCTAGCTTTCTCCATGATCCAGCGTATGTTGGCAATTTGATCTCTAGTTCCTCTGCCTCTTCGAAATCCTGCCTGCACTTCTGGTAGTTCTCGATCCACATACTGCTGAAGTCTAGCTTGTAGGATTTTAAGCATGACTTTACTAGCATGAGAAATGAGTGCAATGGTGCGATAGTTTGAACATTCTTTGGCACTGCCTTTCTTTGGAATTGGAATGTAAACTGATCTTTTCCAATCCTGTGGCCATTGTTGAGTTTTCCAAATTTGCTGGCAAATTGAGTGTAGCACTTTTACTGCATTGTCTTTTAAGATTTTGAATTGCTCAGCTGGAATACTGTCACTTCCACTAGCTTTGTTGTTGCTCAGCTTTTCTAAGGCCCACTTCACTTCACATTCTAGGATGTCTGGCTCGAGGTCAGTGACCACCTCATTGTGATTATCAGGGACGTTAAGCTCATTCTTGTATAGTTCTTCTGTGTAATTTTGCCACCTCTTCTTAATCTCTTCTGCCTCTGTTAGGTCCCTGCCATTTTGGTCCTTTATCATGCCCATTTTTGCATTAAACGTTCCCTTCATTTCTCCAATTTTCTTGAAAAGATCTCTGGTCCTCCCTATTCTATTATTTTCTTCTATTTCTTTGCACTGTTCATTTAAGAAGGCATTCTTATCTCTTCTAGCTATTCTCTGGAATTCTGCATTCAATTGGGTGTATCTTTCTTTTTCTCCCTTGCCTTTCGCTTCCCTCCTTTCCTCAGCTATTTGCAAAGCTTCCTCAGACAGCCATTTTGCTTTCTTGCATTTCTTTTTCTTTGGGATGGTTTTGGTTGCTACCTGTTGTACAATGTTGCAAACCTCTGTCCATAGTTCTTCAGGCACTCTGTCTATCAGATCTAATTCCTTAAATCTATTTGTCACCTCTACTGTATATTCAACAGGGATATGATTTAATTCATACCTGAGTGGCCTAGTGCTTTTCCCTACTTTCTTCAGTTTAAGCCTAAACTTGGCAAGGAGAAGCTCATGGTCTGAGCCACAGTCAGCTCCTGGTCTTGTTTTTACTGACTGTATAGAGCTTCTCCATCTTTGGCTGCAGAGCATATAGTCAATCTGATTTCTGTGTTGACCGTCTGGTGATGTCCATGTGTAGAGCCGTCTCTTGGGTTGTTGGAAAAGAGTGTTTGCTATGACCATCGTATTCTCTTGACAGAATTCTATCAGCCTGTGCCCTGCTTCATTTTGCACTCCAAGGCCAAACTTGCCTGTTATTCCAGTTATCTTTTGGCTTCCTACTTTAGCATTCCAATCCCCCATGATGATAAGAACATCATTTTTTGGTGTTAGTTCTATAAGGTGCTGTAGTGCTTCATAGAACTGGTCAATTTCATCCTCTTCAGCACTGGTGGTTGGGGCATAGACCTGGACTACTGTGATATTGAATGGTTTGCCTTGGATTCGAACTGAGATCATTCTGTCATTTTGAGGATTGTATCCCAGTATTGCTTTTCCTACTCTTTTATTGACTATGAAGGCTACTCCATTTCTTCTGAAGGATTCTTGGCCACAGTAGTATACCTGATGGTCATCTGAATTAAATTCACCCATTCCTGTCCATTTTAGTTCGCTGATACCTAAGATGTCAATTTTCAGTCTTGTCATCTCTTGTTTGACCACGTCCAGTTTTCCTTGATTCATGGATCTTACATTCCAGGTTCCTATGGAGAAAAAATCTTTACAGCATCGGACTTTCCTTTCACCACCAGACATATCCACAGCTGAGCATCCTTTCGGCTTTGGCCCAGTCGCTTCATTCTTTCTGGCGCTACTAGTACTAGCCCTCTGCTCTTCCCCAGTAGCATATTGGACGCCTTCCGACCTGGGGCTCATCTTCCAGCGTCATATCGTTTTGCCTTTTGGTACTGTCCATAGGGTTTTCATGGCAAAGATACTGGAGTGGTTTGCCATTTCCTTCTCCAGTGGATCACGTTTTGTCAGAACTCTCTGCTATGACCTGTCCGTCTTGGGTGGCCCTGCACGGCATAGCTCATAGCTTCATTGAATTACGCAAGCCCCTTCGCCACGACAAGGCAGTAATCCATGAAGGGGGATGTGTATCTAAAGATACACTAATCTACACAGTTGTACAAATACATTTAATTTTTTCATCATTTGTGCATAACTTGAACATGTTCACTGTATTGTCACTTTCAAATTTGATTTTTAGTTTCATACTTCTTGCTTTATTATACTGTGTCTAATGTGTGCTATAAATCCTAAGAGTTCTTTGCTAGCAGCTGTATACAAAGTTTCTGTATAGCACCATATTTATTACACAAAAATCCATAAAATGCATCAAGGAAATCTCATACATCATTGTTCCATTCAGTACTCTGGATCGTAAATGTTTATTATATTTACTAAGTATTCCATTCATTTTCTCTCATACATTTGTTTGGTTTTATTTTAGCACAGTGTGTGAGCTCAACTATTGAGAGTTATTACCAGAACTACTGTATATCTTAGCATTTTGGACCAAAACAGGCAGTTGTTTATTTAGTAGCCAGTGGTTTAAGAAATTGCCTTAAAATTATATATCCCTATTTCAGGGATCATACTATATCTGAGGTGCAGTGTGCCTGTTGATGTTTTCTTTAGTGCCACAAGGCTATATTTTGTGTCTGACTATTTACATCAAAAAAAGTATAAACAAACAAATTGAAGCTGATATTAAGAAAGCAAAGCATCACTTTTTAGCATCATATTTATTTCCAAAGCTGACCCTGAGAATTCTTAGAAAATAAGAATGGGTGGTTGCTTTTTTTTACAAGTAAACTGACCTGTCCAGTTAAAGTACAAAGATTTTATTTATTTGTGCCAGAAGCATCACAATTAAAATAAGGCTTACTGTACAACATAAAATATAAAATACAGAATTAAAATATGTACAAGTTAAGCAGATCTTATCCAGAAACTAGCAATATTAATTCTATTAATATTGTATTCTGTCTCTGCCATGAGATCCACCAAGGACAGGTATACATAATGTGTTGTCTGCATGTCACCAATCACAAAGGGCAGAAGCTACCAGTTAGCCCCATTTGTTCAGAATATCTCTGGATGTTGTTTTACCCATGTGCAGTCTATTCAATGATTTCCCTACTTCCCAGTTTTTGCCAGACCCAGGTACCAGCTACTCCATTGTTTCCATCCTTAGGTCCTCTTTGCTTTTAAATTCTTCAAAGTCTTCCCCATTGACCTAAGGAAGCTTTTCCTAGATTTAATGTCTGATGATCTGGTTTTAGGACATAGAGAGGGTGTTGTTTAAATCAGGGGTCCCCAACCCCATGTTCGTGGACCAGTACTGGGCTGTGGCATGCCAGCAACTGATCTGCACAAACAAGCAAAGCCCCATCTGCGGAATGCAGGCAGCACACAAAACCATGCACCCTACGGTCCACGGAAAAACCTCTCTCCACAGAACTGCTCACTGGTGCCCAAAAGGTTGGGGACCTCTGGTCTAAATATTGATAATTTAAGCCTCTCTCTCTATGTTGCTGCTTCTCTGTGACAGCAGGCAGGGCAATGCCAGTTAGATGATAGATCTTATCTGTAGGGGTAGGTTTAAGGTATCCAGTAATAATACTGTTAGCTTTATTCAGAGCAACATCAACTTTCTCAGCATGTGCTGATTTATATCAGAATGGGCAGGCGTATTTGCCTGCCAAGTGGGGACAAAGCTAAAGCTGTTGTCTTAAAGACCCTTAATTTGGTACCCCAGGTAGTGCTCATTAATATCCTGAGGATGTGATTTTATCCACTGACCTTCTGATTAGTGCTGTTACAGTGCTGTTTACAGTTAGGGCCCTATCTAGAGTGAGCCCTAAATGTTTACTCCAGTAGTGTCCCTTTCCATATAATATGCAACTTCCTAGCAGCCTGCTTATTGCGAAGATGGAATGCATATACCCGAGTTTTTGCTGGATTTGGCCTTAATTGGTTATCCCAGTAGAATTGATCCAGCTCTACCAGAGCTTCAGTTAAACAGTGTTCAACCTCATCAAATGTTATTCTCTGTGCAGCCATTGCTTGATGATCACCTTACATATAGTTGTTAGTACCTTCAGCCGATCATTGGTATAGATATTAAAAAGGGTTGGAGCCAATACACCACCCTGTAATAAGCTGTTCCTTTGGTTCTTCCATCTACTTTGCCTTCCCTGGAACTCCACAATAAACAAGTGGTTCTGAAGCAGATACCTAATTATATTTGTAAGTTTCAGATTTTTAGCTATATCATAAACTTTCTGCTTCAGTCTTCAAAGCATCCAAAGCACAGTACAAAGATAAAGTGGGATGCTCGGTAGCATTCTGGTAAATTGGTATTTTGTGTGTGGTTGTACTGACAGTCTTTTTGTGATTGGGAAGGACCCCAATAATAATTCTGAAAGAGTGTTCAAAAGATGAACTCTATTCTGAATATGATCATTTGTTCAAAAAGGTTTTGGTACACATGGCCTCTGTTTTTATGCAAGCATTTTGTTTTCATTTTCAGAATTAGTGTGGTCTAAAAGTGAGCCACAATAATTGGAATTTGGAATGTGGAAAGTTGATAATAAAAGTATTAGTTCCTCACTTGACTTAAATAAGCCAGTAGGAATAGATTTATAAATGTACCAGCGGGCAATTCTGGAATCATTTATTCAAAGCATGCCAGTGCTTTGCTTGGAAGAGCTCCCAGTGTGGCTTGCAAATCAAGAAAAAGTCTGTTCTGCCTTCCAAGTTTACACTCTAAAAAGAAATGACATGAAAAGAATGAGAATAGAGTAGAGAAAGGAGGGAGGGAGGGAGAGAGAGAGATATCAAATGATTATGATTGGTGCTGTGCAGTGACCCATAGTGTACCCTATGTCCATTTGATTGTGGACATCTTGGTTGGTGAATAGGTTCATCCAAGGTAGAGTACCAAAGTGAATCTGTCTTTTTAAAGGATTCTCATATCTTGATTGTAATATCAATTTCTTGGGATATTCAGGTAGGGAGATTAAATTTAGATGAGTTCTAGGAGATTATTAAAAAAACAAAATCTATTATTGTCACTGGATTGTATTACATAACGTGCAGTTAGAGGGCTAACTAAATTTCCAAATGTCTTTTGGACACTTGATGTAAATACCTGTTCAATGTTTGTTATATCTGTGCAATATATTTCTATGCATAATCAGAACTGAATTGCAGTAGTAAGATTACGAATAAAGTAGTGCTGAAATATTTGAGTGGAGGAATTTCTATCTAGATTTTTTGCCCTGGCATCACATATTAAAGAAGTTGTGATTCCCAGTTTTTTTCCACCAGAGAAAGTTCTTCTCAGCGTCAGATCATTCTAACCTAGAAACCAAGACAAGTGCTATGTCTCTAGCAAATGATACAGTTGGCAAAACCACCTTAGGTAATAGAAGGTATTCCAGGCCACTTTGCATTACAATAAATAAACTCAGTGCATACTTGCAGCTATGGTCTTATTTAGTATAGATGATTAGACCAGGTCAGTTGGAATGATAAACATTTTCTTCTTGTGATATTCACATTTGTCCTGTTCCTGCCATCTGTTATAATAAAATCAGATAGAAATAAAGAATACTTATCAAGATTCTGTACCCTAAATTTCTGGATAGTTTCAAGTAACAGTCTTTTATGTAAATCAAGGAGATGAAATCACAAAGACTTCAGTTCTCTCTCACTATTATAAATGAATAAACAGTGGAATTTTTTTAAATATACAGTAGATTAAACAATTGGAGGCAAGACATATTGCAACACACTCCACCCACAGCACCTTAATATAGAGTAGGGGTGTCAAACTCAATTTCATTGAGGGCCGCATCAGGGTTGAGGTTGACATTGGGGCAGAATGGGCGTGGCTAGCTCATCGTCACTCGTGTTGGGTGCCTGTGGTGGCCTGGGCGGGGCCACCAAGGAAAGTGAGACCAGGGTGACCACTATACCCTTGTCCACCAGAGGAGCCTTGCTGTTCCTCTCTGGCCACGTAGAGGACGACAACTGATGCAGGCTGCCCAAGGGCCTTTCCCAAGGGGGCGCCCAGCTGCACTTACCTCCTCCTCAGGGCTGCTGCTGATTGGCTTGCTCTCCTTGGCCAACTTGCTCATGGTGTGTACGGGAGGGCAAAATGTGTGGGTCAGAGGGAGACCCATTCCCTCTCCCTGTGAGGAGACCCAGCTTTGTAACCAAAGCATCCTCAGCGATAGGATGGGAGACCACAAGGAGAGGTCAGGAGGAGGGGACAAGGGGATGGCGAAAGGGCAGCAGGGTTGCTCGTGGCCAAGTGCTAAGGCAGGAATTCCCTCAGACCCTTCCTCCCTCTCATTATAACCTTCCTTCCTTCCTTCCTTCCCCCCCTTTTTTTCTTTGTCCTTCTCTCTTCATTCTCCTTTCCTTCTTCCTTCCCCTCTTTCCTTATCTTTGTTTGTCTTTCCTCTTTCTTTTTCTCCTTTCCTGTCCCTTCTTGGATGTTCAAATGCAAAAGGGGAAACATTTCTCGATGCCTCCTTGCCTTGTGATCAAATGCCACTTTTGCTAGTAGTCTGTGGCCACTTAAAAGACTGAGAACAAACCAGGCTCAGTTTATCCCATGCTTGCATTTAGTGCACAGACAACAGTAGAGCAAAACTCTCAAAATGTTGGCTGTGATAGTTGATCAGAGCTCCTCTGATTTTTATGTGCCACAGCTTTAGCATTTAGGAACAGAGGTAAGTTAGTTGCTTTTCTGTTAATACTTAATCTTTAACAGAGCTCCCCTGTTGGGACCCTGCCATGGTCTAATTCAGACTGGAAATATAGCAAAGGGAAATATTTTCGCCCACTCTGTTTTGTCCTGTTTTCCCCACTGGAGATGGCTGTTTGCAATACACAAGGAAGGGTTACTTTGCTAAAAGTTCACAACTAAAGAATACCAATGTTAATTTGGATTGCCAATAAAGTCCTGTCTGACAAAAGAGAACACAAAATTGCTTTCTCCTTTGAGCCCAAGTCTCGATGGATCCAGGATTGAAGCCGAACTGTGTGAACTGGGGCATCTCCAACCAAGTTACCTTTCCTTCCTTCCTTCCTTCCTTCCTTCCTTCCTTCCTTCCTTCCTTCCTTCCTTCCTTCCTTCCTCCCTCCCTCCCTCCCTCCCTCCCTCCCTCCCTCCCTCCCTCCCTTCCTTCCTATTCTCATCTCTTTCCTTCCTTCATGCTCAGGAGGGGGTGATGGGAGGGGGAGAGATTGCCATCACTGCTGGTGTCCATGCTGCCGCCGGCTGTCGCTATCCCACGTGGGCAGGGTTGGTCCTGGTGAAAGGGAAGCCTCGTGGCTGTGAGGCTAGGTCAGCGAGCGGGCCATGGAGGTGCTGGTGGTGGTGGGGGCACTGATCTACAACTTGGTTGCGTCCATCAAAGCCAGAACATGCTCAGCCTTAGATCCACAGGGCAGCCCTGGAACCAGTGAGGGGCCACCCTGCTGCCTCTGCCCGCCCCCTGGGTGTGTGCACAGGAGACAATCAGCACCTGCATCCTGGATGAAGTCAGCCTGCAGGGCAAGACAGCCAGCAGGGACACCGGATTCCTCTGCCTGCTCGCCACCTCTTGCATGTGCGCCTGGGGGGCGAGGGCACCCATCGCTGGTTCCAGGGCTGCCCAGTGGATCTAACGTTCTGGCTTTGATGAATGCAACCAGGTTGTAGATCAGTGCCCGGTTGGCCTGGCCGGGCCAAGGTGCTTCCAGAGCAGGTCCCCGGGCCAGACGGAACCACATGGCAGGCCGGATGCAGCCCGCAGGCCCTGTGTTTGACATGTCTGTTATAGAGGGCAAGTCCCTTTAAACAGATTTTAGAATCCAATTCTGAGAAGAACTGGAATTCTGAAGAAGAGTGCTTCTCAATACTGTCCATGCAAGGATTCCCAAAAAAGTTGGCATTATGTAATAATGAAAACAGCTGTAATATTACAGAATAGCCTATAGAAATCTTCCTATGCCCTTACATGTTGTCTTAATACCATTAGATACCAGAAGTATTAGAAGATTGATTGGGAAAAAATACAGTCTCATCTGAGAACTCATGAGATCTATTTCAGTTATTTCATGAATGATACACTTGATTCAATTCAAAATTATTAATACTAAGCATTATTTAGAATAGCGTAACCACTTACATTTCTAGAGACTAAACCGTTATCTCCACCACAACTACAAATTACATTTTACTTTATGTGGTATAATTCACATGCAGGACACTTATAAATGGTGATGAAATACCTTCTCCATGGCTAAGGTTGTCATAGGAGACACGGTTTGTTCTCTAATGCCTTGGTATTATCCCTTACGCTGTAATATTTGCCTCTTGAAGCAGTGCTAATAATCGGCTGACTACGTAGTATTGTATTTATTATTGTTAGGGTTTTTGCCTAATTACAAGAAAGCTAGTCATACAGAATTGAATTAGTTATTAATGGGTCAAAGAGAAAGGCTAGCCTATGGTTTCAGTTGAGACTGAGTTATAAAGTAGTGAGATATTAGACTGCCAGATATTCTAGGGAGTACATGTGCCATGAAATTAAAACAAGCCAACACTAAACCTTTCCTGTTCTTCTTGTAAATGAGGGGTAGGAATTCTTATTTTTTTTAAACCCCAGAAGTAGTAGGCCTCTGGAATGAACCTACAGAAGTTTAGATCTACTCTGGCCAGATGCTATGATATTAGATTCTATAGTGTTGGCCATGCTAAAAAAGTGACACAGGAAAATCAAGTCCAGACCAGAGGCAACTCCTATATAATAATATGTAACTTTAGATTTGGCAATCAGTCTTGAAATTGAGGCTTCAGAAATAATGGGGAAGGAAAAGAAAAAGAAAACTAAGAGAAATGCCCACAAATGCCCACTAATATGGTTTCTCAACCATCATATTTTGAATATGTCTGCTGAAACTCCCAAATGCGTAGAAATGCAGGGATATTTTTTATTACGGTGTGTTCTACTTATTTGTTTTAGGAGTTGATGTTTCTACCCATATAGTCTATTTCCTTTTGTTTTACTGCCAGAAGGATCTATAGGTAGCATTCCAGAGCCTTCGCAGGTCTGCTTCCTGAGAAGCAACTGCGGAAAGATAGGCAGGGGGTCATTTAATTTTCCTTTCATCTTTATGCTAAAGAGCACCCATATATCTAAATGCAATTTCTGTGATGCAAAGAAAGGCGTGCCTTTCTTGGTGTGATCTTGAGTCCTTGGGGATTAGCTACTTAAATACTTGTTTCTGTTAATATGATTACTGTCTTACATGAAGAAACTTTTGGATGTCATAAAATCACTTTCATATAATCAGTGCAGTACATATACATACTTTGTTCTTCCCTCCCCCATCCTTTATCCTGTTTGTTTTCCTGTTGAGTAACGCATGCTAGGTGCAGAATGCAATGATGATGATGATGATGCTTCAGTTGGGGTGAGCCAATCAACTTGTTCCAATATGCCAGATTGTCTCAGTCTGGCAGGAAACATAAGACCCTTAACATCCTGTTTTTTCATTATTCCTTTTAATGCTGGTTTAGTAAGCTATTATCGTGTGAGAATTTACAATGGAGGTGAGTTTAAATCCATTTTTCCTCTTGCTATTTTAGAAAAATTCTCTTGCTTTAAATAGTTTATTTAAAATTTTCATTTTAAATGTCTTTCAGGATTTAGGACACCAGTTTTTTTGCCTTTGTCTTACATCATGTTGTTTAACGGTTTCCAAAACATAGAAACTAGATTTTTAATTTTTTTAAAAAAAATTAACTGAAGTTTTCTCTTTTTAATAGACTTTAGGAAGAAATTTGTAGAATATTTTTTGAGCCACTATTGTGGATCTCTGATGTTAAATTGTTATTCTTCTTCTATCTTCTTAGAGGTATAGCAAAACTGGAGTATGCTTACCAGATGTGAAAGAGATGCAGGATGTAAATTACACAGTTTATATATTTTGCTTTACAACAAAGTATACATGAAAAGGTATAATGGGAGTAATAGTAATATCCATACTGTATACCCTTTATATGGAAAGTTTAGAACTTTTACAAAAGATTTTGCTGTGAAATGTTCTGAAAAGCTAGCCGCATTTAAATTATGAAATAGAAAAGGCTATGCATGTGAAAATGAATGGATTTGGTTGCACACATGGATGGGACTACACACTCATAAAAGGTAGATTTTATAATGACTGTTATTTTATGCATATTGATACAGTATAATAAGCTTTCTATTTTTAACTCAAAATTTTTAATTTAGTGGATTTTGGTTACATGAAACTAAGTTTTTTATGTGTGTCTATTGGCAAGTTATTAAAATTAGTTAATAGGAATAAAGAAATAGAAATTTTCATTTTTCTGATATTTATAGTACATGTGGAATGTATTTTCAAAAACCGAAAAAGCTTACTGTATTGCTAATATTTCCTAATAATGTTTATAAGTTAATTTTGATTTTTAAAAACTGAAATAAATACTATTAAATGCCATTTAAATTGTTTCCATTATGCAGATATTTCAAAATATGCCGCTAATTCTGTTAAAAGTTCATTTACTTAGGCCCATCAATACTTTTTATTTCATTTGCATTTTCATATTTTTCTAAAAAAAATAGTACTATGAGTTCAAAAGAATGTTTCTTGTCTTCTACGTAATCAATGCACATTCAAATCTTACTGGGTTTTTATAATAGTTTGTGCATTCTTGTAAGGTGATTACACTTTGAGTTTTTCTTGGGTGAAAAAAGTGGAATTACTCTTTATTCGGCTCTCTTCATGTATTGTTTTAATTCTATTTATAGAAATAGGGTATGAGACCTACTTCTAATTGACAAATATGAGTGAAGTGTATAAGCTTCCTGATACATAAATGTCTTTTTAAAAAAGTGGTAACAAACCCTGTTTTCCTCCACAAATACATGCTAACTCATACATGTAAGAGAAATACGATAATGAAGAAATACGAAATGTGTTCTTTGCTATGTGCTTGTTATATTGTTATACTGTTATACATGAAAATTTGAGTCACTTTGTGCTTCATATGATTACTTTTTAAAATCTGAGGTAAAATGCAGTTTTTGCAGTTCTACTCTGTACTTAACTGTAAGCTGGCAATGTTTAGTATTCAGTCCAAACATCAAATTCTGCTCATTATATGTAATTCTGTTTGTAGTTTTGCATGTGAAATGATGTTTTTCTTATCCTTTCTTCAAGGATTTAGATAGGCTATACTGTCTGTTGGATAAGCTTCCAAGGTGTATACAGTATGAATAAATAGATCAGTGGATTCAGATGTCATTCTAAACCATGGTTTAAGCATCATCTGTTGAATAGGACACAGTTGGCTTCATTCACACATGACATCGTTATACAGATGATAATTGCCAAAATGACATACTTTTGTATTAATGGACCTTCCTAAATAATAGACATCCCCTCCCTACAATATCTGTTAAAATGAGATTTCACTGTACTACAAAGGATGGGATTAAATAACATATGAAATGAAACTTGAACAAGCCACATTATGTATGGCTTTGAGTAGTGTCAACCTGTGATTTAGGACTACCTGCAAGTTCTTCTAGCTGCTGTTCTTAAAAATTAATGGCACAGTTTCCAGTCATTTGATGATGGAAAAAAGATGTGGTACAAGCCTAAATGAATCAGTTTATCAGTGTTTTCTTTGTTTAAACAAAGAAAAACTTCAAATATTGTGGGAAATCAAGCATTTCATACATGAATGTATATGATTGGGGTGTCTTCACCTGCTTTTGCAGTATTTTAATGCAGCCGGGAAGTTAACTTTCTTGGTTTAAATATGATCTGAATCACTCAATTATCTATTCTGGGTTTTGAGCCCAGGTCTGTCCACTATAAGGTTAATATTCTTGATAGCTGCAGCTCTGCAAAGACTCACATAATTCATTGCTTGTATACACAACATAACTATGGAGTGTTGAATCTGGGATTGACATGGTGTTTGAACCTAGTCATGCTGGATTATAAATCATGTTTTATTGCTTTTGAGTATCAGTCAGGCCTGTGCAGCTCCAAAACAAACAATGGCTTTTATATAAAAATAAACTATAAACATTGAGAGTCACTGCTATATATTACCATGCTTTTCGAAAAAGTGTTGATTTTCTTTCTAGATTCTAATAAGACCATGGTTTTTTTTTAGACCTTTGATGCAAATGATCTCTACCAAGGACAGAACTTCAGTAAAGTGCTTAGTTCCTTGGTGGCCTTAAATAAAGTAACAGCAGGTAAATATAAATCCATTTAATATGTGTTTTTAAAATAGTTTTCTAGAAGTTGATTGTTTTCTGTTACTTAACATCCTTTTTCTGTTAATTTGTATGATTGAACAAATCATACAAAGTTAATACTATATAGCACTTCAAATTCAAAGGTACAGCGGTGCTTCAAAGTACATGGCAGCATGAACATAGCATCTGTTTGCAACTCTTTAAAGTAGCCATGCCTTTTTTTGGAATCACCTAGCTATACTTTGCCACTGCCATGCAATCCAGGGAAGGACACCCTTGATTTCAGAGGCTGCAGAGACGTGCTTCATTTGTGACTCCTCTATTTTGAAGCATCCATTTGCTTTCAGTGGAGTGCCTCCCTAGCAGAAAGTAGCTTCAACATTGAGCTTTTACTGCCTTCTCCTAGTTCCATGTAGCAGAGCCGTAGATAACTTTCTAAATATTGGTCACCAAAGGGAAGGCAGAGTAAGTTTCAAATGGATTCAGAGACTACATGATATATTTAAGCACTGCTTTGTGTATACAAATCCCATTGATATCAGTACCATGTGCTTTTCTGTACAATGAATTGAGGCTGAACATTCAGCTGACTTAAATGAGGGAAGGATAGTCTGTACATTTAGATCAGCTTTTTCCAACGTAGTACCTAATGTGTTAAATGACTCAACATTTCTTAGTTGTCTTAGGTTTTGACTGAATGATGGGATTTATAGTGTAATTGATCCAGAGACTGCTGGATTGGGGTATCCTAATTTAGACTAATAAAAACATACAATGAATTGTAAAATTTACTCTTCTGGAAAATCACATATAGAAGCAGCATTCATTTTAAATTTAATCTGAGAAACTAGATGTGTATATTTTAGTGTAGCTATTATAAAACCCAATGCCCTCCAGATATTTTAACACATTTCAGGATCCTCAGCCAATATACCAGCACATCTGGAGGGAGTGCACTATTAAGATTGTTCTAAAAGAAGACTATAATGATTGTATTGCACATTCGGTTATGCAGTCAGTTTATTCTGTAATCCTTTCGACTGTGAAAGGGTGCAATTGCATTGCAGATTAATTTGGGTA
Organism: Vipera berus; assembly: GCF_964194415.1. Taxonomy (NCBI): domain Eukaryota; kingdom Metazoa; phylum Chordata; class Lepidosauria; order Squamata; family Viperidae; genus Vipera; species Vipera berus. Next base: position 93,898,021 of record NC_138206.1, on the reverse strand, counting down.
TTTTAAAAGGAGAGAAATTGGATTTAAAGAGCTAGTTTACAGGAAAACCAATTTCTGTTATTTTTTTAAACTGGAGGCTCAAGGTAATGTACATCTTAACTTTCAAATTCAGTGGGATTCAGGATTACCTCTGTGCAATATTTTTTGCTTCCAGCCTTAAACTTTACAAGGGCAGCAGTCATAGCTTTTGGTTAGCTTATGACTATTTTTTAAAAGTTAGGAAGTGGTGATTTTTTTGTTTTGATACTTTTGAGTTCCCTCCAATTGATAGGGATTGCCTCCCATCCTGTATTTTCCCTGGTGCATCTAGTGCACTTTGTACTTTGGATTGCAATGTATATTCATGAAGGATATCCAATTTACAAATTTGAGGAATAAGTACATTGAAACACACCCATACCTATTTAAATATATTTCCTAAAAATAAATGTAACATTATATATAAAGTAATAGGTAAACGTTTAAATGTTATATACATATATGTGTGCCAATTTTTTCAGATATTGGTTTAGGGAGTGATTCTGTGTGTGCAAGGCCATCATCTCACCGGATAAAGTCTTTTGATTCCTTGGGATCCCAGTCTTTACACAGTAGAACTTCAAAACTTTTTCAAGGCCAATATAGAAGTCTGGTAAGCATTAACACATTTTAATAGCTTTTTATTTTTCTTAATCAGAGCTGCAAAATGAAAAGCTTGATAGCTGATGTTTTGCATCTCACCTAAGGTGTCCAATATTTTTACATTGTTCTGCTTTTCTTAGTTTTTTGAGAAACAACAAGAAGCAGTATCTCCTTGCATTAAGATAGTTTACAGTCAAGAGTCTATATTAATTTATTCTGAAGTGTTTTGAAATAAAAGAGCTTCAGTGTATTTAACTGTACTGGAATACAGCCAGGGAGTCCTAGAACCTCTTTACTGTAGACCATGACACTTTTAATTCCACCTTGTTCATTATGAGCTACTGTTCATCAGGCTAAATCTGGTACTCCTTAATTTAATGTGTTAAATCTTACATATATCAATTTACTACTGGCATATTGGTTAGTTATTTTTCAGTTTCAGCTAAAAATAAAGTTACAAGTATACAGATCAACAACAGTTCTGTATCCCAGCGTGTACATATAAACTGGTTGATAAACACGAGCCAACCAGAATGATGACAAAATGATAATATTGTTCAAATAACTATCTGTTTGATTTGCCATAATTTAGAACTTAAAAAACAGTTCTAATACAGTTAATGTTATCAAAACAGTAACTGATTAGAATTATATATAGTTGAAAGGTTGATTATATAATGTTTTAAAATATAGAATCATATATGCATGTAGGTTGAAGAAGCAAATATGTTAGCTTTACCTTACAATTCATGGTTAATTTTTAATTAAATATTTTGTTCTTTTGAAAAGTATCTAAAATGTTATTATTTTACTGGTCTCATCATTTCTAGGATATGACAGATAACAGCAACCACCAACTGGTGGTAAGAGCTAAATTTAATTTTCAACAGACAAATGAAGATGAACTTTCTTTTACAAAAGGAGATATTATCCATGTTACAAGAGTAGAAGAAGGAGGCTGGTGGGAAGGAACTCACAATGGCAAAACAGGATGGTTTCCCAGCAATTATGTGCGAGAAGTAAAATCCAGTGGTGAGTTTCAAGAGTCTGCTTTTCTCAATAACCTTAAATAAATTTGGTAGCTATTCAGGAGTATAAATTACTTTAATTACTTTATTTATTGGAATTTATTAGGTGCCCAATTCCAGTGGAGAAATGTATTAATATAATAATGCCAATACATTACAATATCCAAGATTCTTGGGAAGAACTGGATGCAAACAAAGGCCAACACCAGCTAAAGAACTGGCAGCTGTGATTTCACAATGTTGTATAAATAACAACAACAAAATATGCCTATCCCAGGTCTTTGGGAAGGATTTGATAGGTGGATAAAAATGCCAGATCCAGTCTAAATATCTGGTCGAGTACGACAAATCATCAACATAATAAACAAGAACTGGTGGGACCATAAAATATAGAAAGTAATAGAAAATGAAGAAACTAAAGTGCTGTGGGACTTTAGAATTCAAACAGGCATTTGACACAAAACATCATAGACTTATCGATTATTGATATAAAAGACAAAAAAGTCTGGATAGTGGATTTTGCAGTTCTTGGAGATAGCAGAATAGAAGAGAAAGAACTGGATAAAATCACAAAATATAAACACCTTCAAATAGATGTAGAATGTCTGTGACAAAAGAAAGCAAAGGTAGTACAAATAGTTCAATCAGAATATCTGGAGCACCACTTAAACACCATGAACACTATCAGCATTGATAAAATCATCATTATTCAATTGCAGATGGCAGCTCTACTTAAAATAGCTTAAATTGTGCAATAATACCTGTTACACTATCAGGCAACAACTTCTGCCTATTCCAGTTCCTTGGAAGAATTTGATAAGTGGATAAAAATGCCAAATTTGCTCTAAAACTGGCTGACCTCTTGGTCCTTCTGCCCCTCCAAATCTTGCAGATGGATTACAGCTGTTCATGCTTCCCTAGTTCTAAAGATAGTAGTGTATTATATCTGGAATGAGAGACATTTTTTGACAAAAAAGAAATACATCTATATAATGAGACATAAAAGCTGGAAGAGTAACACTTGCAATAGTTTTTTTAAAAAATATGGGGAGGAGATATAATGTGTTTTGTATAAGCACTGGTTTTTGCAAATATAAAGACTATTGCAAATCATTTAATTGATAGCAATTTTTTGAAGTGGAAGTTCTTTTGGTAATGACTTTCATATATTTGTATTCCTTGTGTATTATAATAAATACGTTGTTTTTAATCACCAAATACTTGTGTGTTTTGTCATGTAAAGTTTTTGAAATTGTGTTTTGCTGAATTGACCTGATTATCTTTTTATGTCTTGACTAAATAAGGTAAATCAAGAAAAGGTTTTATGCCTATATACTGTACATGACTTCATTTTTCTTTCCTTTTTGCTGCTTCAATTAACCATAGCTTGCTATTATATGCCAAGTGAGAAACCATTTTTTCTGGATGGAATATATTGAGAAACATGTTCAATAAAAATTTCCTGGCATTTTTTTCCCTGCATCTTTCCCTTAATGGAAAAGGAAAGGTAACATAGAGCTTATAGGCAAAAAGGTTTTGATATACCTTAACTGGGCTCTAGGGCAGTTCAAGTGCTCAGTATATAACTTAGATCAGTCTGGATATTGTCTTAAGTGCGTTGTTTCAGTATCAGGTTTTAAGATGTGAAAATATATTTTATTGCTGAAATAATCTTTGTTTCAGAAAAACCTGTCTCTCCCAAATCAGGAAGCTTGAAAAGTCCTCCGAAAGGGTTTGATACAACTGCTATTAGCAAAAGCTATTACAATGTGGTGAGTGACTTTATGTAAATCTTACTTAGTTTTTGTTTAGGTTTGTACATTGAAATCAAGTGTATTTTTCCAAAGGATATAGACCTGCAGGACCTAGACATATTTAAAACAAAGTCAGTGGTACCTTAAAAACCAGCCATGCCTACGTTGTGACCAGCCAAGAGCCAGGAATTTCATCTCTTATCTATTTTTATAGTCTAGAAGACTTGGCATCCATTTTCATCTTCTGTTTGTTATTCTACAGATCACGTGTGTAAGAACCTACCTTAAAAATTATATAGCCTATTTTTTTAATGTTATAAGCCACCCGGGATTACCTATCTGTGAGTTGCATCATCATCATCATCATCATGATAATGTTGGAAGGGACCTTGGAAGTCATCTAGTTCAACCCCCTGCTCAGGCAGGAAAGTCTATACCATTTCAGATAAATGGCTGTCCAGTCTCTTCTTAAAAACTTCCAGTGTTGGAGCATTCACAGCTTCTGGAGGCAGGTTGTTCCTCTGATTAATTGTTCTAACTGTCAGGAAATTTCTCCTTAGTTCTAGGATGCTTCTTGTTCTGCCTTCAGGTGCTTTGGAGAATAGCTTGATCCCGTTTTTTTTGTGGCAGCCCCTGAGATATTGGAATACCTCTATCATGTCATACCATATCCTTCTCTTCATTAAACTAGACATACCCAATTCCAGCAACCATTCCTTATATGTTTTAGCCTCCAGTCCCCTGATCATCTTTGTTTTTCTTCTCTGTACTCTTTCTAGAGTCTCAACATCTTTTTTACATTGTGGTGACCAAAACTGGATGCAGTATTCCTTGTGTGGCCTTAACAAGGCATTGTAAAGTGGTATTAACACTTCACGTGATCTTGATTCTATCCCTCTATTAATGCAACCTAGCACTGTGTTGACTTTTTTTGGCAGCTGCAGCACACTGCTAACTCATATTTAAGTGATTGTGCACTAGGACTCCAAGATCCCTCTCACAGTTGCTACTATTGAGCAAGGTACCACCTATACTATACCTGTGCATGTGGTTTTTCTTGTCTAAATGTAGATCCTTACTTTTTTCACCATTGAATTTCATTTTATGAGAAAGCGCCCTAAGGTTCCTGTGGTTTCAACACCTATCATTTCATCTCTGTTAGTGAGAATTAAATCCAATATGGCTGATCCCCTAGTTCCCTTCTCTACTTTTTGGGAGACAAAATTGTCTGCTAGGTTTGTCAGGAATCTGTTTGATCTTCCACTTGTTGCAGAGTTTGTCTCCCAGTTGATGTCAGGGTAATTAAAGTCCCCCATTACTATTGTGATGTGCTTCCTACATACTTTAGTTAACTGACTAGCAAAAAGTTCATCTATTACCTCTGTTTGGTTGGGTGGCCTATAGTATACACATATGGCAACGTCATTCCCCCCCTTTTATATTGACCCAAATGCATTCCAGACAGTTTTCATCATTGTTGTGCTCTATTTTTGTAGAGATGTAGTTATTTCTTAAATAGAGAACAACTCCAATTCTTTTATTTGGTCTGTTTCTTTTAAATAATTTAAATCCCTCTAGCTGTGTGTTCATTTGTGGATTTCATCTCACCAAGTTTCCGTAATGGCAACATTTGAGACATTTGAGTCCTTTATGACCCTGTGTTTACTTTCTACATACAGTTGCAAGAAAAAGTATGTGAACCCTTTGGGATTATGTGCAGTTTTCCATGAATTGGCCATAAAATGCGCTCTAAACGTCATGTAAGTCACAACAATAGGAAAAAAAAACAGTCTGCTTAAAATAATACTACACAAACATTAGCTGTTGTCATGTTTTAATTGAACATAAGATGGAAACATTCACAGTGCAGGGTGGAAAAAGTATGTGAACCCCTAGCCTAATGACTTCTCCAAGAGCTAATTGGAGCAAGGAGTGAGCCAACCTTGACTCCAACCAGTGTGATGATATTGGATGTGTTGCTGACAGCTGTCCTGCCCTTTAAAAACACACACCTGTTTTGGGTTTACTGGTCTCAAGTAGCACTGTCTGGTGTGAACCATGCCTCGCAGAAAAGAGCTCTCAGAAGACTTACGATCAAGAATTGTTGACTTGCATGAAGCTGGAAAGGGTTACAAAAGTATCTCCAAAAGCCTTGATGTTCATGTGTCCACGGTAAGACAGACTGTCTACAAATGGAGAAAGTTTAGCACTGTTGCTACTCTCCCTAGGCATGGTCGTCCTGTAAAAATGACTGCAAGAGCACAGCGCATAATGCTTAATGAGGTAAAGAAGAATCCTAGAGTGTCAGCTAAAGACCTACAGAAATCTCTGGCACATGCTAACATTTTTGTTGACACATCTACAATAAGGAAAACATTAAACAAGAATGGAGTACATGGGAGGACACTACGAAGGAAGCCATTGCTGTCCAAAAAAAATATTGCAGCATGTTTGAAGTTTGCAAGAGCACCTGGATGTTCCACAGCACTACTGGCAAAATATACTGTGGACAGATGAAACCAAAATTGAGTTGTTTGGGAAAAACACACAACACTATGTGTGGAGAAAAAAAGGCACAGCACACCAACATCAAAACCTCATCCCCACTATAAAACATGGCAGAGGGAGCATCATGGTTTGGGGCTGCTTTGCTGCCTCAGGGCCTGGACGGATTGTTGTCATTGATGGGAAAATGAATTCCAGAGTTTATCAGGATATTTTGCAGGAAAACGTACAACCATCTGTCTGCCAACTGAAGCTCCGCAGAGGATGGGTGATGCAACAGGACAATGACCTAAAGCATACAAGTAATTCAACAAAACAATGGCTTCAACAGAACAGAATACGCCTTCTGGAGTGGCCCAGTCAGAGTCCTGACCTCAACCCGATTGAAATGCTGTGGCATGACTTTAAGAGAGCGATTCACACCAGACATCCCAAGAATATTGCTACATTGAAACAGTTTTGTGCAGAGGAGTGGTCCAAAATTACTCCAGATCGTTGTGCAGGTCTGATCTGCAACTACAGGAAACGTTTGGTTGAGGTTATTGCTGCCAAAGGAGGGTCAACCAGTTATTAAGTCCAAAGGTTCACATACTTTTTCCACCCTGCACTGTGAATGTTTCCATCTTATGTTCAATTAAAACATGACAACAGCTAATGTTCGTGTAGTATTATTGTAAGCACACTGTGTTTTTCTATTGTTGTGACTTAAATGATGTTTAGAGCGCATTTTATGGCCAATTCATGCAAAACTCCACGTAATCCCAAAGGGTTCACATACTTTTTCTTGCAACTGTAACCTGTGTGGTGCCTGAGTTCCCCTATTTTCTTACACTTGTTTGATTAGTGCACTTCGTGTGGCACTCTCTATTAAAACCTTGATTTTGATTGACAGCAAGGTTGATATTTTTGTCCACACACACATCTATGTTTCATGCACTGATAACTATAATTTTTAGATTGCCGGGGACAGGAATGTTCTGTGTCAATTAACTCACTGTCTCTGTTATTCAGTTTAAATATTTCTCCAGAACATCTGTGAATTTATTGCCAAGTAACTCAGTCCCTTTCTTTGATGGATGTAAACTATCTCTTGTACACTTTTTCATTGGACCAACTGGAGACATTGTGACTAATATAACCAAAGCCTTCCCCTTTACACCACTCTTTTAGCCACATGTTGAATTCTGCTATACATTTTGAACACTGCTGATGGTAGGATACAACTATGGATAACTGTTGATACATACCTAATATTACATTTAAATTATCTTAAAAACCAAGCATTGCTAAATTGGTACCATAAGACATACACAGAATTGTGCTACTGTTCTGCCACTTGAATATTCCTCATCATTCCCAAAGCTATTATATAACATCATTACTATGTCAATACCATTCGCAACAAGTATTTTGCTTCAGTACTATTTTTTTTGGGGGGGGCTGTGGTGCCAGAGGCTGTCTCCATGCCACCTCTTTGATGTTATTACGGTATTAGAATGAGCCTACCTTTACAGTTCTATCTATATTTATCTTGCTGGCTCAAAAGATTTTAGAAATTCCTTGAGAACTAAAGGAGCCTTGGTGGAGCAGTGGGCTAATGCCTCCTTATGTAACACCAGCTGCCTGCAATTAGTGCAGGTTCGCATCCCACCAGGCTCAAGGTTGACTCAGCCTTCCATCCTTCCGAGGTAGGTAAAATGAGGACCCCGATTGTTGGGGGCAATAAGCTGACTTTGTAATAATGCCGCTTGGGGGGTGGTGGTGAAAGCCCTAATAAGCAGGCATATACATAGAATGAAGGCTATTGCTAAGCACATTGGTTTGTGCTTAAATTGTAAGCCGCCCTGAGTCTTCGGAGAAGGGCGGGATATAAATGGGATTAAAATAAAAAATAAAAAAAACTAGCAGCAAGTATAATGGATACACTGGAATATTATATTGATTCTAATTTTTCATTTCAGTGTTAGTCACAATCTATGCGCTAGATGGGCTGGTTGATAATCACAAATACCCCCAGATTTCCATTTTCTTATCACAATTTTTTTTCTGCTTTGTCTATAACTCTTGTTTGCATTTCCAGTCTTATTTCAGAAAGTGGCAAAATAATAATAAAATTTGCCATTTTTGCCACCTTTCCAAAATTGGAAAAATTTGCAAGGATGAAGGGTTTATACTTCATCATTCAATCTCCAACTGTATAATCTTAAAATGGAAAAAAAATGAACAAGATGCTGGTAGGTGTAAATGGATAAAAACAGATATTATGTATTTAATACTTTAGTCCTTGTGTCTTCTTCATTTGTGATGGTTAGGTTATAATGCCTGTACCACATTTTTGATAGGGGAAAATAATTATCTTGAACATCTGTTGGATCATAGCAAAATCTCACAGCAGCTTTTAGAGTGAGACTATGTAATTGACAAAATAATAAATGAATGCCTTTTGCCATATGACAGACTGTGCATTAAAATCTATAGCAGGTGTTTCAGATCTGTATAGCTGATTTTTTTTCCAGAAAACTAAAACTCATCCAGATGTTTTCTTTGATATTTCTTATAGAGCTAAAACAATGGGCGCAGTGGCCAGTGTCCCAGAGGTTAATTGATGGTTTGGGTATACAGTAATTATTTTTCTAGCTTTTTTTGAAACTGGTATAATATCATCTACGTTAATATTAAATAATCTTGATATAGAGCTACCAAGTTTAATTCTACATTGGATTATTTCAGAAAATAAAATAAACGTACAAGGATTACTATATACTAGCTTATATATTCTGTATACGCTAGAATTTTTAAAAGATTGCTTTGAGCCGTGGATGGAGACATATATGTAGTATGCATAGAAGCGGGGAAATCATGCACCATTGTTTTCAGCAATAGTTCCTAAATATGTGATATGACAAAATTCATCATTAGGAAATATATTATATATTACATGTTTTTGTGAAATAGATCTGAGTTTCGGAATACCTAACAGTGGAAGACTCCTTTAAGAAATTACATTTTAAAGCAATGCTGTACAAGAGGTTTTGCTTTAGGGAAATAGCTAGACTTTGTGTGAATGAACTTTTGATGTACTTTATTTTTTCCTGTACTTTCTGACTGGATTCCTCACATGGGATTCTCTGTGCATTTCATTTAAAATCCACATTGTAAAAGCTTACCATCTCTGTGAAAGCAATCCACATTTAGTACTTAATTTCATGAATTGGTGATGGGGTTTTCAGAATCAGGTTGGAATATTGTGGGGTCTTGTAGCAGTCAGAATGCAAAAAACAGGAAAGAGGAGAAAGGTGATTATTAAAATAGAAACATGATGGGGACCTCAGAAATTACTAAGTGCGGCCATGTAAAATGTGCTGTACTAATGTATTTGCAGTTTTACTGCTGCAATTATAGTGCACATTTTTTTCTGCATTAGTGATAAATATGGCATCTGTGTAAAAGAGAGAGTGTAAAAAGTAAACATGTATTACTTTTTGAAGAAAATACGTTTGTATGAACCCTAAAATTAAAACAGGCTTTTAAAGCAGTTTTTTATGAATGTTGGAAATGTAAGATGATTCAAAGAATTGAGTCCTTTTTTTGAGAATGCACTTTGCTTTGATTAAATTGTTATTTTCTTTGTTAATTCATATTCAGTGTTAAGTTGTTTTATTTATATAATCTTTGTTCAATTTAGAGAGGATAACTGTGTTTATTTTAACTTCAGAAATAATTTATCAACCCCTAAAATAGATAGTTGAATGGAAAACATTTAAATTAAATGCATTTTTATGATTATTGTCTTTAAATAGCAATTTGATCTGTGCAATTAGAACACACAACAGAATGTATTGGTAGCATTTGATAATCTTTCTAGTATTTGAAAACCTGGCTGAATGAGTTGCTTGGTGGATCCTTATTTTAGACTCTCCTTCCCACAACTTAAGTCAATTATTACCTAATTTCTTCTTAGATTGGAAAATGGTTTGCTGATTTTCTGTTGTTTAGCCTAAATTCCTTTCAGTAATCTGCTGATTGTATGCTATTGCATTTTACTTTCCAAAATTTAAATGGACTAATCTTTCTAATTTTGTAGTTTTCAAATCTTTTTTGTACTGTACTTTGAAACTGCTGTTTTCATAGTTTATAAGTTCTTTGTAACATCTGTCATTCCTAGTGCTTAGTGCAGAATGGAGACATTTTAATCTTTGGGGCAGGAGTCAAGTTACCAACAAAAGAATGAACTCAGAAATAGTCTCCCTTCCTCCTCCCCTTTTCAAGTGAATAGGCCTATTCAAGGCCCCCAAGCTGAGCTCAGGAACACTAATGAAAGAATCTACAAATTCTCAGTTTTAAATAGCCTATCCCTTGTTTCATCAGGTTTTCATTCAAGCATGAATAACTGTTTTATATACCAAGCAGGCTATAAATTGGTTGCATTGTATAATAACTGAAGATTGTAAGATTCCTGGGAGACTGATCCAGTTTGACTGATTTTTTTCTTAATGTTTCTTAATTGTAACATTCTGATTTAAAGCTTTATGTGTTGTAGGTGCTACAGAATATTCTGGAAACAGAAAATGAATATGCTAAGGAATTACAGATGATGCTTTCTAGCTATCTACGACCCTTGCAAACTAGTGAAAAGTAAGTGCATTTGGCCATAAAAAATGTTAGAGTTAGTTGGGAGATCCAGAGCCAGTGTAGGACGTGGTTAGTACCGTAGTTGTAAACTTACAACCACAATTGAGACCAAAATTTCCATCACTAAGCGATGCAGTCATAAAGCAGGACTGACTTACGATAGCAATCTTGGCACTCCCCATTGCAATAATTAACTGAGAATTATGGGTTGTGAAGTGAATGAGAGCAGTTTGTTAGAAAAGTGCCAGTCAGAAAGACACACAGAAATTATATATTGCCATTCTTTAAAAAATGATCACTTATCACTACTGTTTTTAGATGGCATTACCCTATACAGTATATTGAACTAGTTTATTCATAAGAGTCAGTTGTATTGCCTCCTTCTGTCTTGACTCTTATCAAAGTCTGCTCTGGATACTACTTGCTTTCTAATTTCTTCAGGTATTGCACACCTTCAACTGCAGTTCTGTCAACACTGCTTACATGTTCACATATGGATTATTTTATGGTGGAAGAGAGCAGCCAATTTCCTAAATGAAAGGAGAAAATGTCTTAGATAGAATATGTGGTCAGTGCAAATTGTTCTATTGTATTATTTTGGGCAAAAGTGTAGAAGGAATGGTAGAAGCTGGGGGCAGAGTAAAAAAGGGATTAGCCTAGAATCCCTATGTCCAACATCCCCCTTGATTGTCCTTGACCCTTATCTAACTGTAACCAAGTGCTGACCATAGTTGAGAAGATTCATGTATATAGGCTTTTAGCATTAAATCAGTTTAATTGAACCAACCATGTGAGGACTTGGTCTTTTGGGGCTGACAAAAAGGCAAGATTGACAAGTAAACAAGACAATTCCCTGAAGACAAGATTAATCTGAAAGATTTTGCTTTTTTTTAAGAAGTATTTTGTTTTAATGTTCTTATTTACTTGGTTACAGATTAAATTCTGCAGATACTTCATATTTAATGGGAAACCTAGAAGAAATTAGTTCTTTTCAACAAATGCTTGCACAGTCTTTAGAAGAATGCACTAAGTAAGTAGTGGGGGTATTGTTTTTTATTCTTTTATATTGGGTTTTTTTATTTGTAAGCTGCCCAGAATCATTGTGGCCAAATAAGTCTTCTAAATAAAATAAATCTTTATATGTCAAAAATGAAACTTAACAGCTCTGAAGTAGACCAAGTCAGGAAACAGGTTCTACAAGAACTTATACCGAGTGAATCAAGGCAGAGCAGTCTTGAGCTTATTCCTCACTTTTTTCTCTTCTCTCTAATGGCTGATGAACACTTAATGTAAGGCCATTTTTGTTCTCCTATATAAAACTTGCTTTTATTTTTTTTATATGAAATTCAAATTAAATTTTATTATGGCCTGAGAACACTGCTTAAAAACATACAGGCAAATAGAATGTCAGAGTAGCTCTATAACATTGCATTTTCTGTGTTGTGACTAACTTTTAAAATTACTTTTATTTTACTTCCAATAACAGCATAAATCAAGGTTCATCCATACTTTCATAGATCACAAAGATAATTAAAATTACAGGTATTAATGTAATAATATAATATTTTCAGATTTGATAAATATGCAATTGACCACTTTTTTAAGATGAGCAATTAACCATACTGTTAACAATTTTCAATTGTTAAATTATTGAGGAACTTGCACTGTTGAATATTTTATTTATAGCATTTCCACCCAACTTGGAGAATGTGACTTTAGGAGCAGACAAAAAAACCAATAACAAAAATGCCAAAAACAAAATTTCAATACTAGTTAAAAACCTGTTAATAGGTAATCAGGATGCAAAATTTATTCAGTGTCCCCAGATGAGAACTTTTTTCACGGTGATGCAAACGTGGAAGAAGGAGCCATGTTTTCACTGTGTTTTAAAGGCCTGCAGGGTTGGAGCCAGCCATAAATTGAGAGGAGGGGCTTGTTTGGGAGCGTAGGTACCACCATAAAAAAGGCATGTGTCTAGGTCCCATAAAATGATAGTTTCAAAATTGGTCCAAAACTGTGTTTTATCTGTTGGAGTATGAAAGAATCACAGATATAGTGGAAAAAAGTCATCCTGAAGATCACTTGGTTCTGTGTTACGTAGGGTTTTATAATTTCACTGGAAGCCAGTGCCACTTGTGGAATAATGGTGCTACCTAGACATGCTGAAAAATAGTCATAACTACTACTATGCTGCTGCATTCTGGACCAATTGTAGCTTTCAGATGATCTTCAAAGGCATCCCCTAAATCAGGCATGTCAAACTTGTGACATCACGTGATGTCATGTGACATCGTGTGACGTATCATGACTTTTCCCCCATTGCCGGCAATGGGGTGGGCACGGTTTCAGCGTGACACATCTGTCCCACGCGTCAGTAGTTTAACATGCCTGCCCTAAATTATTAATTTAGCTGCTAAATATAAAAATATAGTATGGTTCCTTATTATGAACGTTAGCATTAATTCCCTTGAAAATATATAATTCCATTTCAGGAGCACTTTCTTTTTGTTGTTGTTGTTGTTTAATCTTACTTCTTAATTATTTCAGTATTTTCTTCTCCCCAAAAGCACCATTTTTTCACATGTGCTCATCACAGACGAAAAAGGTTTCCTTCTAGTGACAAGCTTACCAACATTTTCTTGGGTAGTTGTGAGATATTTGTTCTATTCTTACTGAAGTTGTGTACCAATTCTGTACTGTTATTCCACTGCAACTATTTCCATATAAATAGTTGCAGTGGAATAACAATATGTCCCAAATGTGCTGCTTTATGATGTAATCTTAAAAATGAAACCTCCAGACCTGTTTTATCTAGGGCTGTTATTAAGCATGACTGTTTCTGTAAACTTAAACAGTCTTTATTGAAACCTTTTTTAACCACAGAATACAAAATCCCCCAGCATTTCAAGAGTACCATTTCAGATTGAATAAGTGGCTGTACACTACTTTCACAATTATTCATGCAGGTATACTCACTAGATAGCAAGTGAGCCAGGTTCACATTTTGCATTTTATTTTATTATTTATTTATTTCATTTTTTATTATTTAAAACATATACAGTAGCCATTCATCTTGCAACCAACTCTTCATTTTTTGTTAATATGCCTTTAAATAATTTGGGATTGAGATACTTTTGGCATTGCAGATAAATCACTAAGATGGTTCTGGTGAGGACTTTCAGCATATGTCAAGAACTGTGGAGTCCTCATGGGCCTTTGTAGTGCTGACACCTTCACTCTGAAATATTCTCTTTCTTGAAATCTGGAAATCATCTATGATTACTTCCTTTCAGAAGCTAATGGAGACCCGGCTTCACTTTAAGAATGGCTTTATTTTTCTTCCCCCCTTTTTGTACTTGTTAAAATGATTGTCAGCTTGAACTGAATTGAATTATACCCAATAGTAATTAGTGTAAAATATAACATTAATGTTTACTCTATTTTAATTGTTGATTGAAAATAATATTTCATAAAGTGATAGGCAGCTATATTAAATAATAATTTATAAAACTCCATCCAAATAAGAATATTTATATGACTTTTGAGATCAGTGTCATCGGTATCCTGATAAATTTGAAGGCATTGGGTCTTAGATAATTTTAAAAAGGTACATTGATGCTCTTTTATTTCAGGTTGCCTGAAACCCAGCAGAAGGTTGGGGGTTGCTTTCTAAATCTCATGCCACAAATGAAAAATTTATACCTTATGTATTGTGCCAATCATCCATCAGCAGTAACTATTCTTACAGAACACAGGTATGTGCACCTAGAAATGATACAAATAAGGAAGAGTTTATACACTTATGTTTTGCTTCTTTTTCTCAGTTTCATAAATAATGTTGGCAATAAATATAAGCCTTTTGCCTTGGTATTTTCATTTGGTTGTGGAAATACATTTGAAAAGTTTTAAGTCATACATAACATGGAAATAGCAATGTTTTTGTGCTGGACTTGAAAATAAATAAAATTTCTTTAAAATATGTAGCTTGAGATTCTCTTCAATAAAAGTTTGCATCATCATCATCATCATCATAATTTGAATGTTCAGTTGACTGTGGTTCATGTCTAATGAATAAAAGATAATAAAGTTGGAAGGGACCTTGGAGGTCATCTAATCCAACCCCCTGCTCAAGCAGGAAATCCTATACCCCCTGCTCAAGCAGGAAATCCTATACCTTTTCCTATACCTCTCCAGTCTCTTCTTAAAAACTTCCAGTGTTGGAGCATTCACACGTTCTGGAGGCAGGTTGTTCCACTGATTAATCGTTCTAACTGTCAGGAAATTCCTCCTTAGTTCTAGGTTGCTTCTCTCTTTGGTTAGTTTCCATCCATTGCTTCTTGTCCTGCCTTCAGGTGCTTTGGAGAATAGCTTGACTCCCTCTTCTTTGTGGCAGCCCCTGAGATATTGGAACACTGCTATCATGTCATCCCTCATCCTTCTCTTCATTAAATTAGACATAC
The DNA here is from genome assembly GCF_964194415.1 of Vipera berus. Taxonomy (NCBI): domain Eukaryota; kingdom Metazoa; phylum Chordata; class Lepidosauria; order Squamata; family Viperidae; genus Vipera; species Vipera berus. The sequence continues at coordinate 93,883,021 of NC_138206.1, read as the reverse complement.
CCAATTCCATCATCCGTTTCTTATATGTTTTAGCCTCCAGTCCCCTAATCATCTTTATTGCTGGATCTTATCAAAGATTTCTCTAGTCCAGTATATCAATATATAGAGTCATAAAAAATGAATAGTGCTGGTATTAAACTTTAAAATCCTGAATGGTTTGGGACTGAGTTAATTTGTATATTCTTTACACCAATGTAAATTAGGTCATGCAAATCCTTTGAAAGGTGCTTCATAAGGCAGAATGCACGCAAAGTGCCTTTCTTTGAATAGTTGAAACAGCTGCATCCTTCTCATACAATTGGTTCAAAAGGCTGTTCTTGGTTATTTCTCCGTATGGGCATCTGCACACCAAGGCTGTTTAATGATTCGGAAAAAACTGCTTTATATATGCTTTTACAGATTGTCTTTTTTTAAAAAATGGTTTGGATAGTTATAATGTAATCTAAAAGAAGCTTTGCTTATGGACTCATCATGTGATAATTCAGCAAGTGGATATAAGAGATAGTGGTTTCTTTCCTGTTTTTTAAACCAAGCATTAAAAGTTTTTTTTCCATTCTATTTTAAAAGTTTAGGTTAGAAGTTTTATTGTTTTTGGACAATTTATGAACCATTCTAGTTATGATCTACAAGAGAGGAGGGTTTTTTTTGAGACAATAGGCATTTTTAGAGGCCCAGTTTGTTAACCATGTGAGAAAAGGACTTCTCCAATGTTACCAACAATGGATTTTTTTTCTTTAAAGCAGGGGTGTCAAACTCAATTTCATTGAGGGCCGCATCAGCATTGCGGTTGCCCTCAGGGGGCCGGGTGGGTATGGCCTGGGTGGGTGTGGCCTACTGGGTGGGCGTGGCTAGAGTGTGTATGGCCTACTGGGTGGGCATGGCCAGCTCTACATCGTTCGCAACAAGGGTGCCTATGGGGGCCTGGGCAGGAGTGGGACAGATCTGAGGGTCTCTGGCAGAAGGAGGGTCTCTGGGCCAGGGCCAAGGCAGTGGGGGCCGTTCCCTCACTGTTTCCAGGATGGCTTCGTGGGCCACATGAAACCAGTTCGCGGGCCGGATCCGGCCCCCGGGCCTTGTGTTTGACATGTTTGCTTTAAAGAGTTTTTTAAGATCACATTCTATTTTTAGCCTTTTAAATTAAATTAATGTTTCATTTGGTTTTTATGGTTTTCTGCCTATGTCTTTTAAAACATTTAATGCAATATTTTGATAGCTTTTAGGTGTGGTAGAGATCTAATAAATACATGATAGAAAATCTGTTTTTAGATCTTATACTAGAACGGCTGGTTAAAGTAACATTTGAGTTTGGGCATGTCTTTGCATTTAATATTATTACCTTAATTTTTAATGTTATATTTTATATGTTCCCTTGGAAAAATACTGTAATTTTGAGAGATGATTTATAAATAATTAATACAAAGAAATGACTGTGAGGAACACTGCAGTTCAGAGGCTGGATGGCACAGGATGCCAAGTATTTTAGAAAGGAAAGCAGGATTATTGCTTTAAAGCCTTTTTGTGCACTTTCTGGAAGACTCTAGTTGGCCACTATTAAAAGCTGCATGGGAGCTTGTTGGGACTTTTGGTCTGATCCAGTGCAACGGTTTTTATTCTTCTTGCTGTTACATATTTCTAAAAAGCATTGTCAAGTTACTAAATGGAGAGATTGCTCAGCAGCATGCTATTATTGCAAGTGGGGCTAAGCCTTTATATTAGATAACAGTTGATGATTGTTGGGGGAAAAAATGCTGGTATTGCGTATACCAAGGTAGTTCTGAAGTTTGTGGAAAAAAATACTTTTTCTACAGATTCCCTGCTAGTAATGTTTATGGTAGCATTATCATTGTTATCAAAAGTATGTGTGTAAAGAGTTGTTTTAATGTGACTGTGCTGTGAATTTAAGAGTTAGTAGCAAGTAGCTGAACTTATTTTAACAGACATTAAAAAATTAGAATTTTGCCTGGTGGCCATTCTAGAATTCAGAATGATACCCTGAATAAAAGGGACTTTATAATTGATAAAGCATAATATAATACAAATAGGTTTGGCCGGGAAGGATTTGTGCCCAGATTTTTCTAATAAAAGCACTTCCATGCAGCAATCCCAACATGACACCTGTTTTATTTTTCATTTAAGGGATTCTGTTCTTTATATTATAAAGGGCTGTCATCAAGCCAGCCAGTTTAAATGTCTGAGATGAATTGGTTGCCTATGAAAGCACTCTTAATAGAATACATTCTGAAGAAAAGTGTGTATTTTCAAAAAAATAATGCTATGATTTCATTGTAATATGCTTCGTGGGGAAACGGGTATGAAAGCTGGTATATAAATAAATGGCATTATTTTAATTATTATGGTTGCTAGGAGTAAAACATTTGATGGCATATAATTGATCAAAAATTAATACAAGTACAATACTTCAGATTTATTGCTTCAAAGTAACAATCCTATCTGTAAACAGACACCACTGCTGATTTTTAAATTATAGTTGCATAAACTTAAATAATACATAACTATTGCATTAGTCTTATTGTTTTTAATATCAAATTTCAAAATGAGAAGCTTAGAAAATCACACTTATGAGAGATTAATTGGTATGTGGGATCCCGATAAGCATCTGAGGCAATCTATTGTCCCTCCCTCATGAGGTTTCCCAAGGGCTGCTAACATAGGGGTGATGTCATACTTGAAGCAACAGCCTCAGAATAAGGCATTCAGTGTGGAGGCAGTCAAGAGCTCAGATCATTTTGTGAGTCAAAAGATTTGCTGGAGGGTCTTAAGCATGCATTGTCTGTGTGACATCTTTAGACCTTTCAGTTCTGAGAGTTCATGTTCTATCTATTATAGGCAGGAACTGGAAGTGTAAGTTATGGCTTTCAGTGTTTTGCATTTGTTTATAATTATATATGTTTATTCTTGTTCTATTGTTTACTGATTGATTTCTGAAGAAAGTACTTGGAGGTTTAAAACATACTTCTTAAATTTGTAGCATTTTATACCTTAAAATGACAATTGATTAGATTTAATTTGGAGGACAAATTTAACATGTTTTAATTCATTGTTTTCTTTAGATATTTTTTTAATTACAGTTTTATATACATGCATTCAGAAACAAGTCTCAGTAATTTTACAGAGTTTTACTCATTAATAAGTGGTTCTAAGTGTAGAACTTAACAGTGGAAAATGATTCTATGTAGCCAACCTGCTTTGAGTAAATGATACATAATAAGTTTTTTTTTGTATTGCAGGGATCTGTGTAACTAAAGAATTGGTTTTATCTTATTTTTCTGCTTACTGTTTTAGTTCAGTAGATTGTGAATTTGCTGCTTAATGCTTCTCACATAAAGAGTCTGTTAAAATGGCTATGATTTTGAACTTTCTACACATTAATTTTGTGAACAGAATTATCATCTAAAGAAACAATTTTCTACTGTGATTAAATATCTGTAGATTCCAAGATTCATATTAAATCCCAAAGTAAAGTTCTTTCACAGGAAAAACAAATTGAAGTAATTAATCAAATCAAAATTGTGCTTTAAGTGGCTTTAGTTTCATTAGCTGAAGAATCAAAATAGTCACTGACAAAGAGGGAACTGTCCTAGTTATGAAAATAGTAGTGAATAAGGCCGTCTCCTCTACTTTACCTCTTTTCTTCATAGAAATATTGATAACTTTTTTTAGCAATTTCTTTCTAATTGTCTTTCAAAGTGGTATTAAGGGGGGATCAGTGAAGCTCTGCAAGAAAGATAAACATAATCCAGTTAGGAAGACATTAAAATTCTATTTGTCCCTCTTATAAACCAAAAAAAAGAGGTACTTGATAATTCTCATAGGATGTCTTTTTATAATAAAGTGAGTAATGACAGTATCAGGTCTCTGCCTTGTTTGGTTATTTCCCATGTGGAGAGAAGACATTCAGGAATTATGGGAAAAAAGTAATATAGATTTCTTTGTGTTTTTGTTTTTAAAAGGTTATCAGTCCTGGGATGTTAAAATAGAAGGGGCGTGGAAGATGCATGGCAGGCAGGGTTCAGGATTTTTCAGTACTTGACCCTCCAATTCTGCAGATAGCTTGGTTTCCCCCCTCCCCTAGCCCCACTTTCCGCAGGTTGGACAAAAAGATTTGAAGCAGATTTAAAGCACTAGTATTGTGGATGGCCTGGTTTTGCTCTAAATAAATGGCTGAATCATTGCTATTAATTTTGGGGGGAAATAATCTGACCGTATGCTCTGATTCTGTTGAATTGTCATTTAGAACAAGCCTTAGCTTGCTGCAGCATTGTGCAGATCTACATATAGAAGATATTGAACTGGAATATGTTTGAAAATTTCTTACAGATATGGCTGCCTGTAATTCTCCATTTAAACTTCAAATGTTTATTTACTTTTCTTTTTGTATGTACAGTGAAGAGTTAGGAGAGTTCATGGAGCTAAAGGGAGCCAATAGCCCTGGGATTCTTGTACTGACCACAGGCCTGAGCAAACCTTTTATGCGTCTGGATAAATATCCCACATTACTCAAAGAGCTTGAAAGACACATGGAGGTACAGTATATCCTCGCAGCATTTGCATTCCAGTTTAATGGTGATTCGAGAAACATCTTAAAAGGGCATTTCAAAGATAATGGGTAATAAAGTACTTTTTTTTTACTTCTCTGAGGTCATAGAACTAATTGTTTGGGAATACTAGATTATATGTTTAAAGTTGACTGTATTTTCAAAGACTAAGTAATACACTCTGATCCTAAATTGATGCTCACTTCAGTTTATTTATTTTATTTATTTATTTCGATTTATATACTGCCCTTTTCCCGAGGGACTCAGGGCGGTTTACAGGGCAAATTAAAACAGTACAATATATACAGGTTAAAATAAAATTAAAATAACCTGTAGAAATATATAAATGCCACTCGTAATGATGCTGTTTCTGATTTCCCCCCCTTTTCCTAAATTTTGTGGCTTTCTTTGATACTTTTGCAAGATTAGGAAGAGATGATTGAACATGTTTAATAATTGAATGTTAATCAGCTCAAGAGAGGATTCTGAAGCATATATTTTTCATATATTCCCATTCTAAAGCTCATTTAGTTTATTCTGCAGTGTGCCATTGTAGTTTTATTATACACAGTCAGTCAGTTTATCTGCTAGATATTAGTTACTATTGCTTGAAGGCCAAGTCTTCAGTATTAAACATAGAATTAAGAGCTTTAGTTTAATATTGTTGAATGTATGTATAATCTTAGTTTTAAACTTAAATATTCAATTTGAGAATTTTGGCACATTGTGCCATTAATCATATTTTTAATTGTTTCATATTAATTTACATCATCTCTTGAAAAGCTGACAGTGCCTAGGTTTTATTTTCTGTTCTATAAAGACTAGTCTAAATAGTATTTATATAGGAAAAGACAAACATTCATAAAATTTGTTCCTATCAAGCAAAAGCTTTCTTGCAAAATTATTTATTCCTTGCTGGCATGATCTTATTTAAAGATTAGTTGCTTAAATCAAAGTAGTTAAGAGGAAAGTTTCTTAAGTGTTTAATCCAGTATTAACAGAAATGACATTAATTCCAAAACAAGTTGAAAAACCATTTCCCTTTGAATTTTCTTTTAGGATTATCATCCTGACCGACCAGACATTCAGAAATCCATGACAGCTTTCAAAAATCTTTCTGTAAGTAACTTGTAGAACTCAAAAAATAGAGCAGTAGCCTTTGAATACCATTTTCTTTAAAGGGGCAGCAAAGAGGAAAGTTAGCAAATTGTTTCCATGGAGAAATAAAACATGGACACAATTGGGACCAGGCTTTTGGTTGTTAAGCAAGGTGGTAATTAAGTGAGTCACACCCAATTTTACAGGCATTTATTACTTCAGTTAAATCACTGCAGTTGTTAAGTGAATCACATGGTAGTTAAGCAAATCTAGCTTTCTCCATTGACTTTGTTTGTTGGAAGCCAGCTGGGAAGGTCTCAAATGGCAATTCCATGACTTTGGGTAGCTGCACCCATCATAAATACATACCAGTTGCCATGATCATGATCACATGGTCATAGGGATGCTGCAACAGTTGTAAGAGTGAGTATCGGTTGTAAGTCACTTTGTTCAGTGTCACTATAACATTGGTCACTAAACGAATGGTTGTAAGTCAAGGACCATCTGTAATAATTTTGATTTGAGCACAACGACAGCACTAGAAATGTGACTTATATGAGAATGCTTGATGAGTTATACTTCTACATTTAAACATATTTTTAACAACATTTTGAAAACAGGATTCCATATTTTTAATAAGTCTTCATCAGAGGTTATATGTCTTCATCCTCCCTTTTTTGTTGTACAACACACAAACTTACATTGCCGGAAGTTACCTACCCCTGCAGTCTCTTAGATTCAGGTTTCCCTGATTAATTTCTTTGATAAAAACCTTTTTGGCAGAGGTTAGAACTCTGTTAAAATGGGAATAGAAACAGTTGCTCTCCCAGAGGCTTCCAGTTTCCATTCCCTTTTTAATTTGAGGACTGGTGAGACATTCAAAGACAGTACAGGTAGTTCTCGACTTGCAACAGTTTGTTTAGTGACTGAACTTACAAGGGCACTGAAAAAAGTGACTTATGACTGTTTTTCACACCCATGACCATTATAGTATCCCCATGGTCACATGATAAAAATTCAGACAGAAATTGACTCATATTTTAGGATGGTTGCAGTGTTCCAGGGTCATTTGATAAACTTTTGCGATCTTCTGGCAAGCAAAATCAATGGGGAAGCCAGATTAACTTAACAACTTTGTTACTAACTTAGCAATTGTGGTGATTTATTTAATAACTGTGGCAAAAACGTAATAAAACAGGGCAACGCTCACTTAACAACAAATTTTGGTTTCAATTATAGTTGTAAACTAAGTGAGAAAATAGAAGAATATGGCGCAGTTGCAGGATTGAAAATAAACGAAGAGAAAACTAAAATATTAGTTAAAAACTTCACTGATAAACAGACAAGAGAATTAGCAAAAATGATGGATATGCAGATTGCAAAGAAAGTTAAATATCTAGGAGTTCAATTAACAGCAAGATATGTAACAAAGAAGACAACTATGTTAAATTGAAAACACAAATTAAAGTAGATTTGGAAAATTAGAAAAACTTACAACTGTCCTTGTTGGGTAGAATAGCTACAATTAAAATGAATATTTTGCCAAGATTACTGTGCTTTTTTCAGACAATTCCAATAAGACTAGAAAAAAATACTTTGAAGAATTAAATAAAATGATATTAAAATTTATATGGCAAGGCAAAAAAGCGAAAATAAATATAAAAATGTAACAAGATGCCAAAAATAGAGGAGGCTTTGGCCTTCCAGATTGGGAGCTATATTACCAAGCATTGATACTCACGTGGGTGAAAGAATGGATTAATCTGAGGAACATAAGATTGTTGATGATGGTCATGATCTTCAATTGGGATGGCACACGTTTTTATGGTATGGGAAGAGTGAGATACATAGCTACTTGCAAAGACATTATATTAGGAATGAATTACGGCTAGCATGGACAAAAATTAAAGAGGAACAATATTTGAAAATACCAGTTTGGTTATCTACAATTGAGGCGCTAATACATCCAAATGTAATTAATATGGGAAAAATTATAAGATACAATGATATATTAAATGAAAAGGGGGAACTCAAAACTAAACAGGACTAGGGATTAACTAATAGACTAGGGATTGACCTATCATGGTGGCCACAGTTACAGATACAATCCAGATATGAAAAAGACAGGAAGATATATGGTTTTTATAAAGAACCAACTGAATTGGATCAGATTCTAATGGGATTAGATGAGAAATTAATTAAAAGGACATACAATTATTTATTAAGTACTAAATTGTAAGAAGAACAAATAAAGGAGACAATGGTAACATGGACTAAGAATTTTGGCTATAAAATAGAATTAGGTAAATGGCAGAAATTGTGGGACACAAACTATAAACTTACAATGTCAACAGCACACAAAGAAAATCTTTATAAAATGTTCTACAGATGGCACCTTTCACCTGCAAGATTAGCGAATATGTACAAAGATAAATCTGTTAAATGCTGGAAATGTAATCAGATACCAGGTTCATATTATCACATATGGTGGACATGTCCCAAATCAAATACACCTATGGTTGGAAGCAATGATAAAACAGCATATAGTTTTAAATCCAGAGATAGTCTTATTGGGCATGTTACCAGGGAACTATAATAAAGGTAATACTTACTTAGTTTTACATATATTAACAGCAGCTGGAATAGTATATGCACAATTTTGGAAAAATGAAGAAACCCCTATAGAGGAGAATATAATTTAAAAATATACTGGAATGTGCAAAAATGGATAGGTTAACGTTAAAGATTAAAGAACAAGAAGTAACTGAATACTATATGACATGGGACTTATTTTACCAATAGTTAGCTGATAAAAACAGAGGCTAGAAAGTTGGAAATATGAGCAAATCTGCTTACGTGAGGAAGATTTATAACGCATTAGATTGTTATACAACTAATGTTATTGTGGGAAATACTATTTTTAACAATATGATTGCTACTTCTTAGTATATGATTGTATTCTGATAAGATTATTGTGAATGTGATGATTTTTATATTCTAATACTTTATATCTAGAGCACACTGTTCAATACAGAAATGGAATTTTCGAGATAGTAATAATTTTAAAAAATGGTCGTAAGTCAAGGACTACCTGTACTAAAAGAACTATTCAGTCCAGTTATATGACATGTGATATTTTATTCTGGCCCTATAAGGCACAGTGCCAAGAAGTACGGAAAAGAAAAGAACTTGAACTCCAGATATTAACTGAAGCCATCCGGTGCTGGGAAGGAGAAGACATTAAAACATTAGGAAATGTAATCTACATGTCACAAGTCATGATTCAGTGTGCTGGCAGTGAGGTATGGCAGGTTTTGCTTATACTACTATCAGAATTGTTTTTACTGTTTTTAATTCTTCCGAGCCATTCAGAGTCATTAAGGGTGGCCTTAAAAATATACTCAATCAGTTAATCTAGTGAGAAGGGGCAACACAAAACATTTGCCTCTTCAAAATAATACTTATATTCTTGAGTGTATTCTTTAAAAATGTCTCATCTTTTTGTCTTACATGCAATTAAACAATACTTTTAATTTCACAGTTACTAGAGGAATGAAGTCTTCTAGAAATAACATTTATAACAGTGATAGAAGTCATTTTCTTTTATTAAAAAATCAGTAGTTCTCTGTCTGAGACGAGAGTTTTGCCTTTTCTTCCAAATAAGGTTACATTCTCTGTAGGGAATTCGTTCTAAAAATCTCTTAGCCACTTTTGTTCTAAAGATGTCTAATGTGCTGGTTTAATAATGATAATTTGACAAATATTGTGATTGCCATCTCATTTGTTTATCTGCATTTTATTTAACCTTGCCATTTAATCTGACCTTCATATGTTACTGGTTTTTCTTCTTTCTAATAAGGAAAAAAATGAAAGATACCTTCTTCTCTTTCCTAACATTTTGCTGATGTTGTCTGCCAGCCCAAGGATGAGTGGGTTTATCTACCAGGTAATAGAAGCTTCAGTACAATTTTAGTCTCTGTGATACATTTGAATTAGGATAGGGTAGGGTAGGTTAGGATAGGATAGGATAGGATAGGACAGGATAGGATAGGACTAGATAAGGTAAGATAAGGTAAGTAAGGTAAGCTTTATTGTCACTTTTTTCTGTGAACACTGGCACATATTAAAAAATGAAATTCCTAGTGCCTGCTCTCAAAAGAAAATATACATATACCCATACCCAGACATGTACATCCTGTATAAATATATATATGCATGTATATATTAATCACAGTCCATTTTGAGTACATAGTGGGGAGAAAATCTTGAAAGTTAACAAGGTTGATACTATATGGTACAAAGCTATTACAGAATCTAGTTGTTCTGCTTCGGATACCATGAAGCCTCTTCCCAGAAGGTAACAAAGAAGAGTCATAGAGAGAATGTGTAGCATCCCTGACAATACTGTGGACCCTGGTCAAGCAGCATTTATATACTATGTCCTGGATAGAAGGAAATTAATTTTCAATAATCTTTTCTGCCGTCTGCACCACTCTTTGCATAGCCTTCCTGTCTGAAACAATAATACTTCCAAACCATACAGTAATACAATATGACAGGATGCTTTCAATCATCCCTCTATAGAAAGTGGCAAAGACAGGGGGAAAAAGATGTGCTTTTCTCATATGATGCAGAAAACTCAGGGGCTGCTATGCCCATTTCACCAGTGTCTCACTGTTGAGCGACCGAGCTAACCTCATCAGCTGCATACCCAGAAAATTGGTATTACTAACCCCTCCACAGTTGAATCGTTAATACACAGAGGTGTGTGGCTGTGCCTGCTTTGATCCAAATATTTGCTTTTGTATTTTTGCATTTTATTCTATAATCTAATGTTACAAACCTTAGAAAAAAGTACTGCTTTTAAAATTTTCGGTTGCTGTTCCTTTGCTGAATCACTTTCCCTTTTCACTGACAAATGTATGATGAATTTATCCATGTTTATTAATATGCACCACTACCAGCTAGCTCAGGGGTCTTCAAACTTGGCACTTTTAAGACTTGTGGACTTCAACTCCCAGAATTCTTCAGCCATGATGGCTGGTTGAGGAATTCTGGGAGTTGAAGTCCACAGGTCTTAAAAGTTGCTAAGTTTGCAGACCCTTGAGCTAGCTGATCGGCCCTTCTTCCTCTCTCCCTCTCCTATTCTTCCTCTCTGCCTTCTGAGCTCTCTTCCACAGTGTAGAAAGAATGCACGCACACCCCCAGTCCCTTCCCTATACAGGGAAGACACAGGAATCAAGCACAAAGCAAGAGAGGCTCACAAAAGCCTCCCAGAATAAAAAAAAACTAAACTCTGGGTTTTTTTCCTTTAAGCTGCCTCAGGCATGTTTCAGTTTAAACAATGTAGCAAAGGCTCGGCAGTTGCAAAAAGCGATAACCTTATATTAAGCCTGTTTACCTACACAGAAAACTTGCTAAAAACCATAGACAGACTCAAGATAAGCGGGTAAAACTAATTACATTTGTTTAAACTTAAAGGAATTAAACATATGGAAGTCAACACTTTGGACTCATTGTTAGCCTTTGTGAAACAGACTAAAATATTGCAATAACCAAAGCAAACCAAACCGAGCCTCTGAATTATAAAACACTGTAAAAACTGTATAAAATCCTTGTAAAAACTGTATAAAATCCTTATGGTAATCCATTCAAGCTGTCAGCTGATCAGGAAACCACTGGCTTCCAAAATAAACCCACCTCCTTTCTGACATGCTCATCTCCCAGCTTTTCATTTCATCAGCGCTGATTGCATTCTGGCTGGAGAAAATGAACCAGGCGACCTTTTCTTCCAGCAACAGCTGCTGCTTCTTCCTTGTCCCTGTTTCCTCCCTGCCTGCTGAGCTCTTCTTCCACAGCTTCTTCTCCATCCTCTTCTCTTTCCCTGTTGTTTTTCCCCCCCTTTCCTGCCCAAACTACCTCCTTTTATATCCTTTCTTCTCCCTCCCCCCTTTTTCTTCAGTTCACCTCTCGTTCTGCATTGCTTCCGGAAGTGCCAATCAGCTGGAGCCCTGCCAGCATTCCTGGGGCTTCTGCCAAACCCTGACAGTCCTGCAGCTCCAGCTGCCTCTCCCTCAGGCTTGGGTCATTTCAGCTCATTTCCCTCCCCCGCTACACTTCTCTAGAATGGTCATGTACCACATGCCAAAGTGCCACAGGTGGTACGTGTACCACCGGTTGAAAAGCCCTGCTTTAGATCTCGATTTTTTTCAGAACAGATTTCAGCCATGTGGTGGGACAGTTCATGGGAATGAGGAGGGTGGAGCAGGGAAGAGGAAGGAATACTTAAACTGCATATGAATTTTGCTCTTGTGACTTGAGATTTGCCTCAATGGACATATCTCAGATATAATTATATGTGGACCTGTCCTAAACTATTACCGGTATTTCCAACTGTAGAACCATTTGTATTATTTAACGAAGATCCTGCTATGGCATTTTTGCAAGTAAAGGCTTTTTAGATAAATAAATATATAAGTAAAACATCTAGGCATCTAGAACTTTCTTTAGTATCAGAATGTATATGTCTTAATTTCAATTATAATAACATTTCCATTGTATGTTTTATTATTCAATAATATTTGATGAATTAATTGAAATAATAATGGTGCATTTGCTTTTAGGGAAAGCTTCCATTAACAGGGATGACCATCACAAAACTAGAAGATAGTGAAAATCACAGAAATGCATTTGAAATATCAGGTAATGTTTTTTTCCCCATTCTGGGCTTTTTTGTGAATATGCAGCAAACAATGTTACCAGAACTGGCATCTACTCATTTTCTAAACTACTGTTCTCTATCTTGGTTTTCTCCAATTCCATAATCTGCAACAAGCATGTCTACTGGTCTGACAGGCTGGTGTACATGGGTGTTGTAACTGGACAGTTTATATAGGCAAAAGGAAGGCTGTTGGAAGTCTGCCAAGTCAACAGCAAGATAGTATAAGCACTCTCTTTAGTTTTGCATCATCCCACTTAAAAATTATTTAATTTAAATGAATTGAAGATAGGCTTCATTACAACTAAAAATATCCTAGAAAAAAATGTAAACTAAGCTAAAACCAATAAAACTACACTATCAACAGCTAAAATAAACTCCACTTAATTAGTAGGCTTAGAGAAAGATACATTATAAAAACATTGAAGAAATTAGAGCATTGTAGGAAATACTCTTCTCAAATCATTAATGGCCTAACAGTAGCATTTGGAACATAACTTTCTCAGTTGATCATGCATTATAGGAGTAAGTATCATTTGAGTTTTTCAGGACTTTAGAAGAAAAAACTTTGACCTGTATTTGGAAATATACTGGCAACCAGTGAGTTTTCTGCAGATTACAAATTGAGCAACTACTATTTTTCCAGGATGAATATAAGAAATGGCCATCATCTTAAAAATCAAGTAGTTGTCAATAAGGCAATCCCCATCAAAGATATATGTTCCAGGCATCAATTTGCACTTTCAACCTTCTGACAAATCTTAAAGCCAGATATTACACATATTCAGAGTTTTTGGAAGCAGGAACAAAAATTTGGTACTATGGTTATAACAAATTCTTGTACTATAATGTAAAGAAGACAATGTATTGCATAGGTATGAAAGAATTAAGATAGATGGGTATTTGCTATAATTTATATAGTGATTCAGCATTATACACTTTTAAATGGTAGTTATTTCTTTTACTTTTTTTGTTCAGCATGTTTTATTTGGTTCTAGGCAATATGATAGAGCGGATATTGGTATCTTGTAATAATCAACAAGATTTGCATGAGTGGGTAGATCATCTGCAGAAACAAACCAAAGTAACAACTGTTGGGACTCCTGCAATTAAACCACATTCTGTTCCTTCTCATACGGTAAGAGGACCTCTGCCTTTAATCCACTACTTATAAATTAAAGAGGCCCAACCCATTATGAAGGAGCTACTGAAGAAAACATATTTATATTATAATTAAAACTATAGCTTGACATAGGCTGATAATTAAATTGCACTGATAAAATTAGTGAGCTTTTAGCAGTAGAATTTTAATTGGATAAATAATTGGTGAAATGATTTTTGATGGTGAATTATTTATGTAAGAAAGGATTGTGTCAAATGTGACTGAATCTCTTGCTGCTTTGCTGGTCTCTTCAGACATCCAGGCCAAGGAACAAAATGCATGGTTATTTTCCTTATTAACTTTTATCATTTTGTGAACCTAGTAATACTCACATGGAAAGGAAATATATTATTTACTTGATCTACAAAGTTCCAATAATATATACCGGCATCTCAGACTAACCAATCTTTTCCATCGTTAACTATGGGGGGGTGAGGTGTTACCCCCCGTTGATAGGGCCCGCAACTTGGGTGTCCTCCTGGATTCACGGCTCAGTTTGGAAGATCATATAGGAGCCGTGGCCAGGGGGGCTTTTGCCCAGGTTCGCCTGGTGCGCCAGTTACGGCCCTATCTGGACCGAGATGCCCTACACACAGTCACCCATGTGCTCGTGACCTCCCGGCTAGACTACTGCAATGCTCTCTACATGGGGCTGCCCCTGAGGACCACTCGGAGGCTTCAGCTGGTGCAGAATGCAGCCGCGCGAGTTGTGATGGGAGTCTCCCAATACTCCCATGTAACACCTCTTCTCCGCGAGCTGCATTGGCTTCCAGTTGCCCTCCGGGTGAGATTCAAGGTGCTGGTGATGACCTATAAAGCCCTAAATGGCATGGGTCCGGATTATCTAAGGGAGCACCTGCTGCCAGCGTCAATTTCCCATCATCCTGTGCGCTCCCACAGGGAGGGCCTCCTCAGGGTACCGCCAGTCAAGGATTGCCGACAGGCGATCCACAGGGGGAGGGCGTTCTCTGTGGGCGCGCCTGCCCTATGGAATCAACTGCCAACGGAACTCCGGACTGCCCCCGACCTTCGTTCATTTCGCCGGGACCTAAAAACCTGGCTCTTTGAGCTATCTGGTCTGGACTGAGGGGTTTAATATTTTTAAATTGTGATTTAATTTTTGTGGCTAGACTTAATTTAATTTATTTTAATTTTATATTGGATTGTTTTTAACTTTTGCCTTGTAAACCGCCCTGAGTCCTTTGGGAATAGGGCGGTATATAAACCAAATAAATAAATAAATAAATAAATAAATAAATAAATAAATAAATAAATAAATAAATAAATAAATAAATAAACAAACATGGGTCAATATACTGATTCATTTGTATTATTAAGTTAACTGATTAGTATTTGTATGCAACAGAGTTGAAGGAAACAAATTCCAGTACATATAGCAATTACATGTTCCCGCTACATATTTAATAGTAATAACTAGTTTAGCAGGTTGGCATGATAGCTTAGTGGTTAAGACACAGGGCTTGTTGGCTGGAAAGCCGGCAGCCTGGGTTCAACAGCATGCAAACGCGAGTAGATAAATAGGTATCACTTTGGTGGGAAGGTAACAGCACTCGTCATGTTGGCCACTGACCGCAGAATGGCCTTGAAATAGAGATGAGCACTACTCCCTATAGTCAGCAACAATTAGTGAAATAAAATTCACAGGGAGTCCTTTACCTTTTACTTACTAGCATAAATAAGGCAGAGTATTGTTTATTGGAACAGTGTCAATATCCATAATCAGATGGTATTCATTGTATTCATTTTTTGGTCCTTTCTGACTCTTGTTCAAATGGCAGCTTCCGTCTCATCCTGTAACACCATCTAGCAAGCATGCAGATAGCAAGCAAATGCTGATGACTCCTGTCTATCATACCCTTCCACATCCTTCACATCATGGGACACCTCATACCACTATAAACTGGGGACCATTGGAGCCGCCTAAAACTCCTAAGCCATGGAGTTTGAGCTGTTTACGACCTGCACCTCCATTAAGGCCTTCAGCAGCGCTCTGTTATAAAGAGGTGAGAATGAATATCCCATGAAATAACTTGTTTGTTTTTAATTCTGTCCATGTACATTCTTTGCAACTTTACAAAACTTTTGAACTAGCTGTCATTCAACAGTAAGTCAGGTATAATTATGAAGAGCTGGGTATGATTTTGACAGAATTTTCATCCTGAATGCCATGCTCCTAAGAATAGTGTGATCAGCAGAGAATCATTGGTGTTTTATGTTTTTAGTAAGAAATGTACATGCAATAATGAAGCCTATATGGTTAGATCTATGTCCTAACAGCAGTTAAATTATTTAAAACTAAAGTTTTTAGTTTGATGCTGTATCATATCCAGTTTTGCATCCACAAGGGTACCTCAAGCTTCATCCAACGAAAATTCTTAAAAGCTGTCAAATGGGTCTCTTAATGTTTTTATATGGTTAGAATTGAGCTGTATTTTCTTTGGAGCTCATCTAAAACATCTTGAATTATGATGGAAGCAAACTCTTCAACTTTCTTGATCTATCTTACTATTCTAGATAGTCTTGTCTCCTCCCTGAAGAAATAAACTAATCATGGTCTGGCATAGTATATCTTTCCTATTCTGGCAGTAATTCTCCTCATACTTACTAAAGCTTTAGCTGGTTTTAAACAGTGGACTTGGGATTAAGACATTCAAACTGATAGAGCTAGAATTGCCCATGCTCATTACAGTGAAATGTCCCCCTCTTCCTAGACTATCACTAGTTACATTTTCAACAAATATGACGTACAAATGAAAGTTTACTCCCTGGCTCTAGTTGACATGCTACTCATGTCTCAGGTACTCAATAGGTGACAATGGGCAAATACAAGGTGTGGCCGTGTCCACTAATCTAATACAGTATTTCGTGGCATATCTTTTTGAGGCAGTAACTGCAATCAAGTACTTTCTGAATAAGACTTCACTTCTTAATTGGCAATTTGTCACACTTTTTTTGAGTAAACTGTTCCAGTTGTGTTAGCTTTGAGGGGTTCTTTTTCCCAACTCTTGGGAGTTTCAGCTCTTCCATATATGTTTTATTACAGTCAGGACTCATAGGAAGTACATCAGAAAAGTCTGTTGTTTGCTTTTCAGCTACTCTTGGGTTCAATTAAATATATGTTTTGGGTCACTATCCTGTTGCAGAATCCATGACTTGTGATTGAGACAAAGGTTTCTAAGACTAGGCATTATATTTCACTCCAGAATGCCGATAATTTGATTTCATTGTGCCTTGCACAGATTCAAGGTACGCAGTGCAGGAGGCAGAGAGAAACTCCATAATCTCTTCTTTGGCTCCAGTAAGGATAGTATAGGGAGGGTGTCCTTTTAAAAAAATATATTATTATTTTTTCTTCTGTGAACATAAGAGTAGTGTGACTTAACAAAAAAGCTCTGATTTTGTTTTCATTTGTCCAAAGGATATTCTCCCAGAATGACTGAGACTTGTGAATATGTATTTTAGCAAACTCAAGTCTAGTTTTCAGAAATGGGGTCTGCTTGCATCTTTTATCATGGAGACCAGTTCCAGGCAGACAGTGATGGATGGCTTGGCTTGATATTGTTGTACCTTTGGTGTTGTACTTTGATTTTGGAAGTCAGCCAGGATTTGTTCAGAGGTTTTCCTTGTTTCTCCCCCATTCATATTGTCGTTTTGTAGAATCTGGGGTTAGTTTTTTCCTCTTGTGGCCATGTCCAGTAAAATTAGCTGCAGTCTTTTATTTTTTATTCTTTACAAGAATATATTAAGTTATACATCACAAGGAAAATGTCTGTTGTCTGAACTATAAAATAAAGTTGGATACCACTTACTTAAGTCAGTTTCAACTTACTTCATGGCAAATTGGGATTGTTTAGGGAAAAGTGGATGTGTACCAATACTTTTTTGCCACATCTGCATCAGACTTTCTTATGAAAACTTGGATATGTTCTGAAGCAGAAGTGGAATCCATATTACATATATTGTTAACTTCCCATTGTACACTCAAAGGCAGACAGATTTCATAATACCAGTTGTCAGAACATTTATTCATTCTTCAGATCACCTTTGGATACTATTTACCTTTATGTAATCAATTTCCACATACCTCCAGGAAAGCTGCAAAATGTCTTTCAGTAGCTATAGTCTACAGAGGTCATTTGGTGTCGTCCTACCCAAACTGCTTTAGGCTTCTTCCATAACTTTTTTATATATTTTATTTATTTATTAAACAAATTTGCCAAACTCACCTACTGACTCTGGGTAGTGTTTTTACTGTTTCTGGCTTCTGTAATTTTTTTTGTGGTACTTAATGTGCTTTATATGGATGGTCTTGGGCTGTAAATAAATTTATTTTCCCTTTGACAGACTGCTATTTTCAGCTTCTGTTTAAGAGTTTCCTTACACATGTGTCTGCTTTTGCTAACTATGAACGCACACACACACACACACACACACACACACACACACACACACACTAATGAGTTTCTAGGACATAGCTTGAAAAGCAGAATTTATAATAATAAATCATTGTTTCATTAACATGTCTTAATGTTTTGAACTTTTACAAATAAATGTCAGTTATGTACATTATATACTATTTTAAAAAAATCCAAACAGGATCTCAGCAAAAGCCCTAAAACCATGAAAAAACTGTTGCCCAAGCGAAAACCAGAACGGAAACCATCAGAAGAAGAATTTGCTCTGAGAAAAAGTAAGTATATTCTGGAGGGATGAAAGACAAAACTGCAGTTCTTTTTTGTGCACTATACATCATGGTAATCTAATACATTTGAATTATTTGTTTTATTAAGTTTTCTAATATGACTGTGTATCCTATTATAACAAATAAAGCTTCTAAAAAGCTTTATTTGTTTTTATAGGAATATATTTGATGCCATACAGTATATCTAAAATGAATAGTTTGATTTTATTTAACCCTTTTGGGAAAAGTACGCTTGGGAAAAGGATCAATTTTTAAAAATACCAATTAAAACTAAAGAGGAGAGAGTTGAGAAAGATTAGAAAAGAAGGTTGCTGCATACTTCAGAAAATAGAGTTAAATGTATTTTAAAATTACCGTAAAATCTCAAGAAAACACTGCCTGTGTCTTTGCAGCACAGTTACAGAATTCAGTTCTGTCCCCTCAGCTTTTTAGTTATAATAAAATCACTGGGAGAGGTTGTTTGTGAGTCTGGGCTGCATTTAGTACAAAATGCAGCAGTCTGCCTGCAAATGGCAGTGGCTTTGAGGAGTACATTAGAATATGATATGTGCCTTGGACTGATCACCAATAAGATTCCAGGAACAATTTATAGTGCTGTTTACAAATGATAAATCACTATCTGACTTAATGTTGAAATACTTCAGAATAGGCTTTTTCAGCTAGCATCAACCTAAGGTACAAATCCATGAAATTAGGAAGACAAAAGTTAAAGAATGTTTTTTCATCAATGGGCCCAAACTATGGAATTTGACTTATCTCAGTTCCTACAGCTTTTCAAAAGCAGTTTAAGACTGCTCTTCCTAAGTGGTCCTAAACTTAGTTAAGATGATGTTATTTTAATTTTCTTTGTGTGAGGTGTTCTATTTTTAGATTGTATGCCAATTGTAATTTGACTTTGATTATCTTTTACTCTGGATTTTTTAAAAATCTTCTCTGCCATGTGTGATTTATACTACCAAGAGTCTTATGGTTATTAATAAAATAAAAGGAATAACATAGCATTTTAATTTAATATTTTCCCCAAAAACGTAAATCATAGTTTCCCAATTTGAAAAAATGAGAAGCAATAGATATTTGAATTTCCCTAATTTATTTCTGGTTGTCTTGAACTATGTGTGTCAGCAGATTGATAATTCATATCTTCACCTATTAAGCAGTAATAAAATATTTTACTATCTCAAGATCTAGAAAGGTACTATTGCCAAATCTAAAATCCTATCATCATATTACTGGAATAAGACATTTCAGAAACACCTATGATTACAAGTACTCCTTGTAATCAGCTGCCCTGTTTAGAAAGCATTCAAAGTTATGATGGCACTGAAAAAGTAACTTTATAACTGATCCTTGCACTTAATAACTATTGCAGCATCCCTGGGGTCATGCAATTTGGGCCCTTTGTTACCAGTGGGCCTTTGTGATTATTGCAGCATCCTGCAATCACGTTATCACCATTTGTACATTTCACAGCCAACTTCTGACAGAGTGAGTGGAGAAGCCAGCAGTAAAATTGTGAATTGGGATCACATGATGTTTCACTCATTGACCGCATCACTTAGTAACAGAGTGGCTATCCCCAATTATGGTTGTTAAACGTGGATTACCAATAAATTGTTAATCATAGTGTTTATTTTGAGTGTCAGTATACAGCATAATTGTATTGTTAAATTAATATGTTTTGGGTATTTTATAGGTACAGCTGCTTTAGAAGAAGATGCTCAGATTCTAAAAGTTATTGAAGCTTATTGCACAAGTGCCAAAACACGTCAAACATTAAACTCAAGTAAGTTTCTTTTTAAAAAATATGAATAGAAAAATGTAAAGTATTATTTTAGCCATCTAGCAAGTAATTGCTAAAAAAATTTTTTTTATTCATGTCATTGGTTTGTATGGTCTGAAAAGTGAGGTGTAAGTGATGAAAATAGTACATAAATTCATTAGGAACTTGGGCATATGTGCATTTGCAATGTTCGCTGATTCTTTGATCCTTTAGAAGTGCTTTTGTGATTCCCAGATTTAGCAGTAAGAAATGTATGTGTTGGCAACACTGCTATGATGTCTTATTGAATTTCTTGAATAATACATGCAAACAATTTAGTTTTAGATGTTCATTTTAGTGCATTCACCATCTCATTAAGCCTTTCAGTTGTACTTACTGAAAGATGATTAGGCGTTGCTGTTTACTTTTCTAATTTTTAAAAAATGTTCTTGCAAACATTTTAATACCTAAGGCATAGTTTCTTTTTGGTTTAGAATTGGAGGCATTCTTTACTTGACAGTCAAAAAGGTAGGTATGCATTTTCTTCATCGGCTCACAAACACCACCATTTTTATTGTGAGACAGCTGAATGAATGCCACTGTCAACATCATGCCTTTCCCTTTATCCTATGAGCCAGAGTTCAGACCATGTTCTTGTGCAATGACAGTGTTTCACAAGCATTTTCTTCTAATCTAGTGTTCTCCAGATTTGTTGACTGAATGTTTGTACAGTATGGTTAGTGACACTGCTTTAGCAGTGGGAACTGAATCCAGTAAATTTGAAGGACAACAGATTAGGGGAAGGCTTTTCTAGGACATTCTTTCACCTCTCTGCTGCATCATGGAATACATTGAGCAGTTCCTCCTGACTAAAAAGAGGTCACTCCCACAGAAAATTAATAGAGCTCCCGATACTGCATGGATAATGTTTCTACTGGGAACATATATCTTTCTTTTTTTTGCTGTAAAGTGAGAATCATCACCCTGAACATTTCTGTTCTAATTTAATGTTTGTGTATAATGATTATGTATTCTTAATTTAACAGTAGCAAACATGGATGATATCCATGTCATCACAGAAGTTGCCAAACTCAACCCTAAATATATGTTTACTATAGCAAGATTTAAGTAAAGGTAGTCTCCTTTGAATGAAACTCAAATCTTAGACTTATCCATGTAATTTTCTTAACAGTAATGCAAAAGTGGTTTCCTTTGCCTTCTTACAGGATTTTACTTTTTACTTTTAGGGTCTTTCCTGTTTTTTTCATCCAGCTACTAACTGGATATGCTTAGTTTTTCAAAATTGGCCTTGTTGCTGCTCAGCTAGACACGTGCAAGATTTCAAATAGTATAGATAGTGAATAAACCTTGCTTGACTGATTTGGTTATTTTTAATTTTAGTTAAGTCAAATCTCTCTTATAATAGTAAATATTAAATGTTTGATATGGTTTACATTTTAAAAGTTGTTTTTTAAAGTTCTGCTTTAAGAATGACAGGCCACTATTCTGGGAAATGTTGGCTTACTATGTATGAGCTGTGAGTCAGTGTCTTCCTGCTGAACATTTCCAAAATGCTTTAATTTAATTATCTAATTTGAAAACTTGGCTTGGATTTGTTTACATTCTCTGCAAGCTAGAATTTCTAAACTGTTAACAACCCCTTAGCACAGGGGTAGGCAATCTCGGCTCTTTTATGACTCATGGACTTCAACTCCCAGAATTCCTGAGTCTGACTCAGGAATTTTGGGAGTTGAAGTCTATGAGTCATAAAAGAGCCGAGGTTGCCTACCCCTGCCCTAGCATACAATTATGATTTGTATAAACAATAGCACAAGGTTCAAGGTTTAGTTAACATGCTTAACTGCAGAAAAGCAGACTTCCAGTTACCTAGTTTTGATACCACTCTGGAGGGTCAAGGAGCCCCCCTCCCACTTCCTGCTTGTTGTTTTACCATTACATTTAGCATTGATGAAACAACAATTTGGATAAGGCTCTGTCTGCATTGCATTAGTGAACGTGTTCTTGTGGTTATGTTTGTATAAAAAAAGAAGGAATAACAGATATGTCTCTAATTGTCTTCTAAGGATTCATCTGCCACCAGTGCAGCCTTTTATTCATTTTTTTAGAAGTTCTAACTCTAATGATTTTTTATCTGCTCAAGCTAGTAGAAACAGCCAGGTGAGAGTGAACAACTGTTTAAATTAACACTCGGCTCATTCATGGTAAGTCAGGATCCCCCAAAATCTGGCTTACAGTGGTGGTTTCTATCAAAAATGGTAATGAGACATATGATAGAAAAATCCATCTATATCAAAAATTGCTGTTATTATAGTTATTAGTACCTTTTTATTCTATATTTTTAAACATTTTGTATATTGAGCAAAGCTGCTATTTTTAATTACTCAGATACATGCTCAACTTTCACTGTGTCTTGGGGACTCAGGTTATTTTAATCTTAAACAAGGCTGCAGTGGTGGAGATCCTCTGCTGTAAGTAAAGCATTGCACCTAATCAGACAATCTGCCCGCATGCATAACATGTACTTAAGGAATACTCTTCTTGATTTGAATCAGTTTGCACAGTTTTGCCATTAATGATGAAAGTAGTCAGCAGTTAAGGTATTTTTTTTCTTCAGAATAGTCAAAGTTGGTCTGTACAGGAAGAAATCAGCATAGAGACTGATGGGGGGTTTTTGTCCAGTAAATCTCCCTAATGCTTATTTTGGTTAAATTTTGGACAATATGCATTGTAGACAATAATTTGTGTGCTAATATTTGACAGTTAACAAACTGTCTCTGTTTTTTAGAACATCAGTTAAAGCTCTTTTGTGTATCCTGTGAATTTAATTTTAATAATAGGGTTAATTATTCTAGAATTACTTTTGCTTTACTGAGAGGGTTTTTTTTTGCTAGAACCTTAATAAAATGTTTTGTATTGTTATGGAACCATAGGCACGCATGATTGGTACTTATTGCTATAAAATTGTCACTGATGTTTTTATGTCTTTTTGTACGGGCCTTTTTATAATTCCCTTCTAAATCAGACATTGTCATTTAATTTGATATTAACCCTACAATTAACTGAAAGTTATTAGGATTCTATAGATGACTGAACTGTGGGACAGGATGAATTGGTAATGCTTCAAATGGTACAACTGTGCTAAGTTGGTGCTTGTCATTTAAATATATTTTTATATACCAATATGTATAAGGTGAGAGAAGTCTTATGTGAGCATATTCTTTTTAGTTCATGCAAGTGTGTCCTTACTGAGACACAAAACTAGTGCAAAATGCTTTTTGCTCTTTTCCCTTTTCTATGTATATTTTATAAGTATACATAGTGCAAGAAATTTCATTGCATACATCAAAAAATACTGCTTTCATTTGTGTTTCTCTGCAATGGGAAATGATAATAGTAATTTGTTGCACGGCTTCTTTTTTCAAGATTGCTAATTTTATTTAAATAATTCTTATTTTTAAAATCTTATCGCCATACAATTTAACAGAACTTCACAAAAGCAAGTGGAGTTGGCCTTGTACTTTGGGAAGGTTGGCTGGTTTGTATCTAATAATTCCTAAATATTAACAATATTTTAAGAGATTGGGCATTGAAAATACATTCATTATGAGTCCAGGAAATTAGATCATGTTTCAGTGTCCCTTTAGTGTCCCTTTACCTCTATGTTCACATTCTGCCTGTTCCTCATAGTGCAGATCTGGCAGTTCTGCTAGTAGCACCATCCTTTTGTCATTTTAGAAGTGCTGATAGGAAATGCAAGTTTAGCATAACAGGAGGAACCATAAGAAATAGGACAAAAGATACTTTAAAATTTTCATATGGAGAAACATTATTTGAAAAATAACTTGTGAGACAGGAGATTTGGAGAAAAGTAATAGCAGCTGGCTTTTCTTTCCTTTCATCTATTTCTTGTTTAAATCTCTGTTCTACCTTGACAACAAAGTTGTATGCAGAAGTTTAGGTAACCTGCTGAAACTACAATTTGCTGAATCCCTGAGGGAACAGAAATTGATGCATGTAACTCTCTACTGTGAGAAGTAAATGACATCTTTCTGTGAAATTGAATGTATCTGTACCATCTATGGGTACTTGTTTACTAATTCAGAATGAAAAAAAGTGAATATGGCAAATGCAAAACATACACTTAGTTTTCAAATGTGTATAGTCAGCTAATAATCTCTCTGTTCATGGTTTAAGACTTTCTTTTCACTGCTCCTTTCATAACTTCTCTAGCTCAAAAATGTTCTTAGGTCTCTTACATGGATTGTATGTTTGAGATTTGCCCAAAGATTTTCACTAAAGACATAGTACTGTATATAAATATTTATCTTCCTTTCCTGTGACTGCTTCTTGGTTGATTTGGTGTAGATGAATGCGTAGATAACCTTGAAGAAGACATGCAGGAGCAGTTAAGGAAAAATAAGACAAAACTGAACCCTGGAAAAGGAGATGGCTTAGGAAGGAAACTCTCAACCCTATCTTGAGTCTGCTTGGTACAAAAGGCAGAAAGAAATTCTGGCTGGCTTTCAGGATTATGTCCTTTACAATAATAAGCAGCATTATGTAATTCCTGCAGTGCCTGTTTCTTGACCTGGCCTACCTTTAAGGACTAACAGTATATTTTGGTGCGTTGTCTTGCCAAATTATATCCAACCTATTTTTACCTATTAAACACTATACAGTGGTACCTTGGTACTTGTCCATAATTTGTTCTGAAAGATGTGATGAATACTAAAAGCGACGACTACTGAAAAGCCACGTGTCTTACCATGTGGCCTGTAATTTAGAAGAAATAGTTGCTCACGAGGCAGCTGATGTCAGCAAGTTCTTCCTGGTGCGTCGACTACTGGGAGAAAGATGAGTGCCAGGACAAGATTTCTGCTTCAAAACTCATCGAATACCAAATTTGACAAGTTTTGATGCAGTGGAGTGCTGAGCTATCACTGTACATATTACATTAGGCTGCCAGAAATATTTGGAAGCTGTTATTTCTGCCAATGGCAGGTTACAAAAATGTCTGGAAAGACATCCAAACTTCTGTACCTGTCATATTCACTGTTCTGTTTTGAATAGCAAATATACATTCAAATTTGCAGAGATATGTCATTTTTAATTTTGTTCCATGGAGAGTTGTGTCAGCTTTAAGGAGTCATACAATTTGAGTATGATGCCTAAATCTCTGCATATAACTCTATTTCTATGGGCCTTTTCACAAGATGAGAATATTCTGCTTCTTTGAACACAGTCCACATATACAGTAATCTTTCCTGAGTTTCACCTTTTTGGTGGGACAAAAGAAATACTTTTGCATGGGAAATATGCCATTCATTGCAATTAAAATGATCATATAGAATATGATTGCACACAAAACTAGTCTTACTCTTATTTTTGAAGAAATGTTACATTTTTTGGATTAAAGTGCTTCAATTAGTTCATTATATATTTAAGATTTTTATGTTAATTATCTATTTGTATCCTGTGCTTTGGATCTCCAACACAGGAGAGTTTAAGTATTATCCTGTAGAGGGCAGGTGTAGCTCAACTCCTTACAATTACATGGACATACCCTATCCATCCATGTAATTGTTTCTGGCAACAGTAGTGTTGTGCATTGCCTGTTTCTGAGGTGGCTTTGAATATCTCCGAAACAAAAGCCTAAAGTCCTAGACTACCATGCTGATATCCATCCATGTATAACTAGTCAGTAGGGGCTACTTTATTACTTGTTTTATGAATTGTTTTTAACTTTCCTGATCTTTGTTTCTTTGTCTTCTGTAAAACTGCCCTGCACTTCTTGATTTTGATGTATTTTACCTTATAAGGAAATAGGGTATATAGCTAATATCCATATTCTTTCTCCTGAAACAGAATGGTCTTTTTCCTTCATTATATGTGGACAATGTGTCGTCACAGAACAGAAGATTTCAAGATTTCAATTATAGGCCTATAAGTCTATTATAATGTGAAAAGACCATTATATAATTTTGAAAGGATTGGAAAAGCAGTAAGAAAATCCAGTTCCATTAAGCTCAGTGGCAGCTTGTCCTAAATATCACAGTGAATTGTCTGGTTTTGTTTCACCCATGCCCAACTCCATTTTCTATAGAAGTTAAAGGGACATTTAGGACAGTCTCAAATGGCCCTGTTCACATGTGCAGCTTATAGAAAGCTGACTTGAGAGCCTAAGGAGAATGAGGCAATTCTATGCAGTAAGCTACTTAATGAGCACATCTCCCCATATGAGTTTTGACTACTGCAAACCTTCTTTGTTGGGGAATTCATATCAGTGTCACTAAAAGGTTGCAGCTATGTGGATAATGCCTGGGTACAACTGTTTTGGACACTGTATATGCAAATTGGGCCCAAGTGTCTTATGTCTTTACTTTCACTAAATCAAGCTGATTAGTATTAGCTACTGGCTCAGTGGGTTAGGACGCTGAGCTTGTCGATCAGAAGGTCGGCAGTTTGGCGGGTCAAATCCTGAGTGCCGCGTAACAGAGTGAGCGCCTGTTACTCGTCCCAGCTTCTGCCAACCTAGCAGTTTGAAAGCACGTAAAAATGCAAGTAGAAGAATAGGGACCACTACGGTGGGAAGGTAACAGTGTTCCGTGCGCCTTTGGCGTCTAGTCATGCTGGCCACATGACCACGGAGACGTCCTCGGACAAGCGCTGACTCTTCAGCTTTGAAACGGAGATGAGCACCAGCCCCTAGAGTCGGTAACGACTAGCACGCATGTGCGGGGGAACCTTTACCTTTACCTTTTTACTTACATAAATAGTTTTCAGTTTCTCTTGGCATTTTTCAGTTTGAGAATTGTTTCTCTCATATTTGCACATTCTCTTTTTTAAATTAAAAGTTCCTGGACCAGTTAAATTTTTTCTCCCATGCTTCTGGTCTGGAATATTTCTATAAAAATAAGTTACTTATGATAGGAATTTCTGATAGGAATTTTGTGTAGGATGGCAAAATGCTAACAACTCCTAGTCATTAATTTCATAAGGACATTCTTCCAGTCCCCCCAGGAAATCATTCCAGATACAGGTGTATGAAGAAAGCTCTGATCAAAATTGGCATTTAAAGGGAAAATGTACTAAATGTACTAAATATGGCTAGGTAATATATTTTTGTTCAATCTGCACATTCTTCAAATGTATTGCATCCCCAATGCCTGAAGTTGCAAGTTGGGGAAAATGCATACAGCATTCTTGAGCAGATTTTTTTTTCTTCTGGAAATATCATCTAGCCCAACTTTAAGAATCGATTCAAAAGACTTAAAAAAAAATCTTAATGTAATAATTTCCACCACTTTTTTTAAAAAAAACACCCTTCATGTTAAAGTCATGGTTTCTTAGAACATTAAAAGCAACATGAAAGCAAATGCACATTCTAAGCAAGAGAGTCAAATTCAGAGAGTTCCCTTTTTTCGTCTTTAAATGTATGTGCCAAATATATTTTGTAGATAAAACCCAACCAAAATAGAGACTTAAAAGATTTGGTGCTTTTTTAACAATATTTTCTCTTTTCCTTTTCTTCCCATCACCTTTTGCTTTTATTTTCATCTGTTTTGGTTGTGGCTTATCCTGTATGTCCTCCTCCTCATCACACCCGATGCCTGTCTCCATCCTCCCTTTCATTTCACCCATACATCCTTAGCATGGCAAGGCACTGACCTGATGCATAATCACGTCTTGGCTGATGATGACCAATCCAGTCTAGATTCCTTGGGTCGTCGCAGTAGCCTTTCTCGTTTGGAGCCTTCCGACCTCTCTGAAGACTCTGACTATGACAGTATATGGACAGCTCATAGTTACAGAATGGGCTCTACATCTCGTAAGAGCTGTTGCTCCTATATCTCTCACCAGAACTAATGCACTTCTGAGCTTTTCTTAACAAATGCTTGTTGTATCACAGCTTGCTTTTCTTAGACGTTTTCTTGAAGTTCTTTGTCTCTTTTAATGTGATATTTTAACAGTCTTCTGGAGAAACCTCTGACTTCAGTCACACCTTCTACATTTATGGTATATTTTTTATATTAAGATTCAAGTATTGGTATGTAGCTGTGAATGGTTTACTCTTTTTAAGATTTCAGTATAGCTACAGCACTTCTCACCACCCACCCTGATTCTTGCAATATACTGTATACTTGTTTCTTGAAACAGTACTTGTGCCATTCACATGAATATTATTAAGCCTTACAGTGTTTAGGTTCATACAAGTTTTAAACAAAATAAGTAACTTAAGAATAGCAGCTTAAAAAACCTCCCACCACAGAAACCAAAACTGCCAGAAATGAGATCATCATATTTTGATGTTTGTGATAAATGTCTAAGTTAATTTTTAAAACAACAAGCAGATTTAGTATATTACTAATTAATACTGCATCATTCTACCTACATTTCCTAAATTGGAAGAATCAAAAACTGAGCAAGTGAGTTAAGCATGGAAAACTTCAGGACTGCAAAACACTGTTCTGAGAGCTATTAGAGCATGTTGAGTTTTGCTATGATTTTTGCTAAGGTAAAGAAATGATACATTCAAGAATTTGTGCAGCCAGCTCAGTATAATGCAGTAAAATATTTGCAAGTTTCTCTGAGCTGCAATATCACATTGAACTGTAGCTGGCATGTTAAATGTAGATTTTATGACATAAGTCTACAGTAATAAATCATAGGTCACTTACTGTATTGTACTACAGGAGACAGGCTAATTTCTGTCTAAATATAAACAAGTTAATACATTCCTTGGGGGTGGGGAAAGAAAAACCCAAGTATCCAGATTTTGGAAGTGCCAAAGTCGTATGTTCCTACTGGCAATTTAAGCCCATTCTGTTAAAATTGAACAGTAGGGGTATATTTTCGTAGTTTGTTTTTTCATTGAAATGTAAATAAAACTGCATTAATTTCTCTATAAGCACACTTTTAAAAGTCATCTAAATTTCCATCAGTAATACTCTTACAAAGTTTTGCAATGTTTTCTGTGTTTAGCTCATTAACAAAAGGTCTTATATTTCATGAGAGGGTTGCTGCCAGAATTCATTTTAGAAAAGAAAGCAGTCTAATGGTATTTTAATTGGTACAAACAAATCTTCAAAATATTACTTTTCAAGGATACTGAATTTATCAAATTCTGAAATTACTTTTCAGTTCAGCAATTTAAGTTACTACTTAAATTAATTTAACCAAACAGACCAATTGTTAGAGTACCAGTCCTTAGAATGCCACAGTTATTGAACCTGTAAATATGAACACAATTTATACTGCTCAGAGATTGGATAGTATATTGGTTAATAGAAGCAGTTATTTGAGCTGATATACTGAGAAAGTAAATGTAAATTTTTTTGAATTTAATTCTACATAAACCATTTCATAAATACATGTTTTTAAATGAAAGTCTAAGGTAACGTATTTACCTATTAGCCATGAAATAAGTGATGGATTAGTGAATTGGGACCCTAGGCACAAAATGTAATTTTGTGCTACATTGCTGAAAATGAGCTGGCCTAAATATCCATCACTGCCTCCAAAATGGCATAATGAAACGGGAAGCTGAACCACTGTAGAGCCCAAAGGAAGCTAAGAGCAGATTAAGTTTCTGTGACCCACAGAGATCAATCAACAGTAGCAGTCCTTAGAGGCATTGGCTTCTGTTCTGCAAAACTCCCATTAATGTCGCATTAAATTATTATGAATCTTCCAGTAGCATTGGGATTAGGCTTCTATTAGGAAATGAGATTCTTAATCCTTTCCATTGAGGCTGGTTTCCTTTTCAAATACAGCATCTTTCCATTACGAGCACCTGAACAGAAGCAATTTGAGTGTGGAAATGACTGGGCAAAGGAGTTAATAGCCTCCCTTGCTGTTTTTCTACTCAGATGTATCTTTCCTTGCTGTTTTTCATACATACAAAAAGTTAGGAAATTATATGCTTTTGCTATATAAAACCTACTGTGAAGACACAGTGGATATGGGAACATTTGTGTATTCCATGTGGGTGAACAAGGTTTTGTAAGCCTCCTTAACGCTTATATTTTCAAAGTTTAATAAAGTTCAGTATTATTCATATTGTGTTTTTTAATTAAAAATGAATCAAAAATACAATGTGAATAATACTGAACTATAGGTCAATGCTGTCATTCATCAAAAGTGTTTTGGTTTTGAAAGTTTTTTTTTAATAATGGGTAAAGGCTTTTATAATACAGTATTGTTTTTATGACGTACTACAAATTTGAATTACTGTGGCTGCTCTAAAGCTTTGTATTCTTTTTCAGAATGTTTATTCAAAATGTTCAAAATTTCCCACTATAAATTCTTGCAAGAACTGTGAACCATGGGATGGGATCTTTATAATAATTTTCTTCAGTGTAACTATACTGTTCCCTATTGGTGTTTTTGCTGTTGGAAATTGCTGGCTGTTTTGATGGATTTGAAGTTCTAATGCAACAGCATTAAAAAAAACTTTCCAGTGTTAACATTGTTGTATTGTATTCAGCCTGAAGTTTTAGTTATTATTTTTATGGAACCTGTATGATAACACCAAGTACTTTATGTTATGAAATGTACAGTCAGTATTATAATGAATGAGTTAAGAATTAGAAAGTAAGTGTGAACCGTTGTGGGTCCTTTTCATATGGCTTAAATGGTATTGCCATTCAATTAGTATTTACTATACTAACTCTTATCTATATTAATTTTGTGTTTTGTATGATCTTGCCAAAACACAATATATTGTGTACATAGTGATATAAAAATATATGTATATATAAAGAGAGAGAGAGGCTTTGCATTTTATTTGTGAATGGAAAATTAAGTTATAGACATTTGAAAGCAAATATAGATGTATATCTGAATGTGCATTGTATTGTACAGCTTGTATTTAATTGTATGTGGTAGCATATAACAGCTAAATTGTTTTTTTAAGTATTTGTTATGTACATTTTAATACATTTTGTATTTACTAGTTTATGTTTTTATTGAAGTTGTTATGCCAAAAAAAGAAATAAGAGAAAAAGCAAACTGATTTAAAATATTGTTTTCTTAAAATAATCTTTTGAAGGTGACCAGAATGGAAACCAAAAATAAAATAATTAATTTAGGACTTGAGTATATCTGAGTAGCTGCCTTCTGTATTTTGAGGGATTATTTCATGTTGAAACAGATTTGTGTTAGATTTCAGATTTTTAGCTTACTGAAAATCTGTTAATTTACAGAATTATTTTCTAATATTATAGAGGAGAATCACATTGGTTTCATTCAAATGCATTAACAAAACAAGGTAAATCTTCCCTGTTCTCCACCCTTATAGAGCTGCCAAGGTACTAAAACCTTGCACTGTAAATTAAGAATTTTTTATCAGTTTGTCCAAATCATAAAAGTAACTATGGTTAATTTAATCATGTTAGTAAAATCAATCCTGTTTGATAAACTGACTTTATATTTGCTTCTTTCTTTTTTAACAATTAAGATGAATTAGAGTTCATCTATGTTAAGATGAAATAGTTGAGTTAGAAAAAGAAAAGATAGGCCAGAGAAAAGCCAGGTTTTTTGTTAGTCCAAACAAGTACATCAAACATCTCATATATACATATTTGACATGGGTCAGTTCTTGAAGTGGAAGACACCTGTATGGTATCCAGGGAATATATATATTCTGATAGTTATTTCATTAGGTTATTAATGGGATAAGCAGAAGTGAATTCATAGTACAGTTCCAAATGAAAGAGGGAAGATTTGCATATACGGTAGTGCCAATGTGGCATCTCTGAAAAATTGGATTGAGGCATGTTCATAAATGCTCTCTTTAATTAATTTGTAAGATTATCAGCATACTACCTGGATTTGTAAAGTAATTACTGCCTATATTGTTGTTATTAAACATTTTATTTGTGTGAACCAGGGTAACTGCCCCAAGATTCAGATATGCAAACATTCAGTTATCCTGATGGGTTGGCAACCCATCTATACTAATCACAATTTGTCTTATTTGTTTTTTATGTGAACATCATCAGTTAGGGATTTATGGTCTGGGTCCCATTTTGAAGTATTACTGTTCATTCCTAACATGAAAAGAATGTACGTTTATCTGAGAAATTATTTTTTGAATTATTGAAGTATTAGGAGCTATCATTGTAAATATACAATATTAGCAATGTATATTGTTATGATGCTGCAATCATTTGTATATTTAACTAGTAAATATCAAATGACAATATTTATGAGTAAGTATTCATATGACCAGGCATTGAATTTTATTAACTTTTATTGAGTCTATGCCCAGTTTTATTCTTAGTAATAAAGAATATTTTGTAATCTTGTTTGCCTTAAAATGGTCTCTAGTATATCTGTTTAGTAACACAGATTTTGATAGTTATTTTCACAAGAAAATGTTCATAGTTAAAAATTGAACATGATGGATTGGAAGTATAAGATGAAACAGCCACAGTAAGTAGAATGAAATGAATAGTAAAACAATGTGCAAATAGGTGTTTAAAATATTTTTTTTGTTAAGATGTAAGTGCAGATCTCAAAGTTTAATTACTACAATTAGTTTTTATAGTCACCTTAAATAAGTAACTTTATATATTGAACATTTGACATTGAAAGTGTCTGAGAATTAAATAACATGACTTTCTTAATTTTTTTTCTAATGTTAAAGGTGATTATTTCTCACAACAAACCTCTTCACCTGTAGTTCGATAGTATTCGCAGTGTACCTTCTATTTCCAGAAACATCTGAGGGTGGGGAATTTCAGGGGAAGACAAAGAAGGCTGTAATCAGTGAAAGTAAGGTTTGACCTTACAGTAAACACAGGGAATTAATCATTTTATCAGGAATTTTTTAACTGGATTTGAAAGTTGAAAGGTGGATTATCAACTTATCAGCTTGATGCACATGCATCATGAGGTCTTAGTATATTTAGTTTGGGAACTCTGAGAATAATTCCTTTACTAGTACATTTAATAATGAAAACTAGTGATAAATGATCTTGCTTTTCAATTAACACTATATAGCTTTAATTCTCTTTGTAGCTACATGGGGTAGTTCATACAGCCTATTTGTTCATTTAATTTAGATGTACATCTCCTCTTTTATTCAGAAGTTCAAGGCACAATATACACAGTGTTCCTTTTACTTTTTTCCCACAACAGCCATTTCATGGCATAGATAGGGCTGATGGGCAGAGACTGCCCAAAGTCACACTGATTTTGGTTGAAAATCATTACCAGATCATGCTGATGATTTTACTTAGGATATCCTGCATGAAAAAGTGTCCCTGTCATTTGCTTTATCATATATTTTATTTGTTTACTTCTTGAATTAATTTACCATCAAGAGACAAAAAAGGAAACAAGCCAGCTGCTTTATCTACAGATGTGCATCGGTTGTTCTTGCTATCTTTAGTTTGGATTGTGCAAGATTCTGTACTTTGTAATTAACTGCATGATAGTGATGCATTTAAGCTAGAGTGATTTTGATTATTCCCTTCCACTGAAAACTATGTCCTCAACTCTTGATTGATTGCATTTCAACTGTCAAAGGATTGTAGATGCAGAAATTATTTTAGGGATCTTTTCTTAATTGGTTAATTATTCCAAAAATGCCCTTCCTCTCTTTTTTCTGAAGGCCATAGCCCTTATTTGTTCCCTTTCCCACACCTGAGTCACTCATTAGCTGTTCTCAAGTTAAAGTTTTTGTCTCTTATCCTGAGCTATTTTTAATTGTAGATACAATTTGACACACTTTGTCAAACATTCTGTCTTGAATTAGCCCATCATTTATTGACTACTGTTTGCTATTGACATGCCCCTTCCCATAAAGTCTGTGAGTTGTGAGAGAGAGCAAATTTTTAAACTGGCCTAAATTCAAAAGTTCCTCAATTGGATGCTGTGGGTGAATGAGAGGGTACGCTGTGAAGCAGGAGGGAAATTTCCTCCATATCTCAGAACCACTCCCACGTTCCTGTTAGCTGTTAGTAGTCCAACAGTTATTGGGGGAATAGTAGTTCAGTGGGAAGGTTTCCTATTGCTTCACCCCATAATCATACCCCGAACGTCACCTCATTGACCCCATGCAAAACAATTTACAAAACCCAAAGAGCATTTTGACTTAGTATCAAGAGACTAGTGAATACTTTTTGTCCAGCTGATGATAGTTGAGGAGGGAATAAAACAGCTTTACTTAACGTCCTGCAGATGGTCAATTTGTATTGATCGATTTGTATCGATTTTACATGAAATGTTTAAAATCTTACAGAATTAAGAATATATAAATATTGTAATTAAGAAAATATTTATGTCAGGACAGAATCAGCAATGGGGCAGCAGTTTTTAAACTGATATTTCTCTTGTCAGTTCAAAGATGGATAAATGATACTTTCAATAAGCCCCAAATAAGAAGACTGAGACACTACACTTAATCTTAGTGAAAAGGCTGAGAAGTGATGGATAACTGAGATCATTTTTTTATTATTGATATGAAAGGCTCACCTTGAAACCCCTTCTGATTTTAATAATTTGTATTTGTTTTGGCATTCCATCTTTTTAAAAATAAAATTCAACACATATATTTTAAATGGTATAAATTAAATAAAATAGAAATACATATCCATTTCATTTCTGTGTTTATACTAAATACAAATATTTATACAAATTTTGGCAGAACATTCTGAACTATTAACAGAAAAGAAATCTAACTGCAAGAATGGGAAGAAATTAATGAGTTGCAGGGCTTTTTTCCTCATAGAACGCTCAGAATGGAGTTCCGGCACCTTTTTTGGATGGAACATGTGGGAGTTCCGGCACCTTTTTCTTTTACAAAAAAAAACACTGATGAGTTGTATATAACCACAAACAGTTTTGACATCATATAAAATAGCTTCTGAATTGCTTTTTGTTCAAATAAAAATAAATAAATAATCCATCGTAACCTATATTAGGGGCTTACTCATATAAGAATGTCCTATACTTCTACAGATTTAATTTTATATGATAGGTAGTCCCTGATTAAGAACAATTCCATTCCTTAACTCTGCTTTAACCTGAATTTGTATTTAAGTCAGAACTTGTACTTAAAAACAGATTGCATAATTACTAAAATTGGCGGACAGCATGGTCCTTCCTCTGAGCAGTGAAATGCTGAATGTGTGTAATGTTTTCAGGAAAACAGGCTGTATATTAAAAACATGTGGCGTCATGGTTCCTGAAAGCATTGTGCAGTTTCAGCTTAAGTCAGATATTCTTAACTCAGAGACTATCTGTATTTAAGTGAAGCCTTGATGGGGCCTGCTATTATATTGATTTTTCTTACAGGTTTGCCGAAAGAGTTTCATCTCCCTTTTGTTGGTGCTCAGTAGAGATTTATACTTATGTACAAAAGAGTGCTTCTAAGGTTAGCCTTAAATCCACTGGTGGTATTATTTTAGTTTAAGTGAATGTATGCTTCTAAAATAATTTTCTACAGAGCTTGAAAATTGTTCCATTTCCTTCCCCCCCCCATTTTCTCTCATTGTTCTCATGATTTAATTGGAACTTGATGGTGTAAGATGAGGACTTTGAATCTTGTGAACGTTAATTTTGATATATTTTAAAATGGATGTCTTCAAATAGATTCTAACTCTGCATATATTATAATTTATCTGATTGCCAAGTTGAAACCAGCTTTGTGGACTTCTAATTCCATTTTAAGAATATTCTTTTTTTAAATGTATGATTGCTTTTCAAAGTTTCTTTTTTATGGGATGATATAGTACTTTAA
This sequence comes from Vipera berus, assembly GCF_964194415.1. Taxonomy (NCBI): domain Eukaryota; kingdom Metazoa; phylum Chordata; class Lepidosauria; order Squamata; family Viperidae; genus Vipera; species Vipera berus. The sequence continues at coordinate 93,847,236 of NC_138206.1, read as the reverse complement.
TAATACTAGACTGCTAGTTTGAATGTGAATAAAATGAATATGCTTGTGTCCTGTGTTCTGTATTTACATTAACTTAGCCTATTATTTTCATTGCGGACAATACTATCATTAATTGTGGGACAGCTGTGAATAGTCGCTGCAAAATCCTGAGAACTGTTGCTGCTTCTTTTAGGAGTTCTGACATTGTTAGCTGAACAGGTCTGAATGCTCTGAAGGATCTTTTTTGGCTTGAATCCAAAGTGCTCTATCTCCCTATTAAAGCTTGGGTAACTTTTCATGTAAGTCATTTTTTCAAGGAATAATAAGTTGCAATAAAGTATTGCAATCGGTACTTCATCTTTGTTAAATGTCTTTAAGACTATTTGTTAAGAAATGTTATTGTTGCATTCAAGAGATCCTGAAACAGTGTCCATTGATAAAGTGGAACCAATGAAAGAAAGTGACCAGTTTCTAGAAATTACCTTAGATCAGGGGGCCCCAACCCCCGGTCTGTGGACCGGTACTGGGCCGCAGCATGGCAGCAACTGGTCTGCACAAACAAGCAAAGCCCCATCAGTGGGATGCAGGCAGCACACAAAACCATGCACTCTCCAGTCTGTGGAAACACCTTTCTCCACTGAACTGGTCCATGGTGCCCAAAAGGTTGGGGACCTCTGCCTTAGATGGTACTTTGATCCCTGTGGTCTCCTCTTCTACATCTCCAAACAGATGTATCTGAGTTCTGGACCATATTGTGCTCATAAGTATAGCTACATTAAGACAATCCAAGCCCGCATTATCTTATTTACAGATTTCAAACATGCACACATAATAGGCTGGTCCAATGATACTACTAAATAGCATAAAGCAATTTTATATGCAGTCTTGTTTAATACAAAATGTAGATCCAAAGCTTTTTACAAAACATGGCTAGTGGTTAAGCTTCAGTATTATCTCTTAGGCAAGCAAAATTTAAAAAGAAATGTGTAGAATAGGAAAAAAATTAAATTCAACAAAATATGGAGGGGAAAAGCCTGCATGTTTTCATTTCTGCTTTTTGGGTTGCTTAGAAGTGCATTACTTTAAGCAGAATAAACATAGGCATGTCCATCATCAACTCCTGCATTTCATATCTTAACATTTTCCTCACAGAGGCATGAATCCACATCAAGAACTTCAAGGACATTTTCCAGCATCGGGTTTTAATATAAGTTACATGTAACTTTAGAGAGTTTTCTGGATCTGTTGGAAGTAGAAATAGTTTTTTCAAAGCTCCATAGTATTTGTTTCTCAACAGCAATTATTAGATTCATGCTACTGGTATTATCAAAAATATAGAAGAATGATTTGGTGAGATATACAGTAACTTCTGATGCATTTATTCTATCCAATATTGTTACAATATTCGATTAAACCTCTTTTTCTAAAAGAATGAAGCTAGCAGGCCTAAATCTTGAAGACTGACAGAAACAATAGGGCAGACATTGGAAATAAATTGCCAGGGTCGCAGAAATCTACAGAGGAACAAGATTATATACTCTACTGGGGCTGTGATCAAATGTAGACAGTAGTCCTTACTCTTGGAGTTCGTCAAGTCATCACAGATATTTGGCAGAATGCACTAATTATAACAGCCATTGTGTCTTATCAAATGTGTTTCCTCTTTTTATATGTCAGTTATCTCTAAGGAATATTTGAGTGTGAGTGCTTTGTGATGTAAATGATTGTGCTTATTAATCTCCCCTAGCATAATTTAATGGGTATGCTTATCCCAAACACATTTCTAAATTCCTGGCATGCTGTAATTAAACTAAAGAGTTAATTTTTAAGGAAGTAAATTGGGACCCTTTGGGGAAATCAGATTGTTAATGTTTAATCTGGTTAGACCTGTGAGGGCAAAATGGGAGTGAAGTGTGTGCAAGTCTGAAGTAGGCAATTCAAAAAGCCTGAGAACCCATAAGCTTTCATACATCGTAATTTAATAATTGAAAATAAGTTTTCAATCTGAAATGCCAATGAAATCTTGATTTTATACATAGGGGATATTTATATATACCTCATTTTAGGGGTTCAGATATCACAGAATTTGAGAAACCTTGAGCTAGAATCATTGCATTGTTTCTTTTCCATCATGCAAATGCAAGAGAGTCTTTACATACAGTAGATTTCTAGATTGTCCATACACAATCTAATATATAACTTACCAACCGTGTCACAGGTTGCCTGATCATTCTTTAAGAGGAATAAAGGAGTCCTAAATACCAGCCGTTTATTTTTCAGGGCTTGCAGCAAAAAATCTTTTACTGGACAATGTTACTTCCTGAAACATTAAACCCATGTTGTGTTATATTGCTGTCATTATAAAGACACCCAGCTACAGGTAATAATGTCCCATCTAGTCAGATTTCCAGCTTACCTAGATCCATTTTATTTATGGTTGTAATAATCCCATTATTATGGTGATTTTATTTCCCTTAACATGGCTAAGTTTTGTTTTACTATTTTTAAAATAAGCCATGATTTGACTGTTCCAGTATTATAATTATTGGGGTTTACTGTGGTTTTTTTATTTGCTGTTTCATAATTTGTTCTTTTTTTCCCTTTGAGCTAATAAATTATTAAAGTGCTGCTATCTACAGACTTGTTGCAGATCTTGGGATTTTTATCTTTGTCTTTTGCCTTTATTTCTGCAATGAGGTTGAAACTAAAGGTAACATTAAGAGGGATGTTTTTAAACATGCAAGTGGAAAGTACTTGGGCAGGTGTGTTTATGTGATAATGAGGATTATAACAAGTAGGAATGGGAGTTTTTGCTTTGCTATGCTATATTGCAGAAGGAAATTGCCATTTTAAAAATTGTATTGCATATTGGAGTTCAGTCACGTATTAGTTATATTTTACTGGATTTTTTGGCAAAACATTCCCTGGTGAAATTTCCTTCTGTGTGGAATCAAACTTTAAATGTGTTTCTATATTGAGTAATATGTATTTGCAGCAGAAATGACATTTTCACATGGTCTCACATACTTCCAAGGAAGACTGGATTACGTGATAGTGAATTAATTGAGGCTTACATTAAAAGAATATCATCAACCTCTTTGAAAACATGACCTTAAATACCTTATTAAATGTCTTTTTTATTAATTTCAATGGAAATAAATACTCTTTATTTAATGGTTAACTTGATTGTGGTGCTACTTGTAAGATAATAGATCTCCACCCTTAGGCTTAATATTAAGTGAATTATCTGACACTCAGATTAAGTTAATTTTTTTCTCAGGAATTAACGTCCTATTTTAAAATAATTGCTATTTTTCTAGCAATAGTTTTATATACTCTTTAGTTTTCTCTTGTAAACCAAGGATTGTGCCTTCATTACTTAATTTCAATCCATCTCTTGCTTTCTGCCATGTTTTAACATTTGAAATAACTTTTCTGAGTAGTTTGAGTAACTTAACATTAAAACATTGTTTTATGTAGTTTGCCCTTCAGAGTTAACATCTGTTTCACTACCAATCGCTATTTTTTCAACCTACTTGTCCTTATTTTTAAATTTTTATTTTGAATTTACTTGCATTATGTTTGTACCATAAAAGTTTTGTTTTAATTCTATTTACAGAATTAATATTTTTAAAAATATTTTTTAACATTTCTGACTCACTTTGTATTATAATAATCGTTTTCCAGCTACATAGTTGGTAAGTTGGTACCTTGTCCAATGATAAATAGAATTTTACTTCATGTCAGGTATAAAAAAAACTGTAGAATCAGAGATGCTATTCCATTGCAGTAAAATATTGCAATCACAATGCCTATAAAATTAGTATTTTATAACATATAATTAGTTATATAAACTAACTTTACAGGTGTTGTGGTAATAATATTTTCCTGCAGTGGAATAGGACCTCTGAATATGCTGGTTTTGTTCTTAGTTGAGAATGTTATCAATAAAGTGCTAGTCTTTTACCATGGAATAAACAGTGGAAAGAGAAGCAGCAAATGGTTATGTTGGCTGGGGATTATAAACAGTGATATTTAGCATAGGGGGACACAAAGATGTGAAATATTATTTTAAAGTATGGTGACCATACATCTTTTATTATAAAAGACAATCCTTTATTTCAGAAAGCTGTCTTTTAGATCTATTTTTCAAAAAATTACTATTGTCCTTTATTTTGATTATTTAACTTCTAACATACAACATGCTGAATGATGCATTTTTGTAATATTTTTCTTGGATTTGCTCTTAACTTTTCCTTTCTAAAGCAAAGTTATGAATAGAAATATTAGTTTTTATCCTTAACATCTTTCAGATTTGCCCCCTTTTCAGGTTTATCCTTTATTTTTTCCAGGAAAATATGGTTAACATACTTTTAAAGACATTTAAAGTTCAAGACATTTAGGCACTTGAAGTCAACTCTAGTAATATGAATTGTGTTTGATAGCAGTAAAGTACCATTTGAATTTTGTTTTTATATATAACCAGGTTTAGAGCTATCAGCAACGTCTTCAATCACTTTCTAAAATAATCTTCGCTGAATGTATTTATTAATCACAATAATTTCTTGAAAAACAGAATATTTCATAATTACTGCTTATTATTTTACTAGCTTTATATCTAACAGCTGCACTAAGTTTAATTTGGCAGTTTTTGCCTGATTTAATGCTGGTTGAAAAATTTAAATCATAGTTTGTCAACCATTCTTATTGAAGCCAATGATAATAAACTTGTAATATTGACTGTTACATATCTATAAAATAGAGCACAAGCAAATAAAAAAATCAACTGCTCCTATGAATATTAATTCTAATATCTGCCTAAAAGTATGTTTTGTCTTTTAATTCTATTATCATGTTATATTAGACTCCCGTAAAGAATCTGCTCCCCAAGTACTACTTCCAGAGGAAGAGAAAATTATTGTAGAAGAAACAAAAAGTAATGGTCAAACTGTGATAGAAGAAAAGTAAGATGATTTCTTTAAAACAGGTTTATATAATTATATATATAATTTTATATGTTTTTGTACAATGTTATAGTAGAATTTATGCACTTGTTATGTACATATCTCAGTAATAAGGAAGTATGGAATATACAGTCAGATAGCAAAAGTAAGTACACCCCATAGAAATTGTTGACTTTTTCATCATATTTCAACATACAGATATTTAATCTTCATATCAACAATATTGATAAAGGGGATCTAATATAACATCCTGCACCATTTACACTGTGTACTCCATTTGTTTAAATAAATAAACATAATAAATAACAATTGCAACCACTTCTACGTGGAACAAACATCATGTCAGATAAAAACCAGGATCCATGAACACCGGCTAGCAGTCAAATGCCACGATCCCAAATCCCTAATTGCTACCCACACTGACACCAAACAACACCAAAATCATCAGCCACACTACCACTCGCCATGCTTCGGAGTTCATCAAAGCCTGGCACTCCACAAGCAATTCCATTAACAGACACATTGACCTATAACCAGCCTATGAACCCCTCAGAATCCAAATCAATCTAACAGCCATCTGGAGACAGCAGCAGCCCTCAAGCCCCTCCCCCCAGCAGTTCACTTTCCAATGACCTTGACCTGATATAATCTCCCCATCACATGACCCATTACCAGCCTCCCACTGATGACTCACTCCTGATCCACTAATTCACACCCTCCAATGACCCTGACCTGAAGTACTTTCCCATCACAAGCCTCTCTCGGATTACTCAAACCTGGCCCATCACAAGACCCTCACTTGACACTCCCACAACTGAAGCCCTTATATAAGTAGAACACTGACACAGATATTCACCAAACACCACTGAAGATGTTACCTAGCCTGATAATGAAACATTTGGAAACCAACCCTCAAGCTCGGAGAACGAACCTTCACCCTCATAATAAATAAATATAGATTTCATATGTGGAAAAAGTAAGTACACCCCTACATTTCTTTCTTCCTCGCTTTCCTAAAATTCTACCTTAGAATCCCGTGCATCAGTTGAGGTGCCAATGATTAGAATATTGCCTGAGAGGATGAGGACAAAGCTGTCTTATTGAAACCTCAGACATTTAATTTGATTTGCTCTTTGTTGCTGAAGTATCATCATGCCTACATTCGAAAGAGCTCTCTTCCAGATTTTCAGAAAAAAGGTTATAGATGCCTATGAGTCTTGGAAGGGATTTAAAAATATTGCCAAGCAATAGGATATCAATCATTCCACAATCTGGAAGATCATCTATAACTGGAGATTTCAAGCAACTGCTAGCTTGCACAGGTGAGGTCGTCCCTATAAGTTCAGCTCAAGAGCAGAACAGGATGCATGAAAGAAGTCTCTTACGAATTCCAGAATTTTGTCACCTGATTTACAGATGGCTCTCAACTTTATTCATGTCAAAATGCATGGCTCTATCATTTGAAAAAATGCTGCATAAATTACTTTTACATGGGAAGTATGCCAGGAGGAAACCTTTGCTGCCCAGAAAGAAATCGGGGCAAGAGAAAGTTTTTGCTCATGAACACTTAGGCAAAATTTATAATTTCTGGAACAATGTACTCTGGACAAATGAGGCAAGCTAGAGTTATTTGGACACAATACCAGAAGGTATGTTTGGCAAAACTAAAGACAGCCTTTCACCAGAAGAATCAACACCAGCTCTAAGGCACATTGGTGGAAATGTTAATGATTTGAGGCTCCTTTGCTGCATTAAAGCCTGGTCAGCTAACTCTCACAGAATCCACTATGAATTCTTCCTTGTACCAAAGAATCCACTATGAATTCTTCCTTGTACCAAAGGGTGCTTGAATTCTTCCCTTGTACCAAAGGGTGCTTGAATTCTTCCCTTGTACCAAAGGGACGCCATCTGTCAGCTAAAAGTGGACTTTACAACATGTTAATGACAACAAACATTCTAGTAAATCTATCAAGGAATGGCTGAAAAAAGAGAAATTGAGTTCTGGAAGGCCCAAATCGAAATCCCATCAAAATGTCCTGGGATGATTTGAAATGGGTGGTGCATGCAGGGAATCCTTCAACCATTGCACAGCTGAAAAAATTCTTCATGGAGGAGTAAGGAAAAAACCCCAGTCAATGTCAAAGGCTGGTAGATAGCTATAAGAAATGCCTACTTGAAGTGATTTCTGCTTTAAAAAAGGAGTAATACTAGGTATTATTGCCAAAGATGTTCTTATTTTTTCCACAGAAGGAAATGGCAGATCTGTTACGTTTTTATTGAATGATTGTACAGTCATAGTTTTCATAGGTTTTTTTTGTTAAATTACATCAACTTTATCTTTAAATGCTATTTGAATGAAGGTAAAATACTGATATATCCCATATGTTAAAAACTTTACATGGGGTGTACTTACATTTTCATGTGACTGTATATATGTATATCCTCTTGAAATTTATTACTTAATTGCCTGAAATGAGGGTCATCAATCCACTGTTGCCCATTTAGACCAATTCTAGTAATCTTGGGTTCTCTAACTTTTCTTTTTGCATTTTTCTTCCTTTGTCCTTGTGCCAGCTGGGAATTGATCAGTGTTGTGGTAAGGTGGCATTCTTGAGTACCCTGGGATTTCTTGTTTTTATTTGTATGTAGGATTGCAGATGTTTTAGTGTTGGTAATTGTATTGTTTTTATATAAATGCTGCTGATTTTTTTCAAAAAACTTTGCAACTAATAGAATTCTCTTGAACAACATTTGATAGCAGATCCCTCCGTAATCCAAGTTACTTTATAGTAATTAGCTTAATAAGCTTACACCCCCTCTGATGCCTCCAAAAGTCTTACTTAAAGAAATACCAGAAAAGCCCAAAATTTACTGCAAATGGGCAGGTTCAATAGTTTCTCCTGTATCTTTTTCATACCACATTATATAGTTTTTGATGTAAAATCACCTGCATTGATATGATTTTTATATAGCTTTATTTACATTTTGTGAACTTTTATCTTAATTTTCTGTTTTAGAAGTCTTGTTGACACAGTATATGCTTTGAAGGATGAAGTACAGGAATTAAGACAGGTTGGTAAAACATACTATATTTCACAATTGAGAATAAGTTGATAGAATACGGTAATTATGTCAAAAACAGTGGGATTTTTTAAAAAGTGTGCATTAGAATTGGTGGTAGAATCAATATGTAGTATCAGTACTGCAATGAAATAGAAATTAAGTAGCTTTCATGCACAATTGATTGTACAGGTAATCCAATCTAATATTACAAATCTTGGCCATTTAAGTTATGTGTGTGTGTGTGTGTCTTTGTAGTTTATAAGTAAAAATATGAATATGAATTGAATAGTTACATACAAAGGACAGGTGCCCCACAAAAAAAGAATGTCTTTGTAGTCCTAACAGATGGTACTGTTTTAGAGAAGTAGGTTGGCTGATATTGTTGTGGAAAGGTAATCCTGCCAATAACTTGATCTAGTGTTATGTCACAATTCATTAGTGATAACCAGCACTTTAAATTACATCTGGATTTTTTTATTTGGAATCACCACATTTGTATAGTAGTGGTACTACATGTGTGCATTTACGTGGACTCATAATTACCTGCACCATTGCATTCTGCAACAATTGTAGCTTCTGCAAAGAGAATCCTCCCAAGCACAATCCAGTTTAAGACTGTCATCTCCCTATCATTCCACCCAGCCACTAAGACCTGACTTGGACTATACATCAAAGCCTCAGGAACAAATTTCCTTGGGAATCCTATTAGCCACATTTCACCTCTGGGACAGATCAATTAGTCCTAACTTCCTGCAGCCAGGGAAGGTCAACAGGGAGTGATTCTTCCATTACAAGGGACTGATAACACTATCCCCCAATTCCAGATGACATTGCTATTATCCCGAGATGAAACCCAGGTCTAACAGGAGGCCTGTTGTGTGGATTGGGCCCTCAGTAAACTGAATCAGGTTCATAGTTGCTCTGAGAGCCATAAACTCTTAGTCTGCCTACAAGTCTGTACTTATGAAAAGCTGGATGATGTCCCCCAACATCTTTAGCCCAGTAAACTGCACTGCTGAACCAGATATAGCATCAAGCAACACAAGCAGGAAAGCTGTTACTCAGTAGGGAATAGCAGCAGCAGCAACTCCAACTGATCTCTGAGGCTCAAACTCATGTAGAATCTCACATATATCTATCAGAATATTAGATCATGGATGAGATAGGGATTATTGGAGACTGATCTGACACTGAGCAACACAGCTACAAGGCTCTGTGAAGGCTCTTAAGGTTCAGTGAAGAGATCGGGGTGAGTCAGCAAGTCGGAATGTAGTTCTAATATAAGGCAGCAGGAAATATTATTTGAGGAGGAAGAAATATCTTCCCTTGAGCACAGTAGGTAAAAGGCAAAGGTAGACATGCAACCTGCACAGACTACATTAATTCCAGTTTAAGAAAAATCCACTGGTGAGAGCCCATCAGAGGTTGAAACTCCTGCCACAATGTACTGCTTCTGAGTTTAGCTATGGAGGAATCATACTTTAAAACCTCTAATTTCAGCTAGTAATTGTATTTATCTCACAAGAAAATTCTGGATAATTATTTTGTAAATTAATAGAATCTTGAACATGAGAATTACTTTGTAACTTTGATTCCATATTTCACCATGTTTCATCTTATTTCTGAGTTTGCATCAAACATCAACTGGAGCTCCTCCTAATAAGAAAGATAATTCTTTTCCTAAATGTGATTTGTATCTGCATTTATAACATTTTTAGAGGATTTTACAAAATGAAAATATTATGCTGAGCTCAGAGCAAAACAAACAAGTTTTCTTTACTGATAAATTAAACCTCAAGCTATTATTTCAAGAGAGCACAAATCTATAGCAATATACTCTGAAGGTCTCCTCACTGTAGAAGCATTGTAGAAAATTATGTTTTAGTCATTTAAGGCAAATTGTCATAATGTGTTTTGGTGGTTTTTTTTTGTCAGGATAATAAAAAGATGAAGAAATCGCTGGAAGAAGAACAAAGAGCTCGGAAGGAGCTTGAAAAGCTTGTCCGGAAAGTTCTAAAGAGTATGAACGATCCTTCTTGGGATGAAACCAATTTATAAAAAAAATATATATATTGATTTTTTTTCTTTCTATTGAAAGACCAGTTGTCAAATCTAATTGTGGAAGCCTTCTGATATTTAGTCAGTGTTGCCTATAGAGCACTACAAACCAGGATTTAACTGGATTGAATTATGTTTTTATATATAATAAAATTCAGTCCATTTATGAAGCTGTCTTTACTTAAGTGCAGATAGTGTGGATCCTGAACTTGACCTATCTTTACTTATTTCCATTCAAACTGCCTCATTTTGCAGTAATTGCAGCAGTTAGCTAAGAAATCCATGCCCCTCTTGTAAATATTTGTAATTTTGAACTTGTATGTGATCAATGTATCAGTACTCATACAGTATTCTATTGTCTTCCTGTAAGCAGCAAACATAGCAGTGGCTGATGCTATGCTCCTAACATATACTGAAAATTATATACTAGTATGAATTTTTTTGAATTTTTCATTCTCAGGCATCAGAAAACATTTTTGGTAATTCCCAGCATATTTCCCAGTATTCAGTCTGTTTTAATAATTTAATTAAATTTATTTATGTCTGTTTAAACTTTCAGACACCATTTTAACATAAATTTTAAAACTACCGACTGTCAATGCAGTAAACTGTCAATTGACATCATTTCATATTAAAGGTAAATATTTTAAAAATCAAGGCTTACATGTTTCTTTTTGGCATGTTAAAATGCAGAATAGTCAGATTAAGTCAAATGTGCTTGCTCTTATTTTAGTGGCTAGTTCTTAGATAATTTGTATATTAGAGTTTGCAGTAGTTGTGCATATATTAAACAGCTGGCGAATGTTCTAATGAATCACTCGGTACTGTTGTCAAAAGAAGTTCAAGTCGATGTGTGAGTTTGTTTTGTGAAATAAATGTATTATTTATTATTTTAGCATGAATATAGCAAGTTTTAGATTAATATACGTCTGTAGTGTTCTAGAGTCAAATCTTAAATCTTATTTTACTGCGCAAATATAATCTTTTTTTTCTTCTACAATCTAAACAAAATAATAATCCCCTGACCTCCATTCTATTTATATATATATATATAAAAACCACACTAAAAATGGCTTTCTGAAAAGTAACCAGCCATGGCTGTAACTTTATGTTGGTTTTTTGAAATGCATGTAGATATGGGAAAATACATATGGATTCTTTTAAATTACATTTTGGTCATGTAATATAATGTTCCAAATAAGTTTGCACATAGTTTTTCAAGATATTTGGTATTTGAAGTCAATTAATGAAAACCTAAACCTAGCTACAGTACTTTAAGAATAACTTTCTGCTGAATTTAGGCAGGTACCGTATTTTTCGGACCATAAGACGCACTTTTTTCCCCCAAAAGTGGGGGGGGAAACGAGGGTGCGTCTTATGGTCCAAAGGTGATCCGTATGGCCAGCCCCAACCTCTGCAAGTGGAGCACAAATCGGCACGTGCTGAGAAACGCCAATCTCACGCTTCTGCACTCTCCCTCGCTCGGTTTCAGCTTCCCTTGCTACAAGAGAAAGCAGGCTGAAACGGAGTGAGGGAGATTGCCAGGAATGCGAATTGGCTGATCTCGCGCTGCTGCAATCTGCCTCGTTTCAGCCTGCTTCTCTTGTAGCAAGGGAAGCTGAAACCGAGCGAGGGAGTTTGCAGGAGCACGAGATCGGCCGATTCGCATCTCTGGCAATCTCCCTCACTCCGTTTCAGCTTGCTTTCTCTTGTAGCAAGGGAAGCTGAAACCGAGCGAGGGAGTTTGCAGGAGCGCGAGATCGGCCGATTCGCATTTCTGGCAATCTCCCTCACTCCATTTCAGCTTGCTTTCTGCAAGAGAAAGCTGGGCTGCAGGACCGCCTCCGTGGGTACTGCTCTAATGCAGAGAGGGAAGGACAAAGAGGGAGGGAGGGAGGGAAGGAAGGAAGGAAGGAAGGAAGGAAGGAAGGGACAATGGGAGAGGGAGGGAGAGAAAGAGAGAGAGAGAAAGAGAGGGAGAGAGAGAGAAGGAGAAAGATTTTTTTTTCTTGTTTTCCTGCTCTAAAAACTGGGTGCGTCTTATGGTCCGGTGCGTCTTATGGTCCGAAAAATACGGTATATACTAAGAATAATGTACAAACTGTGTGTGTGCTAAAAGCAGCTTTCTTATTTTCAATTTTCCTCCTGCTTATTGGATAGTATAAAATTCTATGTTCTGCTTAGAGGTATGATGGCCCTGGAAAAAAAAGGGGGAATAAATCAATTCTTTTTAAATGAAGCCAGTCTCTCAGTATTGGATTTCGTATTATGTGGAGAGAAACATATTCTCCTTCCCTACCAGTCTTTTTTACATTTTTATTTTTTTACATTTCACATCTTTAGCTCAGAAAATTCTGTTGTCTGGAATAGGGAAAAACCTTCAAACTTCAGCTAAATGACCAAGGGTAGGGGAAACCTTCATCGTATTTATACCACATTATAGATTTTAAATTGCTTCATGTAATGGGGTGTGTGTGTGTGTGAGAGAGAATTCAGCATGGCCATACTATTAGAAGGGCAGTTCTGTGTTTGTCATAATTTCTAATTGTACAATTCTTGTATTCAGCAAAATAGTAAAACATGTCTCCCCCATTCACGAAGCATTAAGATTTCAGCTGTGTATTTCTCAGTGATGACATCTTGAAATATTTACTGAAAATTGTCAAGACTGCTGTCATGGCAGAGGGCATAGGTGGATTCTTATTTTATAAAATAGCTTAATTTTAAAAATAAAATTAAGGTGAATGTTACAGTTATGTTGGAACTGTCCAATTTCCTTCAAAGACAGGGTTAGGGGTCCTGGAATTAGAAGGCCCCAGCAATAGCTGACCCAATTAATGAGATAATCAGAAAATTGCCAAACTAAATGAAAATTGGTTAATCATCAAATCCCCCTCTTCGATTTGTTTTATACAAATTATCATTTCCCCCCTTTATTGGTGCTGCTCTTGTACCTCATATGCAGCATAAGAAATCAATTTGAATAACAATTACAGTTAGTCCTTGACTTATGATTGCAGGTGGGATTGGAATTTTGGTCACTAAGGAGTGTATTCATTCTCGGATAGACTACTGCAATGCTCTCTACATGGGGCTGCCCTTGAGGACCACTCGGAGGCTTCAACTGGTGCAGAATGCGGCCGCGTGAGTTGTGATGGGCGTTTCCCGATACTCCCATGTAACACCTCTTCTCCGTGAGCTGCATTGGCTTCCAGTTGCCCTCCAGGTGAGATTCAAGGTGCTGGTGATGACCTATAAAGCCCTTAATGGCATGGGTCCGGATTACTTACGGGAGCACCTGCTGCCAGCGTCAACTTCCCTTTGTCCTGTACACTCCCACAGAGAGGGCCTCCTCAGGGTGCCGTCGGTCAGGGACTGACGGCTGGCGGCCCCCAGGGGGAGAGCATTCTCTGTGGGCGCGCCAGCCCTTTGGAATCAATTGCCTGTTGAGCTCTGGATGGCTCCCGACCTTTGTTTTTTCCGCCGTGATCTGAAGACCTGTTTGTTTGAACAGGCCGGCCTGGACTAAGGGTTTGGGTTTATTTTTAACTATTGTTAGAGCTAAATTAATTTAATTTTACTTTTAACTTTTGTACGTTGTATTTTATTGCCCTGTACACCTCCCTGAGTACTTTGGGAGAAGGGCGGTATAGAAATTCAATAAATAAATAAATAAAATTAATTAATTAATTAAGCAAGTCATTATATGACTGGAGTGGATTTTACAACCATTTTTACCAAGGTTGTTAAGCAAATCATGTGGTTGTTAAGTGAATCATGTGGCCATTAAGTGAATCCAGCTTTCCCAATTGACTGCCTGTTGGAAGCCATCTAGAAAGATTGCAAAGTGTAATCACCTGGCTGCAAGACACTCTAACCATTGAAGATGCAAGACAAAAAGAACAATGTGGAGCAAAAGTTATAATCATTGATATTTGTATATAAAATCTCGAGATCAAAACGTTCTTTATCTGAAATAAATATCAGTGTCCAAAATGACATCTATAGAGACCAACTAATCTGTTGGTGGAAAAATTGTCCTTCATTGTGTAGGTAATCCTTGAGATGCAAGTTTTTCAAGAATTATAATAAGCGAAACAGATTTTCTTCAAAAAGCTTTTTATAACATTGATAAGATACTTTACTGTTAAATGAAACAGATATGCATTACTATTCAAATAATGTTAATTATGTTGATACGTGCAGTGTGTACATTTTATAAGGGATCATTGAATTTCACTCATTTGAAACCAGATTGGTATTTGTACCCATTCCCTTTACAAAATATGCTTAAAAGTTACAGAAAAGCCTGAACAGTTAAATTTCTAATTCTATAAAATGCTCTATGTTTATATTTCTTATAGTGGACAGAATTATCCTCATGCTTAATAGGTAGACTTTCAATGGATTGAAAGCTCAACTAGTACCTTTGCTTTCAGAAATTAAGACATCAATAAGTGCTATATCAACTATATTTAAGATTCTCAGAAAATTGAAAACAACTTTATCTCTTGACCTAACTCCTGTTTTTCCTAGCTCTTGGACTATACTACTTTTGCCCTTTGAACAAAGCCTCTCTTATCACTGATGCTGTATAGTCAGAGCTGAACAAGAAAGAAAATAGAAATCTTATCCTCCAACAATCTCAATTATTTATCTGGAGGAAAAACAATCATGAAGTTCTGAGATCCATATAAAGCACAGTTTGAGTCTAACAGATTGCACATGGCTAGGATTCATCTACCATGAAGTTTCCTTCAAGATTCTTGTTCTTGGTCCCACCAATGTGCAAAATATTTCAAGCTCAACTTAACTCAAGTTATTCTATTGCTAATTAGACAACATCAGCAATATTTTGAGTAATGTCCTGGATCAATACCTCAGCAATGGAGTAGTCTGAAGGATAATTAGTTTCTGTGAAAACATGTTAAGGTGGGCAAGATTGGAATCAATGGTTCCCAAGCCAGAGGTAGTTGCTGCTATTTCAAGATCTCCAAGCAAGGTGCTAAGTACCTGTTAATTTGAGAAAGCAGAAGGAAGAAGTCTCATGTTTAAACTGCTGAGAGGATAAAAGTCTTTATGCCTTTGCACTAGCAGTGGGAATGTGGTATGTGATTTCAATTCTGGTCTGAGGTTATTTGACTCACCCTACCTGTTTGCAGTCCTGCTCTTTTCCTTAGTCATCTGTCAGCTGATATACTTAGAAGAACCTTCTAATTGCAGCACATTGCATTCTACATCTTTCTGTGGGAGAATGCAGTAAACCAGACATTTTCACACCCTCTTTCCTTTCTGTTTTCCATTTTTCCCCTTGTATCTGTCCTCTCAATAATTAGTTCCCTTGGTGACCAGTTTAATGACAACACAAAGCAGAACTGTGATGTCACAGTTACGTTTTCTGTTCCTCACCATGGTAGGAGAGGTAAACTTAGTTGATGAGCCAATTGTATGGCTATATTCCTTAGATTGACTTACTACTTGTAAATGGAAATACTAATTTTGCCAAGTCTTTCTGAAAGCAAGTTGCTGGCTACTCTGCCCCTCCTCCTCATATCTCTTTTTATTCACAGCTATATTAGATATTTTTTATAGATTGATCTCAATAACCTCATTAATGAAATGCATAGAAAAACAGGACCAGAATCATCAGTTTATTTTTCTAGTACCTTACCTATTATGGCTTCCTTCAGGTGCATGCGTTAAATTGTCCTTTAAGTTCAACAATGCAACACAGTCACCATCAAGGGTTCTTCAGCTGGAAAAAAGAAGTAATTTTCTTCGCTATGGATTTGCAGGTAAGTCTGAAGCTGATGACTGTTGGTACTGTGATAGATGAATACTCATTATGAGGTCCAAAGTGTTACAAAGATGGTTTGCAAAACATGTTGAGGCAAACAGCACTATCCTTGAGGGGTTCAAACAGCTGCAGCCTTCGTAAAACTTGTGTGGCTGTTTTGAAAACTCTTCTCAGTTTGCAGCACAAATAAAATTTACAGGGACTTTATTTTGCTGGAAGTCCAGCTGAAGTGGTGTCTACCTATACCAGGCATGTCAAACTCGTGATGTCACGTGACATGCGACGTATTGCAACTTTTTCCCCATTGCTGGCAATGGGGTGGGTGCAGTTTCATTATGATGCATCCTGCCCGTGGGCCAGCAGTTTGACATGCCTGACCTATACTAACAGACAAATTGGGGCAGGTTTCCTGCTTTCCAGGAGGTAGTGTATAATTGGGTCCATGCATTATTAGTACTGGCTTTGCTGAAGGAGGTTTGAATTTTGAAGGATATGGCAGTAGACTCCCCTTTTAAGAACCTGTTGCTGGATCCAACAGTTCTGGACCACTTGCAGTAAAACTTTCTAGGGAAGATTATTAGGAGGGTGATACAGGTTTAAAGGGATTTATAATAAATGAATTATCTGGATCTTTTCATTCAGGTAGCAGAATAGTGGTGATACTATACTGGGACATAGTGAGATACAGCATAAAGATAGCATTGGTCACACTAGATGACCCTTGGAGCTGGGACAAGGGTGATATAGCTGTCCTTGATTTCAGTGGTTTTTCATATCGGTGGCCATGGTATCCTGGTTTGTCAACAGGAATTAGGAGAGGGATGCATTGCATTCTCATCACTCTGTTCTATTCCATTTAGTGTTGCCAGAGAAGGGAAGAGATTGAACCCAAGCCCCTTAATGTGTGGGATGCCATGCAGTTTCCTACTCATTGGATGAAGTCATTCACTGGTTCAAGTATCATCAGTATACTGATGATACTCAGCTGTACATCTTGATTCCAGGCCAAATGAGTTGTCTCTGTGTTTGGAGACTGTGAGAATCTAGATAAAGAGGAATATACTGTGCCTCAACTCCAGCAAGACCAATTGGTTGTGCGTATTTGGACCATCTGGGAGTGGAGGCTTGCTGTCTTTTATCCTGAATGAGTTGTATTTCCCTGTTTGGGACTAGTGCACAACTTGAGATTTTTCCTGCAGTTAAAACTTGCTTGAGGACCAGGTGACTGCTGTGGCCAGAAAGGAAGGCCTTTGTAAGATTCATTTTGTGTTCCTATTGGAGCCATTTCTGGAGTAGGTAGTCAATCTGTACAGTCACTCTTGCTTTGGGGTAAATGTTCTATATTTAGGATGGATTTCAGGCAATTATGGACATGATGTGCACAGACTATTAGTGCTAAGCTTGTAAGCCGCCCTGAGTCTTCGGAGAAGGGCGGGATACAAATGGAATTAAAATAAACTGGCTACAATTCCAGGCACTGGTTATTATCTACAAAACGCTTCACGGTATAGGACTTAGGTAGTTGAAAGACTGTCTCCTATAGCTCTACCCTTCTATTCAATGCAGACTGCTTAATCAGTGTAATCTGACCAGACTCAGAAAATGAGTCTTCTGTCAAATTGTCTGACCTCCAGGCAGCATCCCTAAAGAGATATTGCCCTACTCTGTTTGCTCAAATGGGTCCTTAAACTGCTCTTACCCCAGGTAGGTTGTTTGAATTGGGTTATGTAGTGGGCTCCTTGTGGAATTGTTGTATCTTTAAGATGCTGCTGATATTATTTCTACCACATAGCTATTATTTTCCTGTTATTATCAATTATCAAGTCTTGCAAAGTGCTTTTTTATGTTAACACACCTTCTTTCAAATGTTTCATATAGTGCTATGAAGAAATATAAAAATAGTATTTAATTGGTTTTTGTGTATAAAATAGCATAGAATATTGTGCAAGAACACTCATAAAATGCCATGCTGCCTTGCAATAAATCAAAGCTATACAGCCAAACCCATTAGCTTTATTTCTTTTATATACAAAATAAGAAATAAGCTCATCTGGGTTCAACAAGGATATATTACTTACATTATTTCACTTACATTGTGTGCCAAATGTTATGCTGTACCCCTGTTAGTAAACACTTGTCCCAGCTTCATATGCTTGCCATTCTGTTAACACCAGTCCTCTTAAATAATTAGTCCATTTTTGTAGGAGTTCAAAAAAACTAAATATAGTTATTCACATATATGGAGAGTGTTTGATTTATTTTTTCTTTAGGTTCCAAAAAATAATAAAACTTTTTAAAGTAATTGTATGATTCAGTGAGAAACTTGAAAGTACGTAGAGATATATTATTAAAATGTATTTTGTTAATACATTTAGAAAGCTAAGAAGAGCTTTCTAAAGCTAAAATGAAAAGCTAATTGATTTATATGTTAATTTTTCTTTGAGATTCTGGGCTTGGGTATGTTTTACATAAATGCCAGTATGGAGGGTCTATCAAGATTGAGACTGATACTAGCATAATGGCTAGAGCAATACTAACACTTTCTTCCTATTGTGGTCTTATTTTGCCTGATGTGTCAAAGAATATGGGTAATCATGCACCGATTTACTCTCTGTGCTAGACCTACCTGCAAGTATTTTACAAAAGACACTTGATAAGGATTGTTTTGCCTTTCTTAACTGTAGAAATTTGGCAAGAAGTTACCTTTGGTAAGAATATTTCTGTCTTCATTGACTAGATTATGCTTATCTGTAATTTGTAACTTATAATATAGAGCACTGGTGGTGAACCTATGGCACACATAGAGGTTTTAAGAGTAGAGATGGTAGAGCAGGGGTGTCAAACTGCCAGCCCGTGGGCCAGACACATCATTGGGAAACCACGCCCACCCCATTGCCGGCAATGATGAAAAAGCTCCATTGCGTTGCACGATGTCATGTGATGTTGCGAGTTTGACATGTCTGTGTTAGAGCATTGAGGTGTCCACGCCTACCTGGCTACACCCACCCAATCTGCTGTGACCACCCTGGCCATGCCCACCCAGTGGGCCACACACACTGCCCTCCCTGAGGGAACCACAATGCTGATGCGGCCCTGGCACTTTGCAATAAATAAGTGTTTTTTGGGTTGCGGTTTGGGCACTCGGTCTCTAAAAGGTTCTCTATCACTGAGTAATAGCCGCTTGTTCATGTATACATTGTTGAATCTTCCTAGAGGCCTGAACCAGTTTTGATGAAACAATATTTGATGTGTATGATTGGTTTGTTTTATATTGCTCTCATGATACAGGTATTCATTTGGACTTTGTTGTTTACTCTTACATTAAACAAAACCAAAGAATTAAAAATTTCTTAAAAATTAAGCCTTGGAGTGCTACTAGATACAACAAATTTGCCTGATTTAATATATATCACTGAAAAGAAGCATTTGCTTTCATCAGTATAGCTCACTGCCTGGGGATTCTCACTTTTCCCCCATCCAGAGGTGGAGAGAAAAAAGTATTCAGCTAAAGCTAGAGAAAGATGACTGGAGTGTCTTCCACAACTGTATTTTCATTGTTTAGAGATAATCTTCAACTTATGACCACAACGGAGCCCAAAATTTCCATTGCTAAGCAAGACAATTGTTAAGTGAATTTAACAACTGTCAATTGTTACGCTTTAACACAGTTGTTGTCCTGTCCCACTCACACATGCCCACACCACAAGTTTGAAGTCTTTATTGAGGCTTTGCAAGGCCCTGATATTATTTCCCAGGGCTCATCCCAACAAACAAACACAAAACCCAATGAACCCAAGTCCTACACAACCTCAGGTCTTAGGGCAAAGAATAAGTCTGTAAGTCAACACTCCAGGTCCAAAATCCAGATACAAGTCTACAGTCCAAGCATAATACATGAAACCAAAGTTTTTTTAAAAAAAAATCCCATTTATATCCCGCCCTTCTCCGAAGACTCAGGGCGGCTTACAATTTAAGCACAAACCAATGTGCTTAGCAACCAATTTAAGCACAAACCAATGTGCTTAGTTCCAAGTCCAAAATACGAGATGCAAAGTCCAAAGTCCAGTCACAAGGTCAAGGCACAGGTCTGGAAGCAGGAGTCACAAAGGCAGAACACATGAACAACAGGAAACAGATGAGTTGTCTCCAGTGTCTCTCTGCTCCATGTGCCAGCCTGTGGAATCCCATTAGGAGGAGCGAGGCTGCCTTCTTGCAAGTAGCCTTGCCAACCTCCATTGGAGGTGGGAGACACTCCAGTCTGACTCCTTTGTCTTTTCATCGTCCCCTAGCTCCCTCCATTCAGCCCTGCAAATGGCGTTGGAGGCAGTTCCTCCTCTTCACTGACCAGCTGCAGCTGCATTCTCTCACTAACCCGCACTACTAACTGGGTCCCGAACCCTCCGGCTGCAGCTGCGTCTCTCCCCTTTCTTCTTCAGCCTGGTGCTCATCCAGTTGTTCCCTGATGGCCTCTCTGAGGTTCCTGGCCTCTTCCCCTGGCTCATTCACTCCCTGCTCAGAGACCTTGGTGTCTTTCTGACTGTCCCCCATGCCCCCCTCTGAAGTCCCCAGAGTCGGCTTTTCTTCATCAACTGAGCTGGTTTCAGGAAAGCCGTTACAGTTGTTAAATGAATCTGGCTTCCCCATTGACTTTGCTCATCAGAAGATCACAAAAGGTGATTGATCACATGCCCCTGGGACACTGAGTCCCAGTATAAATATATGCCAGTTGCCAAGCTTCTTCTGAATTTTGATCACATGACCACGGGGATGTTGCAATGGTTGCAAATGTGAAAAATGCCATAACTCACTTTTTTCAGTGCCATTGTAACTTTGAACAGTCACTAAATAAATGGTTGTAAGTCAAGAGCTATCTGTATATCAGCAAAAGGTTTGCATCTGCTTTTGCCAATTTATAGTTTGAAATATAAGTTGTTTCCCAGTAACATTTTATTTACTTCTAACATATTGTATATATTCTATGAAATTGCAATGATCTTGGTGGCTCTATGAATAATGATTTCAGAATAGTTTTCCATCATTTTTAATATTGACACCCTTTGAGTAGTTAGGATCTGTGGACTAAATTCTTCAGATATTATAAACTGCTGAGGAGCGCTCTCTGGTGGTAATTACCTAAAAATCTGAATCACCAAAAGTAAGATGAAGCTCTTTGAAAATAGGAAGAGCGCACAAATTCTTACAAGTTTAACAATAAGGAGGCAATTGAAATTACACAGCTCTAAATATATGTTTATTTTAAGAGTTGTGGCCTTAAATTTTGTTATGGGTACATAAAATATTTTAAAGCAGATACTACATAAAATTTAAATTATGTCCATTCCTTTCTGATTTCAAGTGAAAGTTTATTGTATTGTCTTAACCATCATTGTTATACTGGCTAATAGTTTGGAACTCTTACCAGTCACTGAAATCAAAAGTGCTGAAGATGCAGATCCTCTCTCTCTTTTTCTCTCTGAAAGTTATTCATCACCTCAATCCAACTGGATTCTGGGCAGTTTACAACATACCCAATACAGTAATAATAATAGACTAGAATAAAATTTAGCAAATATGTAACTGAAATAATTGTATAACCTATCTTGATTGCAAAAAAATATAATATTTAAATAACCTTCAGAAAAGGTAGGCCAGGATTTTGTCTGATTGTATGTACCATTCTGAATCCAAGTGACTATTGCTGCAGACACCTTTTGCAGCTGCCTTTCCCGGCCCACAGGCTGGACGTGTCATCCGGAAGCCACGCCCACCCCATTGCCGGCAATGGCAAAACTCTCCCAATACATTGCACGACGTTGCGAGTTTGACATGTCTGCTCTCGATCAGACATGTCAAACACAAGGCCCGGGGGCCGGATCTGGCCCGTGAAGTGGTTTCATGTGGCCCGCGAAGCCATCCTGGAAACAGTGAGGGAACGGCCCCCACTGCCTTGGCCCTGGCCCAGAGACCCTCCTTCTGCCAGACACCCTCAGATCTGTCCCACTCCTGCCCAGGCCCCCATAGGCACCCTTGATGCGAATGATGTAGAGCTGGCCATGCCCACCCAGTAGGCCATACACACTCTAGCCACGCCCACCCAGTAGGCCACGCCCACCCTGGCCATACCCACCCGGCCCCCTGAGGGCAACTGCAATGTTGATGCGGCCCTCAATGAAATTGAGTTTGACACCTCTGCTCTAGATAGTAGGGCTTTGTCATACTTTAGCTTTGAAAGGAAAAATGGGCCATCATAACTAAAAGGCCTTGATACCTTTCTAAAGAAAAGCAGGATCAGGGCCAACCATAAGTCAAGAAGAAGTTAGTTTCATAAGATAGGGATCATCACTAAACATTCATACCTTCTGTATCCTTCAAGATGATATTGTTTTAATGAAAAGACTGAATTGCACCCTCTCTATTAGAGGATATAGGGCAGACAGAAACCCCGGAAGAGGGCAGTCCCTCAAGTAACCTGGTTCTATGGCATAGGTAGCCTTAAAGGTGATAATTAGCATCATGAATTGTACCTGGAAACCAACTGGGCGTCAGTGCAACTTGTGGAGTAGTTGTGTCATGTAAACAGAGAGAAAAACACCCAAAATTAATGCC
Source organism: Vipera berus (assembly GCF_964194415.1). Taxonomy (NCBI): domain Eukaryota; kingdom Metazoa; phylum Chordata; class Lepidosauria; order Squamata; family Viperidae; genus Vipera; species Vipera berus. Next base: position 93,824,769 of record NC_138206.1, on the reverse strand, counting down.
ACTGTATTCTGAACCAACTAGCTTCAGGATAGTTTTCCGTGACAGACCCATGTAGAGCAACCAGCAGGTGATTAAGCCATGAATGACTGTTAGCAGGGCCTTCTGGTTCAGGAAGGGACACAATTGGTGCACAAAATGGTATTGTGCAAAGCTCATCCCCCAGCCACACCAGCTCTCTGTTTCTCAAGCAAGAGATGTGAGTCCAGGAGGAGTCTGGGTTGGACAGTGAATTGTTGAACATGAGTAACTTAAATTCAAACCTACCTTTATCCATAGAATCTCATTGTATGATTTGGGCTCAAATACTTGGCTCTCAGTTTAATGTTCCTGCTTCTTGTGCTCTCTTGATAGTATACAACTTAATTGTGGGGGAAAAGTCGGAGGAGGGAGTGATATATATGCTGTCTTGAACTCCTGGGGGAAATGTGGAATATTCTACATTTAGACAATCAGTAAACACTTGCAACACAGTTGTCTTGTGAAATATATATGTTAATGGCCTTCCGCTTAATAGCTATTGCTTCTCCTTCAATAGTTCTGTGAGAATCCTAATGTATTCATGTTTACTGAGAGCTCATAATTTTTATGGTTATTGAATATAATTCATAATGGAAATGACACATAGTTTAGAACTGGCTTGATAGATTTCATGATTTCAATTTATTGTGAAGTTTTTCTATATATAACTTTGGGTATTTCTATTTTTTGAAGTATGTGAACTTCCTTTTTATGAAGTATGCCAGACAAATGTATCAAGGATTGAGTGCACAGAGTTAGGATGCTGTTACCACAAAGAGACATGCTATAAGAAAGCTGTACCAAGTAAGTAATTATCATAGTAGTTCAACAATATTCATTTGATAGGAACTACAGTGATACCACATGTGTCATGTCACTATGCAGCTTATTCTGAGTTGGTATTCATAATTCTCTCCAGAACAAGTCATTTTTAGATGTCTGAGTTCTTTGTCTTGTTATAAAATGAAAAATAAATAAAAATATGCAAAACAGAGCTAAAAAAAGGTAAACAATGGATTTATCAATCTTCCCCATTTTTAAAAAACGGGAACATCTTCATTTTTCCTCCCCCTTTTCTGTTGCTTTCAAAATGCACCTTGCTCTTGTTGTCTCAAAGCAAGTGAATGTTAAAACATTTTCCTTTTTTGGAAGTTTATTAGTGAGCAGGCAAATGACCATCATAGACTTTTGCAAATGAGACCAAAACTTCATAACCCTGTATCACAATCTCCAGGTGTGTCAATGCCTTAGATCAGGGGTGTCAAACTCAATTTCATTGAGGGCCGCAGCAGCATTGTGGTTGCCCTCAGGGGGCCGGGTGGGTATGGCCAGGGTGGGCGTGGCTAAAGTGTGTATGGCCTACTGGGTGGGCACGGCCAGCTCTACATCATTCGCATCAAGGGTGCCTATGGGGGCCTGGGCAGGAGTGGGACAGATCTGAGGGTCTCTGGCAGAAGGAGGGTCTCTGGGCCAGGGCCAAGGCAGTGGGGGCCGTTCCCTCACTGTTTCCAGGATGGCTTTGCGGGCCACATGAAACCACTTCACGGGCCGGATCCGGCCCCCGGGCCTTGTGTTTGACATGTCTGCCTTAGATCTTTCCCATTGGGCAGGAAGGAGAGTTTTACTTAGAAGCAGATAACATTCTCCTTCAGAGCTCTGTATTTGCCAGGCACAGAGTTAGAAAAAAATGCTCGGTCTGGTAAAGCCCATTTTTACTTGTCCTGGGAGTTAATAATGGTGAAGGACATAATAGGTAGGCCAGCAATTCTCCGTCATAATTTTTGCAATCAGATTTTCTTTATAATTTTTGAAGACAGCTCTGGTAAGCTTCCTGCTACATTTCTCTTCTTTCTTGCTTTGTAAGCATTGGATGAAAATGGCAGTAAATTCATAGGTGCTGTGGCTGATTCATGATAGAGATTCTTCAATTTCATATTAGCAGGGTGCCATTTAAGCCAACAAGGTTCTGAATTATTTATTAGCCAGAACAGAAGGGGTACAGAATATGATATTCTAAAGAACTTGTACATTTATCTGCTGCCCAATAATAAAGAGTTCTCTGGATAATATTTAAAATAAAAAAAATATGTGGCACTATTTATTGATTTAAGGAATTAATTACTATGTTGTTAAGGTAGCATCTCCATTTTCTCTAAACTCCCCAGAATCTGTAGAATAAATATATTATTATTGGGTCTAGCAGATTAAAGGACTGTGAACTTAATATAAAGGTCCATAATCAGCCGTTCAGGTGAGGCCAAGGAGTGGACAAGTCAAGTGGCTTTATAAACCACCTAAGGAGCACTCACACTCGATGCCTTGACTATATTGCAATTTAATGACAGAAATTTGTAGAATATTTTTAAAGCAAATGAAAATGGGCTTTGCCAAACTGAATTAATAAATAAAAAATAAAAAAATAAAAAATAAAAAATATATATTTACACAGCTTCTGTCTTAGCTGTATCCTGGCAAAGTCCTCTGTCACTTTACAGGAAGCCATGGTAATCTTATGGTGATTTGCCGAAATAGTTGAGATGAATTGTGATTCCTTATTGCCAAAAGCCAGTGAGAAAGAGGAAAGGGGACTACCCCATCTCCTGTTGAAGATTGTTTCTTGGAGTCCAGGTAGTGGTGGGATTCAGCCGGTTCGCACCGGTTCAGGAAAACCGGTAGCTAAATTTACCTGAATTCAGAGAACCGGCTGGCATGGATACCACTTCCAGAAGTGTGTTCTAGGCATTGGAAGCCTGGAGGAGGCCCCCCAGGCCTAGAAAGGCTCACCGGAAGTGCATGATGCCACTTCTGGAAGTCCATTCTAGGCATCGGAGGCCCAGGCCTGCATCACATAATAGAACTGGCTGTTCAGGTATTTGAATCCCACCAATGAGTTCAGGTTAGAGGAGCCTTTGGAAAGTCTGGGTTTAGGAATAAAATAAAATAACTTTATTCTAATTAGCCTTCATTTTTAGGAGGACTTTCTCTTAAAAAGTGAGCCTTTTATTTCTATACAGGTAGAACCCAGGATTTGTTGTCTGGAATGATAAAATACAAAATGTTGAGAACTGTTGATCTAGTGTGTGTACTTGTATGTCATTCATAATCATGTAAGGAAAACCCTGGGTAAAACCCTTAGCCAGCCATTCAGATGATTTGAATACCCATTGGCAGAATCAGGAATATTATTTTCCCTTATGCTTGTCAGGTTTTAAACTGGTACACTACAGCCTCCTTCAAATAGAGGGTGTCTTAAAACAGACCTTTTTGTAATGCATCGACTAATATGCAGGTGTGCTGGTTTCTTTTTCTTTTTTGAAGCGTCATCTTCCATTCTTTTCAAATCACTAAATAAAGTAAAGTGTATTACAATTGAGTGGAATATTCTAGCTTTTTAATATTGCTGAAAGAAAAATCATCAGGTCCAGTCCAAGCCAGGAATAAATAAAATGGAGGATGTTTGGAAGGAAGGTTCTGTTTATTGAAGGACAGAACCAACAGCTTGTGGCTCTGGGACAGCTGACCAAGTGGGGTTGGGATAGATGGGCTTTTATACATTCTTTGGGGTTTTGTGCTTGGAGTTGTTCCTGTGCAATGCACTTTGACCTGAGCTTGAGTGTGCCCTTTTGGTATTCTAATGGTGGTGAGTTAATCCTATCATGTCCTAAAGGTCATGTCCTGCTTCTCTGGGGCTGTGGCTAAAGGCATTTTGCTTAGGAATAGATGGCCCCAAATCTGCATTTCTAAAAGCTGGCCTGCTTGGGGGAAGGAGACTGGGGGCTGGTTTCTGCCTAAGATATTTCTCCATTATTCCTTTGGGGAAATATACGTAATATTCTGCCTTTTTTAATATATCCCAAAATATTTCCTTCTCTAGGAGGGTGGGTGGGTGCTGACTTCCAAAATTCCCCCCTTCATGCCATACAAGTGTGGGTGACACATTTTTAGTGGCACAAGATTAAGAATTCATCTGGTCAGGGAGACTTAATGGGTGTTTTTATGGGGGTTTCCAGGATGTGGGGAAACAAGCTTATAAACTGTTAATGCAAAGTGGAAGGCACTGATAGAGGCAACAGAAAAGGATTCCTGCAGTGGCTCCCAAAAAGGGGAGCTTCCAACTCAGGTCTAAAAGGTTTAAAAGTCAGGGCAAAAGTTCTGTTAGGTGGAAAAGAAATATATAATGTCCAATATCCTATGCCAATTATTTTTAGATGTTTGATGTCACTTCCTGAGAGTTTCCAGTCAGGTTTTTGAATTACATGCCTCCAAAATTCTTCACAGCTATGTTTTGCCTTAGTAAATAATTACTGGCTGCCCATTTTCAAGGCTCATTTCGCTGAACCTGCCTTAGCTCTCAATTTAATGCTTACAGGATTTGTGATGTCCAGTGTGCAAGCCAGACTATTAATATTTCTTAAATTGCACACAGTGAGCCTTAGGACTCCCACTATGAGTCCACCAGTGCAACATATTCAGGGCTTGGGTTTGGAGATCTCTTTCCTGCTACCTCCTCAGTGAGGGCATATGAATTGTAAATCACCTGAGGGGGCATGGTTCCCTTCCCCATGGAATTTGCAAGAAGGTATGCATGCAAAGGCCTTATTGCCACAGAGCAAGAACCAGCCTGGGAACTTTACATGGAGGTAGGTGGAGGGGTAAGGGGATAGCCTCAGTGTGATTCTGAATGGTGTGTGTGTGCATATGTGTATTTGTGTGTGTGTTTGTGTGTGTGTGTGTGTGTGTGTGTGTGTGTGCAACTACTTCTACAAGACATGCAGTACAAACATCCTGGATGAATTTCCCTTCCACCAGACAGAAGTCCAAGGTGTTCAGGACTTAGTGTGCCAACCATTCCCAAATGCCATCCCTCCATGAATCTATTTGACTACTTAATTACACGGTAAATGAGGCAAGAAAGAAAACCTTATAGTGAGTTTCCACCCTCCCCCCATAGTTTTCCCAGTTGTCTTCTGAGGCTTCACATGGGGGCCCATGGGTCCAGCAGTCCTTCCTTTCTTTGCAGCTTTCACTGGTATCTGGGTCATGTAGGCCTTGGGAAGATCTGTTCCACTCTGGTTAAATGGTGACTTTCTAGTGGATGGCTGGATCCAAACCAACTTCCCTGGCTCAAATGAATGGAGGAAGTATCTAGGTCTGTGTACTCTGATTCCAAAGGTTGTGGAGTCATCTGTGCAGGGCTGAAAGACATGAGAACAGGGTCCCCCCCCCTTTGTAGGTGACTCTCCCAGAAGAGGCATTGTTTGTCTGACACAGGAATGGCGAACAGAGGATAAGAAATGGAGAATAGCATGGGGGTGTGTGGATAGCTTGCAGGCAGGGTTTTGAAAAGGTATTAATACTGCAGTTGTTAAAGAAACAGATAAACAGACAAAATGGGGACACCACAGATGAGGAGAAAAGAAGCTGGGCAGCTTGAAAATACTGAAAGCTCCAAATAATTTTAAAAGCCTAATATTTTAATGTGTACAATTTGCCAGGCGCAAATTAATATTTGTTTTCAAAATATTTAAACATCCTGAGAGCATTTTGCCCAGCATTACCAATGCACAATTTAAATAAAAAGACCACATTAGAGATTGAAAAAAATCCTTATATGTCCCAGCTTTAGTTCCATAGTAAAACATTTTCTCTGATCACTGATAGGATAAGAAAATTAACTGAAGAAAAAGGTACAGAAGCAGAGAGAGAGAGAGGAAAAAATAAACACAGTTCTCTTCACTCTGTTTTGTTGGCCAGGCAAACTAGGGTGAGGGTATTTTCCTTTTGGTGGCTTATTTTAACATTTTTTCCTTTTTTTCTTTTCCTAGCAGAATTTAAAATTCTTTTCTCTAGGGATAAGGGACATCTAACAGTTACATTTACCTAACACACAAAGACTTTGACACACACAGACACACACACACAAAGACAAGGGAAAGAGAACAGGAAAGGGAAACAGAAGTCTTAGTTTTATACATTCTGGTCATTCTCAATGTAAATCACTGTTAACTTAATTAGAAAGGCAAGAAAATCTTAACAAACATTAACTGGTTGCATAGAAGAGGGGGAAGAAATCAACGCTCCTATATTTTACTTTTCTTTTAAGTACCTTTATTTAGCCAAATTGGTTTTTCCTGCTTCATCCCTGAGCAGAGTCCACTTCTGCATAACTTGCGCGCACCCTTCTAACACATTCCCGACTGGAAGGGCAATTTGACCCTGCCCCAGGCATCCATTAGCCTCCCTCCCTCCCGGTGGGATCCTTGATCCTGAGCTTCCCATGCTCATTCCCACCTTCTGTGATGAGACTCCAAGGTTTTCTCCTGGGTCCCTCACAACCTGCAGAATGCACTACCCGTGGAATACACCGCCCCCAACAGGTGGAGGTACCTTCCAACTTGTAGTAACTGCCTTATGTTTTTCAGGCAAATGGCCTGCGAGGGCTCTGTCTGCCAAAATTAATCAGAGTACAGGCACCTCTTTCCAGAATAGGGCTCTGCTCAGTGATTCTTAGCTAGTTGCCCAGGAGTGAAACCCTTTCTTTCCTTTACACTCACTTCCCACACACTTTCTCTTCTTTTTCTCAAAAGGTCCTGCACTCTGGCCAAACCCCCTGTCTGTTGTTTGAGCAGGTCCTTTTTGCAGTTAGGAAAGGGAACAAGATCTAGCTGTTGCAGAGAGACAAACGCTGCAGCATCCCCATGGTCACTTGATCAAAATTTGGATCCTTATCATTTGGCATGTATTTATGGTGCTTGCAGTGTCCTGAGGTCATGTGATCACCTTTTGTGACTTTCTGACAAGCAAAATCAATGAGGAAGCCAGATTCACTTAACAATCACATTATTAACTTAACCACTTCGGTGTTTCACTTAACAAATGAGGCAAGAATGGTTGTAAAACAAATGGGACAAGATTCACTTAACAACTATCTTGTTTAACATTGGAAATTTTGGGTTCACTTGTGGTCATACGTCAGGGACCTGTACATTGCTTTGGACCTAAAGGCAAAAATGTTTTCATAATATATATGGACACTCAGATAATATCTCTCAGCAACTCCTTGAAATAGCTGCATCTTCCTAGTATCATGTGGCAACTGCAACAAAATCCCAGGAAAAGACACATTGGTTTAAGTTGCACAGGTGCTACCTGTGTGTTGTGGTCCAGTACCTTTTTGCATTTGAATCAGGGTATTGTTCTGTGTTTGTGTAAGCTCTAAAATAGATTTAACATAGTTTTATAAAGAAACCTCTCCATCACTCTTTTTTGATTGCAAAAAACAGGTTTTGCAGGGTCTACACACACACACACACACACACACAGAGAGAGAGAGAGAGAGAGAGAGAGAGAGAGAGAGAGAGAGAGAGAGAGAGAGAGAGAGAGAGAGAGAGAGAGAGAGAAGAGAGAGAGAGAGAGAGAGAGAGTCTTTTGCCTCCTGGGCTTTTAAAGTTAAAATTTAGAGGTACTCACCTTTAGAGGTACTCACCTTCTTTCTAAAGAGGCATTGAGCTCAAAAACTCAAAACTCCCTTTACTACCATTGCTCCAAATGGGCAGGATCTGGGAAACCTACCCACAGACACAAGGGCAAGATGTCAAGATGAAGTCTTGACATCTGCTGGCAAGATGAAGTCTTGCCAAGTCATTTGGTAAGGTTGGCTTGAAGTCCCATACTGGGTGCCAAATTGTTGAAAGAAAAATCATCAGGTCCAGTCCAAGCTGGGAATAAATAAAATGAAGGCTGTTTGGAAGGAAGGTTCTGTTTACTGAAGAACAGAACCAATAGCATGTGGTTCTGGAACAGCTGACCAAGTGGGGTTGGGATAGGTGGGCTTTTATACATTCTTTGGGGTTTTGTGTTTGGAGTTGTTCCTTTTCCTGTGCAATGTACCTGAGTTTAAGTGTGCCCTTTTTAGTATTCTAATGGGTTAATCCTATTATGTCCTAAAGGTCATGTCCTGCTTCTCTGGGGATGTGGCTGAAGGCTTTTTTGCTTATGAAGAGGTTTCCCCAAATCTGCATTTCTAAAAGCTGGCCTTTGCTTGGGGGAAGGATTATTTCTTTGGGGAAATATAATATTCTGCCTTTTTAAAATATCCCCGAAAATATTTCCTTCTATAGGTGGGTGGCTGCTGAGTTCCAACAATATCATCCCTCAGGTTGTTATGTCCATCCTTAGTTGTGGAATGACTGATGATACTGTGCAAATTCCATGAGTTACATATTTGGGTTAGTTAGACATTGAGATGCAAGAACTTAATCATGGCATTTGTCTGATGACATCACCATGCACAAATCATTAGTTTAGCATTATTACTTTGATACAGGTATACTACAGTCATGAAAACAGCTGCTTATATTATAGAAATAAGCATTAACGCTGCTGCTTATAATACATTTCTAAAATATACTTTTATCTTGTTTGAGGGTTGAAGAAACTTTTCTTTTTCTTTCACTTTTTAGGATATATGAAAGCATTTGTTGCCTTAATAGTTGTTATACTGGCAGTGTTCACTTTATTTATGCTGAAAAGGTAAGCTGATGATTTAAGTAGGCTTGATTGCTCAGACGTTGACCTTCCATGGATTGCTGGCAGTATTCCAGGAAAAAAAATTCAAGAAAATATTAAGGATACAGTGCAGAGAAGGAAAGGATTTTTTGCTCATGTTTATGTGTGCATATGTTCATTGAAGGATTCTGATGGATGTAATTTTAATAGAGGAATGATTTAAATATTACAAGTTAGTCTAGTGTCTATATATTAATATTAAATTGCTATTGCATTATTGTGAAAATCTCTAAACATAAATGCTTCATTCATGTAATGCACTAAGTCAGGGACTAAGGCTGCATATAAGAGTTGAAAGCTACAATGGACAAGATAATTATGTAAAGTGGACAGGCCTATAGAGAGGTTTTTTTGCAATCAAAAAAGAGTGTTGGAGAGGTTTCTTTATAAAACTATGTTAAATCTATTTTAGAGTTTACACAAGCATAGAACAATACCCTGATTCAAATGCAAAAAGGTACTGGACCACAACACACAGGTATCACCTGTGCAACTTAAACCAATGTGTCTTTTCCTGGGATTGTGTTGCAGTTGCCACATGATACTAGGAAGAGATGCAGCTATTTCAAGGAGTTGCTGAGAGATATTATCTGAGTGTCCATATATATTATGAAAACATTTTTGCCTTTAGGTCCAAAGCAATGTACAGGTCCCTGACGTATGACCACAAGTGAACCCAAAATTTCCAATGTTAAACAAGATAGTTGTTAAGAGAATCTTGTCCCATTTGTTTTACAACCATTCTTGCCTCATTTGTTAAGTGAAACACCGAAGTGGTTAAGTTAATAATGTGATTGTTAAGTGAACCTGGCTTCCTCATTGATTTTGCTTGTCAGAAAGTCACAAAAGGTGATCACATGACCTCAGGACACTGCAAGCACCATAAATACATGCCAAATGATAAGGATCCAAATTTTGATCAAGTGACCATGGGGATGCTGCAGCGTTTGTAAGTGCAAAAAATGGTTATAAGTCACTTTTTTCAATGCTGTAACTTTGAACAGTCACTAAACAAATGGTTGTAAATCAAGGACTACCTGTACAGTCTTAATTTATATTAGGGTTTCCATGTATTGCATATCTCAGAATAGTGGGAAATCATGTCACCAATTGTTGGCTATTACATTTAAAGAAGGTTGTACAGCTCAGAAAAATATTGGTTGGAAGGCCACATGCAACTAAGGCTCCAGGTTGGGTGCCCAAGCACATTATATAACTTGATGGATCTTGTTTAGACTAAGGTGCAAACTGATGCTTCATTTCTAAATCAAATTTTATGGCAGTGGAATAGCAACCAAAGTCTCCATGGCTGTGTAGTATTGAGCATTTCTTTTTGTTCAATATTGGTAAAAAAATGGTGGATCAATTCCTCATCCTTTGGAGGCAAGAAAACTATGAAGACTGCATAACTAGTCCTACAGTAAGTTTTAACAAATTTAAAACATAATGTAGGACTCTCTTCTTCACAGAATATGAACAAAACAAGCCTCACCCATTATACATTACACTTTCATTTATTTTGATCTTTGGATTTCCCAGAACAGTTAGGTGTAGCAATAGAATAGAATAGAATAGAATAGAATAGAATAGAATAGAATAGAATAGAATAGAATAGAATAGAATAGAATAGAATAGAATAGAATAGAATAGAATAGAATAGAATAGGTTTTATTAGCCAAGTGTGATTGGCCACACAAGGAATTTGTCTCTGGTGCATAAGTTCTCAGTGTATAACAACAACAAAATAATATAATCATAAGATATCAATAGGAGACAGTAGTAGTGATAATAGTAGTAAAGATGAGAAGGATAATAGTAATACAGCCCTACTACATGGGTCTTTAAACACAAGATGCATTATACACGCACACACAAACACAAAGACAAAGTTAAATATCTTAAGACATGCTGTTGCTTGTCATGACTGATGATAAAAATGGATAATTTTTTTTGGAGATGAATAGGGTGATGATGATTTAAGAAGGCAATTCCCTGATATTTGGCTGTTACAATGATACAGGGTTGGTTTCACAATATTCCTGATAAATTTTACCTGCAGACATTAAATACAAATATGTTAACAAATGCTTAATCACAGTCTAAACACAACATGCAAATAGGTTATTCATGTCTATGCAGGCTGGACTAAGTGATCAATAAACTGATTTTCAGGAACTTGTCATTTTGGAATTGCTGATGAACTTTTAAAAAATCCTGTTTCCTACCTAGGTTTCCTACCCTATTTTAAAACTTACCAATTAAGCAAGATTCCGTTGCAGAATACTGCTATATTGCTATTTATTACTACTTAGTAATACTAAGTAATACTAAATGTACATACATATGTATATACCCACCATACTATTTCTGTTTGTGATAAACAGTGTTATGCAAGGCATAGAAAAGAAGAGATTGTAAGCCAAAAATATTAAGGCATGAAGTACAAAAAGGAAAAGGGAAACATAATTAAAACTATAAATATCAAATAATTGAATGTCACTACAGTTGTTTAGGTGGGAAGGAAAATTTGGCAGCCCAGAAAAAGGAAAACAAAGAAGATAAGGAAAGCATAGCTGATACAGATAGTACAAGTGAATCTGAAGAGGAGGAAGATGAAGAAGACTAGGTTAATGCTTTGAAATGTAAGCATATTATGTATCCTGCTAAACTCAAAACAGTATCGTGATCTTATTCATTAGAAATAATGGATGATAACTATAAGTAAAATATATTGATAAATAGCTTAACTGATTGTGTTATAACTAGAAATGTATCAACTTGATTGTGAATTGGAATTATGGGAAACAAAGAGGGAATTTTTAGATGATTTAACCTGAGATAGGTACAAATGATTTTATTACTGGACTATTGATTACCCAATCATCACATTGCTTTCTAAACATTTTGATATTTTGATGTAAAATTAGAAAATTAATAAAACTTGGTTTTTTTAAAAGAGATAAATTTAGAGATAATTTAGTTTGTCCTGAACCACAAGCATTTTCAGGGAGATTAAGAACAGCAAACTATGAGATTTGTGTCCTGACATCAGAAAGCAAATAATGTGATTTATGTTTTTGTGTTAGACTTCACTATATAATGGAGCAATTTCTCCAGTCTTTTAATAAAGCACATTATCCTTTTGGGATTATTATGGCTTGTTATGGACCTCACTGTAGCTTTCTGTTTGTTTTGTCAAATGTTAATTTTTGCTGATGTTGATAATTTAATATTTCTAGAGTTTACAAATTATTAACTGTTATATTTTTCTGCAAATGCCGTGCAAGAAGAAAATATCAGTATCTTAATATGCAGACTATACTAATTGGGTATATCCATCCCCTTTTCTGAGCCTTATGGTCTGCCATTTGCACAATAATTGTGTAACAAATGAAAATAAAATTCCATAGATCCTCCACTGTTTGGCCCTGCTTAGACTGCTACATTATTTTCCATCTTAGTGAACTTTACAGAAAGCACTCTGGTAGTTTTCAAAGCAGCTGGAAATTTTGCAGTGATCGTTATGATGTAAGTTCATTGGAGTTTTCTGCAACACTCAATATGGGAACAAAGGCAGTAGGAGGGCTCAATTAGTTTGTAGTCCATTCACCATCTTTATAGTGGTGCTATTTCTCTATTGTTATTTTGCTTAAGCCAGAAGTTTTAGTGGAGAAGGAAGAAGCACACACTTGTAAAGGCAGCTGGTTGGAATTCTAGGAATAACATCCTTGCTTTCCTATTATTCCTTTCTAAAAAAATGGTTTATACGGAGTAAACCTATTAATCAATAGATTGGGAATTTGTGCCTATTTTCCCACTTGCTAATGAGTGATATATGCATAAAACTTTTAAGATTTACTCATTTGGCCAGACAGTCAGTAAATGTCTCATAAAATTCTTAGTTCTCAATGACTGACTCATCAAGAGATGTAAAACTTGATTTAGATATGATTTGTGCAGTCCAAATGAATATTCATTTGTTTCCATTCATTTTAATGGCAGATTATACCCCAGGTTACTTAACTAAGTATCCCTTAGATTCTTCACTTCACAAACTGAATATATGAGACTGGCACAGTATGAAGAACAATATAAGGAAGAAGAACATCTCACTAGTACTTTTTCTTCCCTCATTTTCTTACAATATGCTAACATCCTCTGAAGCACTCAGGTGAAAATAATTCTTAGAGAAGAGAGCCACATTCCTCCCCACTGGCCGTACTTTCTATGAATACTTGTAGTCTTTGTTTAGCAACACCTGGGTTCTCCAGGTTGCCAATTCTGTATTATAGCCTTTACACCAGTCATCATAGCTATTCAGTTAGTGACACTAGCATTTTATTGTTCAGTAATGAAAGCTTAAGATTGGTGGCTCTGTGACAGAATGCATACTTTCAGTGTAGAAGATCCCAACTTCAGCACTTCCATATAGAGTTGGGAAAAGCACCTGCTTCTAACCCAGGAAAGACTTTATAGAAATGTAGTCATTAAGTAAATGCAGTCATTAAATAATAAGGCCACATATATACAGTAAAATCTGAGCTGAAGTGCAGTGCTTCATAATATTCTTGCTATGATGTTTCTGCAGATATATTTCAGAATATTGAAGAAAGATGGTACTGAAGATGTAAGAAGAACTATGTTGCCGTATGGATTTTCTTAACTATTAAGCATGCATTTTATTCATTTTATTCACTGAAACTTCAGAATTACAAAAAAGAATTTAGATTTTAATTAGTTATGGCTTGATTGGTTGTTAGTTATTAAAGTTATCTACTGTGACCATTGTGGAAGGGAGATCCACTTGATGTATCCTTAAAAAATGTTTTAGTTATCCAGCCACAGTTGTTCTATGCCCCATTTGATATGATTAAATAGAGAGGGGGACATCCTTTTGCAGTGTTTTAGATTCCTCCCTACACTAATTATTTTGTTTTGGGAGAAGGGAGTATTGTCACTGGGATGATCCTTTCTCCCCTCTAGTTGGAGATTGTGGAACTTCTTTACAATGCCTCATTATTTTGCTGTATGAATCCAAACTGCAGTCCATTAAAGAAAAGAATTATCTGAAGGATGATTGGATGACTGTTGCACTGAAATGAGCATCGTAATTCACAGGTAATGCGCAAGTCTGCATGAGAAATCAGCTAAGTAAAAGCCTTGTGTAGGAACATGGCATAATCTTTCACAGGGCATCCATTTTATTCTTGATAGATAAATCTTTCTCCAGAAAAGAATGCAAAAGTATATAAAAATAGACTAGAAATATACAAAATGTTATCCCATTTTTAAAGCAAGATTAAAGATAGGGTAAAATATGAACGAAACAAAACCCAAAAAACCTGTTCCAACTTTGGTAGGTTTGTGAAATTTTACAGAACTTTATGCATACACGATTGGTCAACATTATTGGCATAGTTCCTTCTCCAAATATATCCCACCTTTTGTTGCATTTTAATTCCATAGGTAAATATCAAAATCATTATCGTATGCTGTCAGTGTCTCCCAGCTGGTATTTTTTTTGTCAAATATTGTTAGGGAATTTAATTATTATAGTATATATGGTAAAATCATTGCTAGGGCCACTATTATGTGCAAGTACATTCATTTCAAGCAGAATACTTCCCAGTTCATCATCAATGTTACCAAATGCCTCTGTCCATATTTTTGAATAGCTCCTTTTCTTCCCTGAATCTCAAACACACTTTTTTTTTCTTTAGAGTTAAATTTGGAATGTTGCTTTATCAAGCCCATTTATTGTTACAGTCACTAGCTGATTGCAAATGTACATCAATTCTCCCCCCACCTTTTAAAAAGGGCCAATCTCTTTGGTAACCATATTACAGAAACAATCCTTTTGCTTGGTCTTACTCAAATCATCCTCCAGAAAAAGGTCATTTGGCATCAACATTTTCTGGCTAAATCTTGAACAGTTGAACTCAAGCTGTTCTTGCTCCTTGGCCCATCATTTGGTTTTATTCCTTTTTGTCTCTTTTACTATCCAAACATATGTTATTCAAGAAGTTATTAAAACAATGCAAGAATGTATCTTTCTCAGAGTTTACAAGTGCAATGGGTTTTGAAAGATGAAAATCTTCTTCCAGGTCACACCTATTAAATATATTAAATTCACACACACACACACACACACACACACACACACCAAAAAAACTTCTTGTTGTTACCTATTTGAACTTGCTCTTCTGTTTCATGAATGCCAATATGAATTAAAAGCATTCTAAGGCAACTGATTAGACATCTGAAATGGCTAAAAAAAGATTCCCATCATACTGAAAAAAAATTGGTCTAATAAGGCTAGCCAAAAAAAACCCAAAATCTAGAAAAAATAGTCCTGCTTAAATTAATTCAGACACATGAATTTACGATATACAAACTGGTTCCCACGCCTTTCATATTCTTCATTGGATGAAATATTTTAGTTGCACTTTTCAGATTTATAATGCCTGTTCAATATATTTTTATCCCAAACTGATTATTTCTTGAGTGCTCCCCTCATTGTGATAATGGCTAAATCAGGTAAAGAATTATCGTCTCCTTCCTCCGAATTTAGAGAAATTATGGAGAGAATTACTAATCCTTACTGATGGATACATTCCATTGATAGAAAGTTTTGAGTTAGTGACATTCTGACTTCACTTTCACTTTGGTGAGAGGTTGAGTACAGCAAAAGACTAAGAGGATGTTCATTTAATTGGAATGCCTACTGAGATCTAAGGCAGCTGGGGCAAAGGATGAACCCTTTCTCTGCACAATGGCACTGGCTGAAGGGTGTATATAAGGTGGCCTTATTAAAGTGACAAGGCAATTTAATTCTTTTGTGCACAATGATTCTACTTCATTGATTTACAATGGGAAGGATATAATTTTGCTAGTGTTGGCAAAAAGCTCAAATGTCAGGCTTTTCAAATTGCCATACTTGCCTTGTTCAGGATGAATAATGAATAAGTCACCCTTTGTCTCCTGTTAAATATCCTTGAATAAATACAAAGAACATGGGAGACATAAATGATTGCCTGATTTTATGTTTAAAATAAAGATCAACATTGTGATAAATGGTTGAAAATGTTCCAGGTGAAGTAATATGACTCTGCTGATAACTACATTATCTATTATGGAAATGATCAGGTGTAGAATATAGGACAGTTTTGTATGCCAAATTTTTCTAATGAGGAGAAAAGTCAGTTTAGAACTACACAGAACATTGAAGTTTTGAAGTCCTTTTGATAGATTCCTGTGTTTATATCTACAATATTTTTCTTGATTCCTTATACTTTGCAAGACACTGGGTAATTTCATTAAACTTCAGTTATGTCTGAATATTTGATATAATATATTCAGAGGAAAAAGTAGAGTTACTGAATAATAAAAAATATGATTTTAGGCTCAGTAATTTTCACATTTTGTAAAGTAAAAAAGTGTTCCAGATCTGCTGATTTTTCCATAGAAAAGCATGCTATTGAATTTTCATTCATACAGTTGCCTATTCCCTGTCTCAGCAGGACTTAACAGGGTAACAATAGAAGGGAAAAGCTATTCAAATAGATACTGTCCTCTAATCTGCATTTTTTCTTCCATTGAAGGGATAGAAATTCAACATTAACACATGGAGATTTATGCAGAGCATACTTTTTGCACCATTGTCACCTAACTTCCTGATCACTTGAAAAAGCTAACTAAAGCTTTTGTATTTGTACTGTATTTGTCTAAGAATGTGCAGAAAAAGCTACCTTCTCCTTGTCATTTAAAAATGTCATTGTGTTCATCTTCATGTTAAAGATGGTTAAAAAGCAGACATTTTATGAACCTGATTATGAAAGCTTCTTGTTCTTCCCTTTAGGAATATTAACAACAAAAATAGCTTAAATTGAGCAAATCACATCCGGATTTAATCAGACTTAGCACAGACCCACTGAAATGTGGGACTTTGTTTTTTGTGTATTGGATTTATAACTCTGGACAGTACACAATACAATTTCATGACAATATAATACAATTAAAATGAGTATCAAAGCAAAATAAAAATGTAGTTATGCAGAATTTTTTTTCCAATAAACTGATTATCCCTACAGAGACTCCACCATCCAGTTTAGAGCCAGGTTTTAAAAGTTTGCTAAAATAAGGCAGTGCGAAGGCGGTACAAGTCTCTGGGAGATTTTCCAAACAGTATATGCTTTGTCAAAGAAGACCTACTTCCTGGATCCCATCAAATGGCACTGTTTAGAACCTGATATGTGCCAATTTTACTGGATCATACTGTAGATATAGGAAATATATGCCCCTCAGATGACCAGGCGTATGACCTCCTGCAGCTTGACTCAATTTGAAAAACTTTTATTAGCCAACCAGGAGTATTTTGGGGCTTCATTTATAAATTGCTGGTGAAATAGAAAATGAACAAGTTAAAAGCTGTATTTAAATGGATGCAAATTTGAGATGTAGTAGGTATGTAACAATTGGAATTTCAAAAGGCAGAATATAAAATTAATACTGAACATCATACTTAGAGGAAAAAATATTACAGAAGTGAGTTTTCTTCTTTTTTTGATCTGTTCTGAAAAAAAATCCATTTGGATATAATTACATCTGCAGCAGAAATGATATGTGGAGCTTCAAAAATGTCACTGTAGGGACAAGAAACTCTATAATGAACTGTAACATAGTTGGTTTGAATATCCCTTTCATTCAGGAGCATAAAACAGTGTTCATAGTGCTTCCTTCTCCTATTTTCTTCACGACAACCTATGAACTTCCATAGTTATTATTATTTTTTTATTATTATTACATTTATATCCCGCCCTTCTCCGAAGACTCAGGGCGGCTTACAAGCTTAGCAGTAGCCTTCATTCTATGTATATGCCTGCTTGTTAGGGCTTTCACACACACCCCCAAGCGGCATTATTACAAAGTCAGCTTATTGCCCCCAACAATCTGGGTCCTCATTTTACCTACCTCGGAAGGATGGAAGGCTGAGTCAACCTTGAGCCTGGTGGGATGCGAACCTGCACTAATTGCAGGCAGCTGGTGTTACTTAAGGAGGCATCAGCCCACTGCTCCACCAAGGCTCTAAGTTGAGACAGATCCAACCTGGAGGAATGTAATTAGAAAAAAATGACCAAAAGAATCTGCCCAACAACAAAGAAATCAAGGATATAATATTTTAATATACATTTCAAGGGGAAAAAACTGACCCCTAGTTAGCTCAGAGACTTAGTAAAGATAGCAGGGCAAGAAAGTTGGTCTGCCATTTCTTGCTTTTGGTACTCTGTTGCAGTGCAAGACAACACTGAATCTTATATAAATAAAAGACAAATAAGCATTCTTATCATCATGGGTGTGGGTGTGTGTGTGTCCGTCCGTCCGTCCGTCCATCCATCCATCTATTTTGGGGGTGAACAACATTATACAAAATCAAGAAGAATGGTAAGAAATTTTGAATGAAAAATTAAAGACAGGAGATAGGGAAAAAGAAGGCATATGTATCTATTTCACACCAACACAACCCAGTGTACTTCTCTATATCTTCCCTCTTCGCAAATATCCTTTTTTATATAAATACATATATATTTATTAATTTTTTTATAATTAGATGTGCTTAGTACTTTATCAGCAACACATTGTCTAGGTTCCAACATTTAACTTACTAATACATGTTAAATTCCTTTCTCTCTACCTTGTTTTTCTAACCATTGATAAAAGGTATCCCATGTTCTAAAGTATATTAAATCTTCTTTCTCTTTCATTTTCAATGTCAATCTATCCATTTCTGCACAATCTAAATTTTTTTTTAATGAACTCTTCCTCCGTTGGTAAATCTTCATTTTTCCAATGTTGAGTGGTTGTTTCCAATAAGGAAATGTGGGGGAGAAGCCAAGATGGTGGACAGGCAGCAAAGGCTGTAAAGAGCTCCTCCAAAAGTAAAAGCTTTATTTTATTTTACTTTATTTTTATTTTAACTTTTTAACCTCTTAATATTTTATTTTTAACCTACCCCTTTTTAATCTATTTAAACCTTTTTAAACCTTTTAAACCCATTTTTAACCCATTGTAATTTCCTACAATTATGCCTAATAAAAATAATTCTGGCTTAACATCTATATCTTTTTGTCATTTTTTTCAAACCATATATGTATTCTTGACCGCACATTGTCTTTTGTTCTTTAAACTTAACTCATTTCTCATCTCTCTTTTATAGTTTCAGTTCCAGCAACCATTATTTTCTTGCTCTTCTTATCCTTCTTCCTGACCCATTTGCTTTTCCTTCATTTGTTTATTTTGCAGTTCAGTTCTCATTAATTCTCTTCTATGATCAAATCACCTTAATATATTCCTTCACTATTGGTCGTACAGAGTATTAAGTCCACCTTAATTCATCACCATTCATTCTTGATCCTATCCTTCCTCTTACATTGCTTTCGTAAGCCACACCAAATGCTTACTTACATATAAAAAACTGTGCAGAAGAATGATATTATTTGCAAGCATTTTTTTCTTTTTGGAAGAAATGTTCATTCTTATCAACTACCTTCCTACAAGCAATTGAGGTCATAAAATGTCTATTAATTTTTCCATGTTTACTAAATATTCTATGAAACTAATGTACATAAATTCATCTACTTTCTTTAGATAATAACCATTTATTTATAATCGGCAATCTTTCACTCACTTTTCTTTGTTAAATAGAAATATTTTGGTCTACAATAAATTAATTTTTCAGATTTTTCTCTTTGTTGCATTATAGAATTAATCTAACAGTTCCTGGAAATTGTTTGCATTCTCAGGAAACATTCAGCACACATGCATTGACATAGATGACATCACAAAATGGTCAGTGAAAGGGATCAGGGAATATCTCTGTAGACAATGACTGAAAAATCCTTGCAGGACACACCTTAGTTCACATGGGGTAAAGATAAAGGAGTCCCTGCAGATTTTACTCAGCTAGTTGCTCATCTCTGTTTCCAGGCCACTGAGCCAGCACTGTCCAAAGACATTTCCACGGTCATGTGGCCAGCATGAGAAGCAATTAAAGACTTGGATGAAAGATCTATCCTGAAGAACTGAAGGGATTTAAGAGTTTTCAGTAATTAACCAAAATCTGAAAATGGGCTGGTTGTCAAGGCAGCTGTTCTACATAGTAGTAAAATAAAATTCTAATAGTTGTTATCACAGTGACTTGGAAATTTTATAACTTAAATGTTACATAAAATCTTCAAAGCAACACAGTACAACTTCCTTCCCTAGACTGGTGCATTTCAGATATATTGGGTATATTCCCATAGTCTTTATACAATGTTGACTAAAGAATTTAGGTACGAATAACACATCTGAAGGACTATAGATAATAAGAGCTGTTAGTTTGAGACTTGTGGGTGTGGGTGTGGGTGTGGGTGGGTGGGTGTGTTAATGTGTTCCTCCCTCCCTTTTTAAACTATTTTTCTATGTTGAATCCTCACACTTTTTGAGTGTACTAATAAGGATTATGGAAATTGAAGTCTAACTCATTTCCATTGCATTACAGTTATCCATTCAAACAGGCATTTCAACATGAATCATTTAGGCTTGCTTATTATTGTTCATGAGTAACTAACATAATCTCTTTTATGTTGGACTTGACACAAACTGAATTTTTAATGTTTTAAATGTAAGGGAGTATGTTTATGAATGTTTAAAATAAGAATTTAATATATTTAAAAGGTGATTATAAATTCACTGCACAAGTAGGAATCTTATTTTATGGAAAGCTAAGCACCAACATAGCATCATATTTTAGTTAAAAATAAGTAATTACGTAAGACCTCTAATTCTCTTCTTCCCAAAATGATGCTACAGAAACTTCTCTAATTCACTTAATTTCATTTTATTTTGTTTAGATATTTTTATATGAAATGAGAAGCAAACATGCTGCAAAATATCATGCCACTCTCAATTAATGCAAACAGTGCTTGTCAGTGCCATATCTTCAGGAAATAGATATAGATATAGATATAAAAATGATGGGGGGGGAGAGAATAAAGTACAGTAATTGTACGTTTGCCAACCCTGACCAAAAAAAAAAAAGAAATTTGAAGAGCTAGAGAGCATTGGAAAACTGAAGGGACTACTGAGGTGCAACTTGTTTATATGGGTATTTTGTGGCTGATCATGCTCACCATTACAGTTGAATTATACAGGCAGTCCATGGGTTAAAGTTAACCCCAGATATGAATGGGGCTTGTTATAAAATGGCTGACATTTTACAATACTTAAAAATGGTAGAAGACTGACTGGAAACATGATGCAACTCAAAACGGCAGATGTCATTCTCCTTTCTTGAGCTGACTAACTGCTGAAGTTGCACAATGCTTTCACGAGAGTCATGAAGTCGTTGCATGCATTTTTAAAATAGTATTTTATTTATTTATAACCCACCTTTATTATTTTTACCAATAACTCAAGGCAGCAAACATATCCAATACATCTTCCTTCTATATACAGCCTGTCTAGACTTCCTCTCAAGAGAACTGCTACACAATAAAGGCTTCTTTTTTCTCTTACCGATGATCTGCTGATTTCACTGGTTTTGATAGGAGCACTTAGGAATGACCCAAGATGACTTTTGGACGATTATAGATCCAAATGGAAAGTGGGGGGGGGGATGTTCTTGAAGATTGCAATTCCCCTCTGGAAGTGATTGAAGTCACTGGGTATATGCATCTTTCTGTCAAGCAGTTTTGTTCTAAGTATGCCTGAATATTAACTTTCACTTTTTGAATTTGTTTTATTTTGATTTTTGCTTTAAAAGTTGATTAGCAGTTGATGCTGATTTATTTCAACTCATGCAGGACTCTAATTGCTTTTTCTCTTTTCCCCCTTTTGGTATATGTTGTGTTGGATAACCTCTGTCCCTTCCATATGAAAGCATGCAGCATTTCGGCAGGGTGTGTGTATATGAAGAGCTCTCACACTCTCACCACTGTATTTTTTGAATTTGCAAAATATTTGGAGTTTATTTCTATTGAATTTTTCATAACCTTGGCTTGAAATATAGAGGTAAACATAACTTTTTTTGTTCTTGTTCCCAGATTTCATAAATTAAAATGGTTGAACAGTGGCTGAAACCTAAGAAAGGAGGGTGGGGCAATATTCAGCCTTTAAGCTGAATTTCTCTTAAAAAGCTGGATGAGACCATATTTTTTTTTTGCAAAAAAATATTAGGGCACGGAACTTTGGATAAAGATACATAGAAGGACTTTGATCCAGTTCCAGATCAAAGAGATGTTTTCATAGCTGGAGAACTAACAAAGTGGATTTCATCTGTTCCACGAAGTTCAAGTGTGCATATTTCTACAACATCAGGTCCTTTGGCTGAAAGGGAAAGTGACAAACTCTTTTCCTCTATGAAGATTGAGGAAAACTGGATGGATTTATTACAGTTAACTGGTAACCACTTCTATTTGGAGTTTGATCAGAAGATAGATTTATTCTGGAGACTGAATCTATTATATTTAATTAAACAATAATAAGAGATGGCATCAAGAAACAAACATGGATATTTGATCCAAGATGAATTATTTATAAATTTTGGAATGACTTGGGATAGATAAGATGACATGGTAAATTTTCTACAAGTGGATTACAATAACAGCTTGTTAACAGAGAGTTTTGAAACTCTAATTTTGTTTTAGTATTATTATACTTGAAATTTAACATTAAGAAAACCAAGATCATGGCATCCGGCCCTCTCAATTCCTGGCAAAAAGATGGGGAAGAAATGGAGGTAGCGACAGCTTTTATTTTCCTGGGCTCCAAGATCACCACAGATGAGGACTACAGCCAAGAAATTAAAACATGCTTGCTCCTGGGGAGGAAAGCCTTGGCAAATCTAGATAGCACAATAAAAAGCAGAGACATCACCCTGCCAACAAAAGTGTGTATAGTCAAGGCTATGGTCTTCCCAGTTGCAATGTATGCCTGTGAAAGTTGGACCATACGAAAGGCTGAGTGCCAAAGAATTGAGGCCTTTGAACTATGGTGCTGGAGAAGACTCCTGTGAGTCCCTTGGTCCTAGAGGAGATCAACCCTGACTGCTCTTTAGAAGGCCAGATCCTGAAGTTGAAACTCAAATACTTTGTCCACCTAATGAGAAGGAAAGACTCACTGGAGAAGAGTCTAATGCTGGGAAAGATTGAGGGCAAGAGAGGAAGGGGACGACAGAGAATGAGGTGGCTGGATGGAGTCACTGAAGCAGTAGGCGTGAGCTTAAATGGACTCCAGAAGATAGTAGAGGACAGGAAGGCCTGGAGGAACGTTGTCCATGGGGTCGTGATGGGTTGGACATGACTTCGCAACTAACAACAACAATTATTATTCTTCCAGTCAACTACTTTGTTACTAATATAACATATAGAAGACAAGTCGATAATTTGCAAATATTTAGTAGTTTAAACATTTTGGTGGGCTTGTTTCAGAAGGAGTGGGAACTAATGTAGTAATGTAGTAATCAGTATTCATCTTGAGGGGATATATGTGTATATGCGTTGTTGTGTTTTTTTGTTTTTTTAATGTTTTGATTGTTTGGTGTTTTTTTGTCCTGTTTTTTCTTTTTTTGCTTTCTGTGGAATTTTTTGTTTGGAGTTTTGTATTTTGTATTTTAACCTTGTCTTAAATAAAATAAAAATATAGACATATATATACAGCCTGTCTTCAGCAGTTCATAAAAGCATTGCATGACTTCAGGGGTTCATTGACTCAAGGAAGGAACATCCACCGTTTTGAATCAGATCACTTTGCTTTCAGGATGGTGAGAAGATTGAATTCCAGTGGCTTTTCTTGAATTGGGTTTACCAAGCTGGAAGTCTGTCTCCTCCCAACTCAGTTTTTAAGGTATAAAACTTAAAATGTTATAAGCAACTTTGTTATTGTGTATGCCTAATATGCATAACAAAAGGTACAGTAACTGTACTGCTATTATTAACATCCCTTCATCACTTATTTACTTGTTTGTTCAGTTTATTATAGTTTTTATAATTAATGTGAAATTATGTATTTATTCACTACTTTAGCTTCCATGTGCACCATCCAGAATCATGTTTGGTGAGATGAGTGGCTATATAAATTAGATAAATAACTAATACAATTCAACGGAAGAACAATGAAAGAGAGTGTTATGAAACAGAATTTGTTCTTAACCCAGGGACTGCCTGTAGACATGTCTATTATATATTTTTCAAAGGGCAAATATACCAATAGTCCAAAACTCCTGCTTTTGAAACAATCAACATTTGGAATAATATTTCCATCATGCTTGTCAGAATGTCACTTCCATCTTTTAATGACAAAAGTAGATAACTACAAAGGATTAAAGCCCCCTTCAGAAATTCATTAATAAGAAAATCAGATAAAAGGACATACCTTCTTCATTCCAATTTCTTAGTTTTGATGAAAAAAGCAAGGATACAAACAGTTGCTGAATATGGCTTAACATGATTATAATCCTTTGGACAACCTTCCTTAGACTTTCCTGCTGAATTGGGAGATTGATCATGATGGAAAATGGGTGACTGGCCACTGGTGTCAAAATTTATGTAAAGAAGATATATTAACTGACACTAAACTGTAGTTAATAATCAAAATAATGCTACATATGAGATAATAGCCAAGATATTCTAAATCTACATATACTTCCAAAAATGCTTAGATTCTGCCAATTGTTATTTTACCTTTTTCCCTTCATAAATTCTCATAACTAGCATTTCACAGAAATGCTTCAACTGGCTGTGTTCTCAGGAAGTTCTCTGTCTCTTTCTTTTTTTTTAAAGACAGTTATAGCATCATTCCTTGGGAACTTGAGGATTATGTACTTGCTTCCTCTCATTTAGGAAGTCTGAGAAGCTGACAAAGATCAGGTTTCAAATGTGAGACTACTGTGGCCCCAGACTATCATAAAACTAAGAGCAGCTATACTATTATTTAAAAAAGCAATAAAATAACAGGTGTTCATAATTTGTCAAGTCATACTATATTCTACAAATAGTGGAACAACAGTTTGGCATATTTAGAAAGAATGATCTGGATATTAATCCGAAAGTATTTTAAGTAAGTCTGAGTGCCTGGAAGAATAAAGGTGGAGATATAAGGTGGAGATGAATGTCTACCTAGATTTGACAGTGTAGGAGAATGCAAGATGCTGTTTCAATAGCATTTCTCCATATATAGACTTTAATTTATTTTTTCCTTCTGTGGCAGATTAGGCCATTAAAATAGGCTATGCTTAATTCCCCTTTGAATTTAGGAATATAGTAGTGAAAGACTTAGGTATTAATTTTATAAAAGTCTATTTGTGAATGTTTCTGCACAAAGAGGTATGATTTCGATACTATGCCACCTTATGTTTAAGAAAGTAGAAATAAATTTCATTTGTTTCTTAGTGCCAGAAGGAATAGAAAAAAGTATGAACTTCATGCACAATAATGCATGAAGACAGCAAGTTTAATGCATTGTTTCATTTAGTGATACAAAGAGACAAAGGTTTAGTATTCTGTTCCATGTAATATTTGCTTCCTTGGATGAGAAATATTGCATCTTTCATCAAGGTAATGTATCTTTTCAAAAAACTGTCAGAATCATTCTGATTGAATGGTAGAGAAATCAATAGTAGAATTATATTAAAGAAAACACTGCTTTGCTCATTATTAAATGTCTCCAGTTCAATAGCAGTAGAGTTTAAAAAGGAAAAAAATCCTTTTTAATGTTTTGATATACAATGCACTTAATGCATCATAGAAGAAAGTATGGGAAGGGTGGCCACTGATTCTTTTGTATTTTTTCAAAAGTCCTGCACTGGCTTTAGTTTCTGCCTCTTTTGCATACTTTATTTCAGAGAGGGGGCAAGAGAGATTACTTTTTCAGTAGCAGACATAATTCTTTGGTATACCTTGAATGAAAATTGGAACCTATTCCTATGTTCTTATCAACATGTAGAGCTATCTTTTTGCATTTCTTTAAAACAGGATATGCAAATACACAAGGAAATACTGAGCCCTATAAAATTATTAGTGCTGACTTTTTCATTCTTAAATAATGACTACTAATGGTAATAATAGTAACAATTGCAGGAATTCGGTGTGTCTTGTCTAGTGAAAAGAAGAACTAAGGTGACATGATAGCAGTCTTCCAATGTTTGAGGGGCTACCACAAGGAAGAGTGGGTCAACATATTCTCCAACGCAACTGAAGGCAGGACAAGAAGTAATGGATAGAAACTAATCAAGGAGAGAATTAGCCTAGAAATAAGGAGAAATTTCCCGATAGACGTGTCTTTTGAATGCTGCTTAAGGTTGCTCAATTGAGGTGTCTGTGTAACGGTCGCTGACTAGCCAGACATGTAGTCTCCAAGAAGATCATTGGATGATTTGGGGCGGGAATGGGTTCCTTTAAACCTATTGGCCACCGCCTACTGTCCAACTGTATAAGTAGCTGCTCAGAAGCCTCTGATTCAGTTCTGTTCCTGTTTGCCTCAATAAAAAAATGTTCCTGTTTGAAACCTCTCGTCTTGCTTCCTGCCTCCAAAGAACTCACTACACAAGACCAATTAATCAAAAGAACAGCTTGCCTTCAGAAGTTGCTGCTTCATCACTGGACATTTTTAAGAGAAGAATGCACAACCATTTGTCTGAAAGTGTATAGGGTCTCCTCCTTGAATACAGTTGGACTAGAAGATGTTCCAAATCTATTATTCTGTTATATCTCTGTTAGTCACTTCAAGGTTTTCTTACATATCCATTTTCCAAAAAAATTAGGGCAAAATGATCAAGTGGGATTACTTATCGATTAATGTGTGCTGCACGAAATATTTCTCATTGGAGAACAGTTGGTCTTAAATTTGGCTGAGGAAATTGAGATTTAAATTCTCTGAGACTGTCTGGACAGGTTGCTTCAGTTTTTTTGGCATGTTTTTTAAAATGTAGTTTGCCATTTCTCATTTCCTAGGGCTGAAAGAAAGTGTCTGGCCTAAAGTCATGCAGCTGGTTTTGTACCTAAAGCAGCACTAAAACTCACAGTCTCCTGGTTTCTAGCCTGATGCTTTAATGTCATGTAAGATGTCATTATAACTTGTCCTGCATATTTATGCTAATTAATGGGTGTTCTGCTTGCTAAACCTTTTTTTTTCACTCATAAGGACACCAAGCTTCAAATATCTGAATTGGTGAAATCAAGAAAAAACTTTTCTTAAGATGGTGATAATCCCCTGCCTGAACTTCCTCCTCACCTTCCTCATTCATTTTGGGACTGCAGAGTTTTTTTTTAACCTGGGCCTCTCTATTGAAAAACTGTGTTATTTAACTCTCTCATACTGCTTTTCCAGGTGCATGCATCACATCAAGGTTCCCATCCCATTTGTTTGTAAGTCAAAAACTATCTGTAAAGCACTGGCATTCAGTCCAATGTCAGTTTCAGTTCAAAGTGTTAATCTTTAAAGCCCAAACTATAAAAAATTAATTCCTGAAGTTTTATTTTCAGAAGACTATCTGATAATCTATTAAAGGTGGACAATTAATGACAGACTAATTGACTATAGTAGGTGAAGCCATTTAATACTGAGGCATTCACTTTTAATTCTCCATGTGCTAGAGTCATCAAATAAAAGAGTTAATTATGAAAATTCAAAAAGTATCTCTAGCAAACATAAAACTATTCAGGACCTTCAAAGTTCTATGTGGATTTCAATTGTGTATTAACAAAAACTTTTCAGTCCTTGAATAAATACAAAGAAAATTCTTAAAAACAAAAGCACATATCCCATACTCAATTTGTAATGCAATTAGCAGATAAGAATTAGATTGCATATCATGCAAGGTTCTAGGCAAGATTATGTTGCCTAAGATTTGTAGTGAAACAAAACTTAGGTACATCTCATTCAACATGATATACATAAATCTGCACTGATGACCTTACCTAGTTTGTTAATGAAATGGGGCGTTATAATTGAATAACAGCTGTGTTGTCTGAAAGTTAATTGCCTGTCTGCAAGTTTGCAAGCTTGTATTTTTGGGCGGGAGAATTGTTTAAAATTCATTGGCTGCCACCTATTGGTGGTCCGTATAAATAGATGTCAAGGCGGTTGTTAGAGCCGCTTCTGTGTTAACCTAATAAACTTTCTGTTACTTTCACCTTTGCCTCATCAATGCCTCAAAAGATCCCAGTATTTAAGAGTCTGCAAGAAAACAACCAAACTCAGAAAGTACTAAGGAACCCACAATACATAAATCTATATTGAATAAACAAATCAGTTAAGATCTGAGACAATATGGACTGTTAATTCCAGCTCTGCTTGTCTTAGGCCTAGAAAAATCCTGGTAGAAGGTTTTAAGCAGAGTATGGGATTTAGATTTTCAAGTAGACAAAGCTAAACTTTCCCATTTCTAATATAGATGAATTGCTCTCTCCTTGGACACTTGCCAATTATTTGTATAAGAGTTTATACACCCTCTCATAGAAGGGTCTTCTGCCTAGCCTATACAGATATTCTTTTTACTAGAGTGACAGCTGTTCAATATGCCAGCTTTCCATATGAAGACTGAGAATGCATTTGTTTGAATATAGAATTAGAGTTTGTTTCACACATGCTTTTAAAGTGACCACTGTACTTGCATCGGTGATCAAATCTAATACATCCACTCTTAATCTGCTAAACTCCACTCGTGATAAAGAGATTGAGATATTCTTATTAAATGATCAATACTCAGGTGTTTGAAGGCAGTAGTGAAATTCTGTTTATACTTTCAGCTTATAGAATTCATATGGGCCCTTAAATAAAATGTTAACTCTATAACATTTCTTTTTTATATTGTTGTACTGTACTATATATAGTTACTTATGCATTATTAATGCTGTGCTGTATTTTTAAATTCTGTGACTTGAAGCACAAACAAACAAACAAATCTTTAAAGCCCACAATAATTTGTGGCCAGGATACTTGTGCAATTGTTTCTTTGCTTTTTTAGTACCCAGTATTTAACTTTTTCATCATGGATCTTTTGTTCACAAGCTTCTAACTTGAGAGTTCTCTATTTTGGAGAGGAATCTTCAGTATGAAACATCTTTTGTACAATCATTCATCTGATGACAACATATAAACATTTTGGTTCTAAATTTATGTTACATATTTTAGTGCATTTTATACATTGATTGGCATTAATATTTTTTATTCTGTGCATTAAAAACTTTTTAAAGTGTACATTTTGAGCCATTTTGATTTATCTGTTAGATTATTTCCTTTAGGAGCTCAAGCCAGTACATCTAGCATTTCATTCTTTCATTTAACCTGACAACACTGAAGTCATCCATGGGAGTCTAGGACAACTCAGTACGGCCAGCTCAGTGGTGCTAGGTCGCCTCTGCCAAGTTGCACCTGCCAATTCACCACTGCCAAGTTGTTGCAGGACAACTCAACACGGCCAATTCACCATGGGGACAACTCATGGCAGACAGCTGGAGGGACAGCCAGGTGGGTGGGTGAACGAGCAGGTGTGCAGGGTGCAGAGTGGCGACAGCTGGAGCTTTCCATTTTCACATACCCCCAGTTGCTGCTACTGCTGTTGTGGGCCATTTGGTGGTGGCATCAGTGTTTGGGCCATCTATGAGTGGCAGTGGGAAGGCAACAGAGGTTGGGCACATCACCTTTTAACTTCCCCTGCTACTGCCACTGCCTCCATGGGCTGTTCACTGGTGCCGGCAGTGTTTGGACTGTTTAGGGATGGTGCCTCCCCACCAAACACCCCTCCCATTGCTGCCACCCTTGAATTGCTCAAACACCTCCCCATCCATGGGATGTAAAAATGGGATGCGCCCAGCCTCTGTTATCTCCCTACCATCTGCCCTGCCCACTGCCACCACCCCTGAATGGCCCAAACACCATTGCCATTGAACAGCCTATGGCAGCAGCAGTAATAGCAGTGTGTGTGGGTGAAAACGGGAAGCCCGTAGCTGCCACTACTCTGTGTGCCTTGCCCACCACTTATTCAACCACCCACCTGGCTCTCCCTCCAGCTGCCTGTGGTGAACTGGCCATATTGAGTTGAGCAGTGGTGAGCTGGCTGCATCAAGCATCCAGGGAAGCTTGCATGGCTGTGGGTGGGCCACAGCCTGCATCTTCTTGGTGAAGTTGGCTATCTTAACTGCAGTTTATTTTTCACATTTTTGAACTACCCATCTTCTTTAAAGAGGGACTCTGGGCAGTATGCAATAAATTGTGAAAATATAAAAACAGCATATAAAAATTGAAAAATTAGAAAATTTAGAATTTAAAAGAAGGCAAGGATAAATAAAATTGTGTTAAAATTAAAAAGGCAGATGGAGTACTCTCAAGGTGCCAACAATAGTACACTGGCTTTTATTGCCTTGGATTTATAAATGTTGTGGAATAATCAGGGAACTATAATGTTTGTGAGTAAAAAGTTGTAAATAAATAAGTTATGCATCTGTTTTTAAAATACTTTCCCCACAAATCTCTAAAGATCAAAGCCCAGAGGCTTTGATCTACACTTAAGCCTATAATAGTGCACTAAGGCCTTTACTACTACTACTACTACTACTAGTAGTAGTAGTAGTACTACTACTACTACTAATAATAATATAAGAAGTTGGAAGGGACCTTGGAGGTCATCTAGTCCACATAAGTGGGGCCAGAAAAAATGTTACATTTCATAGAGTTAACATAGTATTGAAAACATGTATTAATGGTAATGATAAATTGACTATCAGGACTGGAGATTTCAGGGGCCAGATCCAAGGTTTTCAAAAGGCCCACACAGCTCTTGGGTAATGCACTTTGAAATACATAATACAGTCAATACTGCCATGAATACTGCCATGAAATCTAATTTCTTCAGAGATATAGAATGAAACTTCTTTAACAGTAATTCCCCTTTCCTAAGAATTTGGAAGAATCAGAGTTCCACGATGAGTCTAGCATACCAAAAGGTAAGAATTCTGAAAATGATCTGGGATGAGTTTAATTCAGTGACTCTTGAGGAAGTGGACAAGGTTATCTGCAGTCTTACCTTGGCCACCTGCCTGTTGGACTCAGCACCTGTTGGTCATGAAATCTGTAGTTGAAAGCTTTTTTGAGTGAGGGAGTGGTACCTTCTGAAGGTCCATCTCGTCCTCAAAAGATCGTCCTTGAACCTCATTATTTTAGACAATTACTGATAAGCCTCCAATTATCCCTTTCCAGGAAAGTTGTTGAGAAGGTGATTGAGCTGCAGAAAGGCCTCAGAGACAGTCCAACATACAGTGGCAAGATATAAGATGCAGGCAGGAACAGTGTACAGTGAACAGCAAAATCAAATACCTGGCATTGTGTACAAGAGCATCTGCAGAGTATAGGGGCTAGACCAGGGGTAGGCAACCTTGGCTCTTTTATGGCTCATGGACTTTAACTCCCAGAATTCCTGAGCCAGCATGGTTGTCTACCCTTGGGCTAGACTCTCCCAAGTGCAGATGAGAGATTTCACAGAAGATCATGGAGAATAAGAGTACTATGATCCTTTGGGATTTCCATGTGGGATACTTAGATAAACTTTTTGTGGTTTGTAAACATTGGTTACTCCAAAAAAGAAGAGCATGATGGATGTGTACAAACAGTCCTCAACTTATAACTACCATTGGGACCAAATTTCCATTGTTAAGCAAAGTAGTTGTTAAGTGAGTTATGCCCAGTTTTGTGATCTTTTTTTGCCACAGTTATTAAGTGAGTTTTTGAATGAATCATGTGGTCATTTATTTTTGTTATATTTATGTAGTGTATATTGGAGAGGTGATCCATTGAGAGCTGTATGCAACAAAATTTCATTTTAATGTATGCCAATTAGTGTACATTCAAAATGACAATGAAGTAATTATTCTATTCTATTCTAAGTCAGTTTGGAATTCTCTGCCTTGCATTTTTTTTAAAAACTGAATGAAGTTGGATCAAGCACTTTTCAGTGTGGTGACAGGTTTTTAATCTTAACAAATGATTTCACCAGACCAGAGATATTCCCACCTGGCTTTATTAGTATTTATTGAAATCTAATTTCTTTGGGAATCCACAAGTTAATTTTCAGAGATTCTTCCACAAGCCAAATTAGCCATTTGGGTCCTGGTAACTTTACTGCTCTAAAGTGTTTTTTCTGTTACAACCTCTAGCCTTTAAAGCTGAAGTGACTGTTATTTAAATTAGTCCTTCTAAAATGCTGGAAAATTGGTTGCATGAAGGGTTTCCCTCAGCTCCTAGTTGACAGTTGGAGACAGTTTGGACCCTCTCCCATCTATGCCCCTCCCTCAGGAATTCAAATGACAGGAGGGTCAAGGACAGAGTTTCTGAACCTCAGCAAATTTAGGATGCATAGACTTCAACTCCCAGAATTCCCCAACCTAACCCCCTTACCAGTTATTATGCCTGACTTCTGCCACACTGGTTGCAATTACCTCATCCCAAATAGGATCCTTTCTTCCTTGTTCCAGTTAGCCACCCTGTCTGCTTCTAATCCCTCTTCAAACTCAGAGGCAAATTGCTCTCCTTGCTCTTGTCTCTTAGGCTGGCAGCCAATGTAGTCTGACAGAACTTAATGTTTGTGACAGACAGCTGTTCACTCACTATAGTTTTAAGAAGAAAACATACTTCAGGTAAGGGGAAAAGAAAGTAGACATGATTTTAAAAAGACAGAACTTAACATTTTCTTTACTAAATGGAAGCATAAGACTGTTTTGCATGTAAGAGAGAAAAAGTAGTGCTTAAGAGAGAGTTTGTTGCTTTTAGTTTGATATATAATTTTAATACAGATCCACTGTTTGAGGTCTGGTATTATTGTAAATAATTGGTCACTCCATACAACAAATATAGTTGAGAACAACTCCTTAGGAGCTCAAATAGTGTGATATTCCCAATGAATCCTTGTTTTGTAAAAAGAACTTAATTGACTGGGTCTTTTTGAAATTGTGGCAATTCTGATATCTGTATGTATTTTCACATATGTTTTGCCACCAATTATAGCTTTTGAAATTGTTCATGAACAGTTGAAAGCCAGTGAGCTGACTTGTTAACATGGTGAAGAGTAGGCCAGATTCTATCTAAGATTAGCCACGGAATCTTACTGGATGGTTTTGGACAGTCCCCTTTCCCACAGAGCAGGGGTGTCTTCTAGGAATACAAATGAAATACACATCATCACATTTTGATACAAGTTTTGTGCCTGACTTCTAACATTGTATGCACATGTGTAAAAGACCAAGCTTGTAGCACAGTGCGTATTTCTTCATGTTGATAAAACCTCCTGATGCTTCCTAGCACAGGGTTGGGATTGGGAAAACTGAGGGACAGAGCACTAATGTGACACCTTGCAAAAGGAAGGAAATAAATACAGATCTTCAGGAATCTGTATGGCATTGGTTGTCATCTGGGAGATCCATTTTGGAGAACAATAGCAATCAAATTTAAAACATGTCATTCTGCATATTTATCTAAAGGCAACCTGTTCTGAAAAGAATGAGAATTATCTCTGAATAGATAAATTCATGTATGTCTTCCTTTCTTCCCATATTGTTCTTAAAGATGAGGCAATTTGCAAAAAGAGTAGCAACTCACAGCTGTTAAAAACAGGCTGTTACAAATTCATAGCATTCTGTGCTTTGTGTTTTAAAATTTTAAATGTTGTAACTGGCTTCACAGGCTTTTAGTTAAAAAGTATGAACATTCCTAAAGTAAATATAATTAAATCTTAAATATATCTTCTAGAGTAAAAAAGATTTGGTTTCTTTCATTCTTTTGCAAAAGTTGTAATAATGCAATTTGGAATTCGGAATGTAGGTAAATTGTTTTAGCAATTTAGATTTTCTGACACAAAGTATAAGCAGTTCAGGAATCAGCTTTAATTTTTTATAATATTATTACTACCACTACAACTGCTGTTCCCCATTACCTGTGAAAGATGAAAAAAAAGTCGTCTTCTGGAAATTACATGGACACAGCTGTATGATTTCCTTTTGATTTAGTTTATAGCCCTGGATTTTTTGTTGATTTGCCATTCAAGGACTAGCTGATGATGCTTGGGTTTGTTTGTTTTTTTTGAGGTCAGCTAAGCTTGGATATTTCAGCAATACAGCAGTCTGAAACATACCTTGGAAGAATTTCTTCCCAATGGTTTGTTGCTTATGTCAAACACCAAACACCATAATATAGAGTGCAAACAGTCACTCATGTGCTTGTGACCTCCCGTTTAGACTACTGCAACGCTCTCTACATGGGGCTGCCCTTGAGGACCACTTGAAGGCTTCAACTGGTGCAGAATGCGGCCGCGCGAGTTGTGATGGGGGCTTCCTGATACTCCCATGTAACACCTCTACTCCACGAGCTGCATTGGCTTCCGGTTGCCCTTCGGGTGAGATTCAAGGTGCTGGTGATGACCTATAAATCCCTTAATGGCTTGGGTCCAGGTTATCTGAGGGAACACCTGCTGCCGGCATCAAGCTCCCTTCGTCCCGGGCGTTCCCACAGGGAGCGCCTTCTCAGGATACCGCTGGTTAAGGAATGCCGGCGGGTTATTGCTAGGGGAAGAGCGTTCTCTGTGGGCGCGCCTGCCCTTTGGAATGATTTACCTGCGGAACTCCGGACCACCCCCGATCTGCGTTCATTTCGCCAGGACCTGAAAACTTGGCTTTTCGATCTATCTGGCCTGGACTGAAGGGGTTTTATTTATTTTATTTATTTATTTATTTATTAGTTTTTATAAACCGCCCTTCTCCCGAGGGACTCGGGGCGGTGTACAGAGGAAGGAATGTATACAGAATTGAACAATAAAAATAATAAAAAACAATAGTGAAAACAAACTGGGACCCCAATTAACGCTATCATGCCAGGCCGGACTGTTGGAACAGGAAAGTTTTTAAGTCGCGTCGGAAGGTACGGAGGTCGGGGGCCATCCGGATTTCAGTTGGTAAGCTGTTCCAGAGGGCTGGCGCACCCACTGAGAATGCCCTCCCCCTGGGGGCCACCAGCCGACATTCCTTTAGCTTTTTAAACATTGTTTTAATTGTTGGGCTTAATTAATTTAATTTATTTTAATTTATATTATCTTTTATATTGTATTTTACGCTGCCCTGTAAACCGCCCTGAGTCCTTCGGGAATAGGGAGGTATAGAAATTTAATTAAATAAATAAATAAATTAATTTTTTAATTAGCACACAAGGCAAGAGCACGGAATGGTGCTGGCCCCACGCAAAGGGCATACCATCCTTTTATACTCAGGTAGAAACAATGCCTAACTCTAAAATTTTCAAACTTTACATTCCAAATAAGCTACAACTTGATTTCTCTCTCTCTCTAATTACCACATCTTATTTCTTTAGCTAGAAGTGTAGCTTATTCTTGTCCTATTTGTTTACGTGCTGTCTGACTTTTCTATACAGGTGAGACAATAACTTCCCTTCTAAAATGGTGTCATTTTAGCTTTCTAACAACTCTTTTTTCAATAGTATTTACAAAAAAAAGTACCATATTTTCCGGCGTATAAGACGACTGGGCGTATAAGACGACCCCCTACTTTTCCTGTTAAATTATAGGGTTTGGGCTATACTCGCCGTATAAGACTACCCCACTGCATACAAAGTCTGCTTGGATTGGGTGGGTCAGCTCTCTCTCCCTGCCTGCCTGCCCAGCCCTCCCTGTCTCCAAGACTCAATTTTTTTAAAAAAAAATCCCATTTATATCCCGCCCTTCTCCGAAGACTCAGGGCAGCTTACAATCTAAAGCACAAATCAATGTGCTTAGCAATGTACAAAGTACACTTCCGGCATCCAGAGCCTGCCTGCGTTTCTTTAACCTCCACATGCTTCCGACTCTCGACAACTTCAACATTGTAAACCTTGCTGCTGTTAGTATCCTGGGTGACTCTTCTCCAAACCCCCTCTACCCCAACCCGGGTGAAAACGCTAACGTGCTCCCAGTGTGTGCCTATCCCTCTCCAACCAACTGCCCCCCATCCGTATCTGGCTCTAGCGGGCTCGTCCACACGTCCCAGGGCCGCCCTCCAGCAGTCCCCGGCTCTGGTCCATCTGACACCGACGGAAAACAGCCGGCCCTTGCCTCCAGCGCACAGGCTATAGCATGCAGTCCCGGCACAGGTCCGTCGGCAGGCAAGGGAACAGCTAGCATGTTTTGTAGTACCCAGGCTCCCTGTACAGCAAGGCAGACTGGGCTGTCCTCCTGAGTGCCTGCGGGGTCCTCAGCAAAGCCCTGCGATGCAGGCGCGTGCAAACGCCGTGAAGCAGCTGGTCGTCGGGTTTGCAGAGCCAGGAACCGGCGATCAGCTGATAGTCGGGCTTGCTGATTACGGGCGACCTCCTCCCTTGTTTGTCGGAGCGCCGGGTCATGGAGCGAGCTGTGTGCAGTGGAGGGGGGGTGAGTAGGTGAAGCAGGGCTTGTTTTTGGAATGAGACCCCCTGCGTAGTGTCGGGCCCGCAGGGCTCGACAACAGACAGCAATTTTGTGATTCTCTCCTCCTTCCTCCTCCCATCAATGAGCTGCCGAGGTTGCCTGCGTGTGTGTATGTGTGGAGGGGTGTTGCCTCTGGTTTTTCCTGTAACATCGGACAATAAAACTGCCCCTAACCCTAACACCCGGCGTATAAGACGACCCCCGACTTTTGAGAAGGTTTTCTTGGGTTAAAAAGTCATCTTATACGCCGGAAAATACGGTAAGGACTTTGGAATAGCCTTTATAGTCTACAGAGCAGAACATTACTGAAATTCTGCAAAGAGATCTCCCACATTTCGTATGCTCAGTGCTCGAGGTTCTATGAGGAAAAGTTGGGGAAAAAATCCCAAACTAGTCAGCAACAGGAAACATTTGGAAGCTGTTATTTCTGCCAAGAGATATGTTACAAAATGTTTACAAGCATGTGCAGAGTTCAAAGTAACTTCATAATAACTGTTTCATTATTTTGAACCTGCATGCATTCAAACTTTCAGTAAAATGTGGTGTTAAATATGCAGAAATATATGATCTGTAAGGTTGTGTTAGAATATTTTCACTTATTTATATTTTATATTTATATTTATTAGATTTTTATACCGCCCTTCTCCCGAAGGACTCAGGGTGGTGTACAGGGCAATAAATATTAAAATACAAAGTACAAAAGTTAAAAAGCAATTAAATAATTATGCCCAATATATACAATAGTTAAAACCATATTAAAACCCAACCCCCAAACCCATCAGACCAGGCCGGCTTAGACATTCACTGAAACATACAATTTGACCTAGGATGGGACTAACTTTAGAACACAGCTATAATGCACAAATAACTATTTTAAGATCAAATCTGGGTCATTAGAAGCAATATATTTTGTAAAGATATGAAATATTTCCACCATAAAATTCTCTGGAACTAGATTTGGAGATTTCATCTCCTGAGGCATCCACTGCAGGATGAATGCTAATCCAAAACAAAATTCAGTTAGCATTTGTCTCCTTAGAGAGAGGCAGAGGGAACTCTTTATTGGATGAGGTGACTAAGGGCTCCCTTCCCGCTTTGTTTACTCTTTGAAAGCCCAATGCACTTTACAGAAGCATTGGGTGTCCTCACTTGGTCATTCCCAAGAAACAAAGTTCCCTTTCTGGTGGACTTTCAGTGCTCAATTTAAACAGCAGCAGCAGCAACAACTAAGAGACTGTATAGTCCATCCAGGTTGTGAATTGTCCTTTTCATTTTTTTTCTTTATAACCCTTAGAAAAAAATACCAGACAAGAAAATTCTCCTGCTAAAGGAGCAATAGAATGGAACTGATTTTTGAGGATACACACATTATTATTTTTGATAGATGTACTCAGTGGTCTTAAAATCACTGGTCTCAAATTTTCTCATAACTTTTACCTTATTACAACAGAGAAAATAAAATAAGGAAACTCGGGACACAACCACATTAAAGATCTGCTAGTTACATTCTGATTTAAAATCACTATCCCAAATTGCAAAATATTCAGTATAGAATTACTGTTTTAATTGCTTAATGAAAAAAGTATGACAAAGTTAGCCTTTGCTAAGGAAAAGAAATGACATTAATTTCAGATGTGATAAGGATCTTGTAATCATTTTGAGTTTTTATTTGTTTTATTTACTTCCAGAAGAAAATATTGATAAAACAAAACCTGAAAAATGTCCCATATATAATTATGCTAGAAGACAAGGAATTCATTTAGGGACCCAGTAACTAGTTTTTGACTTGTGGAAGCCAAACAAGTAGGTTTTCAAATTGAAGGAAAATGTGTACTTCTAACTTTGTATTTTACATAAAAGTCATAATTTAGCAACATGATTCACTATTTTCTTATGTATTTTTATATTATATACAGTGACAATAGAAGCCATTAATTTCTCAATGGAACAATTACTTTAAAAGTTGGAGGAAAATTCAACAAAAATTAATTTGCTACACAAGCATTATATATTTTAAGTAAATATTTTATTAACTAATTGAAAAACAAAAATCTAAACCAAAACAACTTGCATTATGACAATTTGTTTTCATTTAAAAGATGTAAACCAGAAATCCTACACAAAATTTCTTAACACAGAATGACAGAAGAAACTGCTAACTGATTAAAATCTTTGTTTAAAAACAGATTAAATTAGTTAAAAAGGATGAACCTTGAATGTCAACTTCTTAAATCCTAATTTTACTGCTCAGTTTTTTAAAAGATCAAGTCTCTCCTCCCATTTATTGCTTGTTGCAGTGGAGAAACCTATCAGACCGTTAAGTACAGTAGCACGAACAGTCTGGTTGAACTTTGTCATTGGATGCATGATTTTGGAGTGTGCCAGGGTAACATTCAGCCTCTACCTTCATTTTTATGATAATTCCTAGTAAATTGTGGTGCAATAAACTCTTCAAGCCTGTCTTTCTAGTGAAAGCCATGAATCAATCAGCTGCAGGCTCTTTTTGGAGGTCTTTTCAATGTATAGCGATCATTTAGATTTGACATGCATTGTGAGACCTTAGCTTGGCTCCTCTCTATAGTCTGTCATTAATTCCAGCCTTTGCTATTCTGAAGTACAGTGAAGGATGACTGAGAAATCATTGCCCCTCTTCAGCTCTGTTATTGCACAAAATAGCAGTGCAATAATTTTTTGTCAATGTTTTACTCTAAAAGCTTTCTACGTCAGTCTTGAAAGGGAAGCAATAAAGCCCATTCAGTGGCATGAATAAAAATCCTTTGAGGTTTAGGCATAGGGTTTCTTTTCTTCAGCTGGTAATCAAATTGGAGCTAAAATGAAATTGAGTTTTCTTATGAAAATAGCCTTTGTTGCTGGGAAGGCTGGTAATTCATAAACAATAACCTGCTCTTTTGTGTGGATAATAATATATTCATGTTCTTTCAATAGGGTAAAAGCCAGACCTAGTGCATTATGGTACTGTAAAAAAATAGCAGAAGGAGCTTTGCTGGAATAATCTTCAAGACAAAATGTAGTGTTTGTGACTTGAAGCTCTCAGTTTCTCTTGGAAATTATACTTTGCTCTTATATATAAGCTGAGTTTTGATTTCTTTTTTCCCCTGCTTTTTAGTTGTTGATTTGTTGCTGCTGTACAATATTTGGTTAATTGTGGATAGTATCAAGCTGTGCTCATCTGCTGCTGCAAAAGCTGCTGCCAGCTGCGGGGAAACAGAGCCTGCTGCTAGAGGATGTATATTATTCACAGAAGCAGCCTCTCATCCCTGATTATCACTGAAGAGTTTCTGATTCTTCATCACTGTATACCTACACTATAGGCAATTGGACCACAAGATCACCCCAAGGTAGGCAAAATTCCTTCTTCTTCTTTATTTTATGTTGAGTCAAATAATCAGTGGGCATCAGAAACTGGGGAAAGTTCTATAGGTGAACTTGGAAGTGATGCTAAAGAAACCACAGTTGCAAAGAACCATGTACTACAGTGTAGGCATCTATTTACTTTACCAGAACTGGAAGAGGTTTTTAGGTTGATGGTCATGGTGTTGATTTTTAGAAGGACATGTATGCTATAACACTGAATTAATATTTATGTGGGGTGGGTTTTCATACATATTTGCAATGTGTTTATTATGTGGTCCTGCCTTTGAAGAGTTGGTTTCAATGTATTCTATCAGGCAATTGACAATAGTATATTCTTTGCGATATATTTTGTATATAGCTTGTAGTTTATGTTGTACTAAAATGTGCTTGAACCTCTTACTGTCATGACACACATTAATATATAATTGGAGAAAAAAGAGGTAACCCTGTCAAATACCACAAAGAAACCTGGCTGCCCAAAGTGAAAGCTGTTCTCTGCTTTAACATGGGAAAAAAGGAGATAAGAAGTTTTGATTGATTGAATATGTTTTAATTGTCCCAGAGGTTCTCATGTAAGAGAAATGTAAATCACTCAGCTGGAAATCTTAAGTTAATATGTTTATTAAAATATACACAGGTTGTTTTCAATCTTAGATAAAGGCACTAATCCTTTCATTATTTGGATGTGCTATTATATCAAAGATTTAAGTATAATTGGATTAATCTGTAGGCTTTGGTGGAAAACTGAATAAAATCTTTCAATTGCCTGAAAACAAACCTAAAGAAATGGTTACCCCATAGGGACTGCAATCTTATGAACAGACAGGAGATGATCAACTGATGTATTTCATCTCCCCTGCTCTAGTCACTAGCTTTCAAAATGAAGTGTCATGTCCATAGCAAAGATTTGTAAGTTCAGTTATGATGACATGGAAGGAGAACCTGGATATTCACAGTGATTTAAAAAAAATGTTTGCAAACTACATGTTAGTTACAAACACAGTTAAATAAAAGTATGTCTCTACAAAATATATTGCAGAATAGAGTTTGAAATCTACTCAGCAGTAGAATATTGGGTGTAAAGAATCAGAAATATCTATGTTCCACATTAAAAGTGCAACCTAGAAGTAATCTGTATTAAATTCAGTAATAATTACTTCTGAGTAGACCCTAGTATAAACTGTGCAGACATGGTGCTTAATTATTTATGCAATTCAGAGATGAAATTTATGCTTTGTAAAATAACTTTTAGGCACTGTGGTAGTTGCCAGTCATGGTAATGTATGCCATTATCCAATTAATATAAACCGGCATGGGTTTTGTGCATTTGTGATGTTTAACATACTTCTCTTTTTAACTGTGGTATACATGAGATAGTTCATGAACATTTGTGCTTGTTACTAATATAGATCAAAGTTTGGCAACTAGTGCCTTCCAGAGGTTACATAGCCTATTATATCAATCAGACCCAGTTAGCATGGGAATTATAATCCAAATATGGAGGACAATAAATTAGCTATCCCTTGATACACTACTAGTACTATTAATACAGAAAACATATGCTCTTTCACATCATGTTGCCTTCTTGATATTAATGGAATGTTTTCTCAAAACCACTGAAGCATTAGTTGTACTACCTCTGCTCCCTATGTGCTCCCCATGTAAGCAATTTCACAAATTAAGCAAAATGAGGGTGTAGAGTTCTGAGTAGAGAATATATTTTATGTTTCCATATAACAAGATATTCCTTTCATATAGAAAGCTAGCACAAAAAGGAAGAAGATACAGCAGAGGAATCCAGTCCAGAATGCTCTCATCTATTTTCTTTTTCTGTGTTAAATAAAAAACATTTCTGAAATTGGTGGAGCTTAATGTGATAGTGAAATTCAGAGATTCAGCCTAATGGTGGTAATGTGGGTTGTACCATTTCACAGAGCAGCTCTACACAGGGGAATCATCTTTTGGTGCTTTAGAACCAGAAAAGTTATATTGTGAACATTCCTTCAAAATATTTTATAAAGACAAAATAAAAATATATGGCGCAATTAAAAATATATCATACCTGCATAGTGAGCAAGAAACAAGCATAAAACCTTTTTCTGAAAATCATTCCTCCTATGCATACAAATTGTATTTGTATAGGTATCATATAAAAATTATACTACTAAAGTAGTATAGTCTATTTTACCATTATATTGCCACTCATGTAAAATTAACGTAAAACTAATTAACTTCAGTAGAGTTTTATTCTGAAAAATGCTGGACAGTTCAGTTTCAAATTATTTAAGTGTGATATTTTACAGCTGTTTAGGTCTTTCAAGTATTGCAACTATTCCTCAAACTTTAGTGAATTATACCTTTGAATTCTGGTGAAATCTTTTAAAAAGAGATAAACTTAATGGCTTCTGCATGATAAACATTTGTTTGAACAAAAAGCTAAATTAAAATATTTAGATTATATTTGAAAATGGAAAGAACTATAAGATTGATAAAATTGGTTGACATCTTTCATTGGAGCAGCTTCTATTGGCATAAACAGAAATTGTACAGAAATAGTGTGTTTTTTTTTAAAATCAACATGGCTTTGGATAATAGTTTAACTTAATGTTAAATGTAATATTTTAGTTTGGCATGAATTCTACCATATATTAATTTGTATCTTATATGGTATAATTTACTCATCATGATTATTTTGTAATCTGCTTTTCTCAGAACTGTTGTAGAAGTAACTAGAGAGAAGTAAAGAAAAAAGAAAAAATCCAAATGTTATACTACAATTATAATCCAATAATATTCTAATCATGGATATCTCAATATCATTGAAATCCGGTATAATTCTGAGATCAAAAAGTCTCTCCAAATTCCTTTCATATCAATAGGCTACTATTGGTTCATTTTTTCAGGAAGAAGGCCAGTAATTTCATGTTATTTGATTGAAATTGAGATAGGGTTCTGGCTCTCAAAATTTTACTGTGAAAGCATTATTGTATTTGATAGGCTCTGTATTCTAAATCAAAAGAAGAAAACAAAACAATGTGTTCAATTTATATTTAAGTACATTATATAGCTTGATATTTATTGGTATTTGACATTAAAACAGGACATATATTTTAAGGATTTGTTGGAAAATTGGAATGCAGGAAAGGCTCTCATTCTTTTAAGATAATACAGTGATTCCTTTATAGCAATGCCTATAACTTAAGGATAAATTACTTAAACTAAATTGGACTTCTTATGGATTCATAGCTGGCTGACTGGCCGTACTCAGTGTCTGGTCCTCAATGGAACTGCATCTACATGGAAGGAAGTGTGTAGTGGGGTGCCCCAGGGCTCTGTTCTGAGCCCAGTGCTCTTCAACTTCTTCATCAATGATTTGGACCAGGGGATAGATGGGGAACTCATCAAATTTGCAGACAACACCAAGCTG
Source organism: Vipera berus (assembly GCF_964194415.1). Lineage (NCBI taxonomy): Eukaryota > Metazoa > Chordata > Lepidosauria > Squamata > Viperidae > Vipera > Vipera berus. The sequence goes on along the minus strand of NC_138206.1, from coordinate 93,781,909 downwards.
ACAGGAATAGCCAACACTCAGGAAGATAGGCTTAAGATACAGGAGGACCTAGACAGACTTGAACACTGGGCGCTATCTAACAAAATGAAATTCAATGGTGAAAAAAGTAAGGTTCTACATTTAGGCAAGAAAAACCAAATCTACAGGTATAGTATAGGTGGTACCTTGCTCAATAGTAGTAACTTTGAGAGGGATCTCAGTGTCCTAGTGGACAATCACTTAAATATGAGCCAGCAGTGTGCTGCAGCTGCCAAAAAAGCCAACACAGTGCTAGGCTGCATTAACAGAGGGATAGAATCAAGATCACGTGAAGTATTAATACCACTTTACAATGCCTTGGTAAGGCCACACTTAGAATACTGCATCCAGTTTCGGTCACCACGATGTAAAAAAGAGGTTGAGACTCTAGGAAGAGCACTGAGAAGAGCAACAAAGATGATTAGGGGACTGGAGGCTAAAACATATAAGGAACGGCTGGTGGAATTGGGTATGTCTAGTTTAATGAAGAGAAGGGCGTGAGGTGACATGATAGCAGTGTTCCAATATCTCAGGGGCTGCCACATAGAAGAGGGAATCAATCTATTCTCCCAAGCACCTGAAGGCAGGACAAGAAGCAACGGATGGAAACTAATCAAGGACAGAAGCAACCTAGGACTAAGGAGAAACTTCCTGACAGTTAGAACAATTAACCAGTGGAACAACCTGCCTTCAGAAGCTGTGAATGCTCCAACACTGGAAGTTTTTAAGAAAAGATTGGACAGCCATTTGTCCGAAATGGTATAGAGTTTCCTGCCTTAGCAGGGGGTTGGACTAGATGACCTCCAAGGTCCCTTCCAACTTCTTCTTCTTCTTCTTCTTCTTCTTCTTCTTCTTCTTCTTCTTCTTCTTCTTCTTCTTCTTCTTCTTCTTCTTCTTCTTCTTCTTCTTCTTCTTCTTCTTCTTCTTCTTCTTCTTCTTATTATTATTATTATTATTATTATTATTATTATTATTATTATTATTATTATTATTATTATTAAGTTTAATCCACTTGCACTGGTTTATGTTTACATGTTTGATGACAAACAACCTTATGCCTTCAGAAGCTGTGAATGCTCCAACACTGGAAGTTTTTAAGAAAAGATTGGACAGCCATTTGTCCAAAATGGTATAGAGTTTCCTGCTTGAGCAGGGGGTTGGACTAGATGACTTTCAAAGTTCCTTCCAACTACTACTACTACTACTACTACTACTACTACTACTACTACTATTATTATTATTATTATTATTATTATTATTATTATTATTATTATTATTATTATTATTATTATTATTATGGCACATTGTGAAATGTTGCAAAAGTATATGTAATCCTAGAAACTGAGCTGTCTTCAGTGAGAAAGACTACTATCTATCCAAGTTATCCAGTCTGGCCTAGCTCTTTCCCATTCCATCCTTTGAATGCTAGCCTCAAGCTTAAATTATCCAAATGCAAAATATATGGCAAACTCTAAAGCACTGGTAGAAAACTATGAACAAACCCGAACAGTGTTTTAGCCACATATTGCACATGCTTATCTGATAATGTCCCACTGAATTACAGTAAGTGGAACCAACGTCCATAAAACTTTGTTGTCTAAGAAAGGGACAAGATAGCATCACTTCAATCCCCATATAAGATAAACGCTTCCTAGGTTGGAAACTGAACATTTCTATACTCCTGATGACTAGAAGGACTTCTATCCCACTAGAAGTCAGTGGATTAGTTTAGAGGACAAAAAGGGAGGCTATATGTTTTGCATATATCTTTCCTTCAACATGTAATGTGACTTCCTCATCATTCCTAATGGCGTCTGCATTTCAAACAAATTTTGCAGTACAGCATGGATACCTTGAGCTAGTTGCTTTTCATCCACTGCTTTCATGCAGAATCTAGCCTACAACTTAAAGAGTGTGATATATCAAAGTATATCAGCTCTGCAAGTTTTTAGAGTATTGGTGGCTCAGTGGGTTAGGACACTGAGCTTGTCAGATCGGTAGTTTGGCGGGTCGAATCCTGAGTGCCGCATAGCAGAGTGAGTGCCTGTTACTCATCCCAGCTTCTGCCAACCTAGCAGTTCGAAAGCACATAAAAATGCAAGTAGAAAAATAGGGACCACTACGGTGGGAAGGTAACAGCATTCCGTTCGCCTTTGGCGTCTAGTCATGCCGGCTATATGATCATGGAGACGTCCTCGGACAAATGCTGGCTCTTCAGCTTTGAAATGGAGATGAGCACAGGCCCCTAGAGTTGGAAACGACTAGCACGCATGTGTGGGGGAACCTTTACCTTTACCTTTACTGTTTTCTAGAGTTTACTATGAAATCAGAAGTAAAATTCTATATGAAGAAAATCTAATACAAATATATTTTCATAGATAGTTAAGTGTTATGGAAAAGTCATGGCTGGCCATATTGTAAATGTGATATTTATGTTATGTATTTCTATACATGCATAATAAAAACATGTATTTATGTAGTTTTAAGTCATTGACTAGGGAAGAGATTGTGGAATTATAGATATACTTCCTTAAAGGAAGTCTGTCTCTGGGAGGTATGGCAAACTTTCAGAATTGATGTGCCAAAGACAAAGGAACTAGTGAGTAAGACCTGTTCCTTGGAGCCTGTCTGAATAAGGAAATGAGGGATTGCATGCATGTGCTCTGAACAGCAATTCCTCTGAAGAGATTACAGGACTGTGATTTTCTACAGGTTTGAGTGCTAGAAAATAATGAACAGCTATCTTGCTAGGAAATGAAGTGAGTCTTTTAAAGAACACAATGTTTACAAATCTCACTTTCTAATTGCTTTCAGAAATTGCCTAAACTATTTTAAAACTATCAGAGAACTTTGAATGACAACTTTGAAAGTCTTTACTGAGTTTTTTCTTAACAAAAGAAAAAATAAATATAAGCTTACGAAGTTAAAAATTGAAATAAACAGCAAAAAGCTAAATAAGATTCTCATCTAAGAAAGTTATAAATGGATTAAGAATCTAAATAATATTGATATGGAATATTGGAGTATTGATTTTTACTATAAAAGTTTGGTATTAATTATAAAATAAACAGCTTCTTATGGGAAATAGATTTATTGTGACTATCCTGACTATTATAAGTCATAACAAAGATAAATGTAATTTTACTGGATAGGCAAGAAAACTGGGTTAAGTTTTAAAAATTAAAATGGAAATACAAATGATAAACCAAGAGAATGATTTGAAAAACGTTTTCTTACTGGATCTACAAAAGAGGCTTGTTAAAGCCTTAAATAAATCTATCCAATTGGATAAAGAAGAATTGAAGAGAAATAAAATTCCACAACAATATTTGACTGATTAATCTTAATAAAGATTAAGACAAAAAAGATTAAAGACTAGAGACTAAAAAGGAGTATAAAGTTGATTTATATGATTAAGGTTATCATTTTTGCATAGTTCTGGTAACCCTTTATGGACTTTTTGCTGACTAAGATTGAAAAGTTGTTTTTATGGATTTTCTTATAGAGAAGGGATGGGACGTGGGGTGAAGATATATCTCTTTGTGACCTTATGGGGATGAAGGTTTATTAATTTTTTTATGTTTGTGATGAAAGTTAGAAGTCACTATTTTATATACTTCTCTTTTTCTTTAATCTTTTCTTTTTCATCTTTTTCCTTTTTCCTGCATTTTTTGATTTTTCCACTTTTTTCTGTTTTTCTAAGTTTAGTTTGTGATAGTTTTTATTATTTTAATTTAAATTGTTGATAATAATTATATTAACAAACACAAAACCTCTTCAATAATCCATAAAATTGCTTTTGCCTGTTCAGATAAACATTATGTTGATATGTGATACTTGCATTTGTTTCTTATCCTATGAATACGCAAAATGCCAAATTGTTACTTTAAGTGGGATAGGAATGGGGAGAATGACTATTCTGTAAAATTGATGTTCCTTTAATTTGCCAATATGTAAATAAATGCAAAACGTTTATTGAGTGAGTGGAGAAATATGTAGAGTAGGTCTCATGGCCAATGGTAAAGGATATTGGCAATTTTAGTTTAGCATTCCTGGAGGTTCTTATTGTTGTTCACCAGTGGTAGAAGTATGTTGTCCTAAATGGACAACAATTGTTCCTTTCAAATATTATACTCCATATTAGTTGGAGAGATCCAGATGATTGCATTGCTAATGAAGAAGATCAAACTGTATTGATCTCTGGATAGGTTTGAATGAGGCCACAAAATTACAGTTATTTCATTTGGGAGGGAAAAAGAAAATAAATTAGGGACAAATTAAGGAATAATTGTTTGGTTAGTAAATCAGTTTGGAGAGGAATTGAGAGTATTTGATTTAGGGTAGGTGGGTGATAAATACTAGTAGGAAAACTCATTGATGCCAGTGAATTAACTTGATTTTTAGAGCAAGTGTTAACCTTTGGTTTGCAATCAGTTATTATTTTTTTCTAGTTGCATAACTAATCAAAAGGTTTGTAAAAGTAATTTGTAGTCTAAAAGTTGGGTCTACAAAGGTGCAGGGAGATTGGGCTGCAAATGCTGATTAGTCCTACTTCTGTTTCCCTGATATGTGCCTTGCTAATTTTTCAGGCTCACATTTATTTATTTGGGAAATTTATATGGCTGCCTACTTGCTAACAATGACTCTAGGAGGCTCACAAACAGCAATACATATCAAATCTCCTTCGTTCAGCTAGCAAAGCTAAAGAAAATTCTTCATGCCACATTCAGAAAATGATTTTTTATTTCTCAAATTGTTAGAATTATCTGTAGTTAAATGTTTTGTCTCACACATATTGCTGACTTTAAATGCTAATAAATGCTTCAGGCTGCTTTTTTCAAGTAACTGCTGATGAAACTCATCTGGCTGAAATACACAGCTTATTAAATATAATTAATGTACATGACTTTGATTTAGTATTTACCATCTGCAGGGATATTTGGGTTGACTTAGATAATGATGGTAAGGCCTATGGCTTATTCAGTTCTTTCCTTCAGTAGCACACTGAAAATGAATAATGAGTCCCAGTTTGACTAGCTCAAGTTCCTAAATTTTAGAAGGGCAGGGATGCAAAAAAACTTATTACAAGAGCTTAAAAAGGGTCCTAATCAAGACATGAGTAAGTATAGTGAAAGATAGAACATGAACTATACTGTGGGTTATAGATTGATTGCTTTCAAAATAAGGCAGGTGAGGCTCTGTAGCTGATTCTTTAGCAATCTAACCAGAAAAAAAACCCAAAGTCAAAAAAGTTATCCATCTAGGCATTGATATTCTAAAATCTTTACAGTATCTTCAGTATTTACAGTTTTTCTACCTTAGCTACAAAATCAGAAGGATGGATGAAAGCATCTCTGGACTTGACTGAATATTGTAAAACTACCTCCCTATTTAGGCCAGATCTAAGGAGAAAGCTGGATGGAGCTATAGCTGTGAGAAGTTGCATTTCTAGATATCCTTGACAGGTAGACTTACAGCAGCAACAGTTCTTTTAGTTGTCAGTTTATAATGCAAGCCAAGTGGCAGCAATTGCTATCTTGAAAACTAGATATTCAGGGACAAGAATTATTTGTAAATGATAGATAGATATGTATGTACAGTATATGTATATGTATATGTATATGTATATGTATATGTATATGTATATGTATGTACTGTAGGTATGTATGTGATCCTTGGTGGTACAGTGGTTGGAATGCAGTGTTGTAGGCTAACTTTGCCTACAGTCTGGAGTTCAATCCTGATAGGCTCAAGCTTGACCCGGCCTTTCATCCTTCTGAGGTTAGTAAAATGAAGAGCCAGATTGTGACATTGTAAACCGGTTCAATTCAACATATTTTCCTTGCCTCAACTTACAACTACAACTGAGACCAGGTTAAGCAAGGCAGTTGTTGAGTGAGTTTTTATATCATTTTATGACCTTTTTGCCACAGTTGTTAAATGAATCACTGCAACTGAAGTGAATCATGCAGTCATTAAGTGAATCTGGCTTTCCCCATTGACTTTGTTTGTTGGAACTCATCTTGGAAGGCAACAAATGATGATCACATGACCTTGGGACAGTGCAATTGTCATAAATACATGCCAGTTGCCAAGCACCTGAATTTTGATCATGTGACCATGAGGATGCTACAGTGTTTATAAATGTGAAAAATGGTCATGTCACTTTTTCCAGTGACATTGTAACTTCAAATGATCACTGAACAAATGGATTTAAGTCAAGGACTACTTATACTTCATTTACATGGAACATCAGAACTGCGAAAATATAGAAGTGAAATATGAAAGACAATATATATAGCAATTTCATTTCTGAATAAAACAGTAGCATAATGAGATTTACAACATATAAATAAATAAAAATATATTTTCACTCATGGAGTCTTTCCCAAGCTCTAAGTTTGTTGAAATTAGCTCTTTTAAAGTCTAAAACACTAGTTTGATTTTTTTTGTTCTATTGTGTCTGCATTATATTGAATTCCAAAATAGTGATGGAGTACCCCTCACTGGATATTTTTAGATGGGCTACATGGATACTTATAAAGAATGGTTTGTTGAATTCCTAAACTGAGTAGAGGGCTAGACAAGGCTTATAATCTCTTTTCCAACAGCTACATTCTGTTATCTAGAATTGTTGAAGAATGGTGAGCCATTAAATCTAGACTGGTATTGCAAAGATTTTTTTCTCAAATGCTTTTTTAGGAAACAGATATGCATATACATTGACTATCATATGTTGTATCAAGTGTGAACTTTTCTATATACTTGCACAAATTTCTGTATGGACACTCTCCATGCATTGAAGGCCATGTCAACAGCATTTTCACGTTGTAACAAGAAACCAAAAAACAGAACCTGTCTTTTATTAGTTTTGTGAAGATAAATCTTTTAATCTACCAGGAGTGAGTAAAAGCTAGACATTCATTTATTCATTGCTTATCAACAGAAAGCAGCCTCATTTAAAAATGGGTAATTTAATTACTGTCTTATATATATGTTTTTTTAATGAATTGTACCTTTATGGATACATAAATATAGTTTTAATGATCAAAGAACAGATATAGCTTACTTTGCCAGACTGTTGAATATCTACATTAAATAATGTAAATATTTTATTTATAAAATGTATATCCCACTCAATTCAATAACTTCTTAATAGTGAATGTTGTCTAATTTATATGCTTAGTATGCTCCTGCACAGGATAGTTTAATGGAGGTGATGTTATGAGCTTTCTAAAAAGCCATAACTAATCTGGACACAATGATTAGTTATATTTGCCTTGGCTTGCCAACTCTGATGACCACAAACTGATTATGACTTTCTCAATGGGCACATTTGAAAGGAAGAAAATTTTCAAGATTCTTGGACTTAGAACAGATGCCTTCATGTTGTCAGAGCATGATCTTGCCTGACAAAACTTCTTAGTGGGAAATTTATGATCTTAGCAAGATGGAAATCTAATGAAATGTGCCTTATTGAGGTCAACAGTTACATCTTAAAATAAGGGTTAATGTCAGAAAGGTTCTTGAAGCTTTCCAACTTTTTTAGATTTGTATCTTGATATGATATGGCAAGGAAAATATGTTGAATAAACAGTAATGCTTTCAATGTCTACAAGACATTTTAAAATATTTTAAAATCTCATTGATAGAACTACATATTTTATTCATGAATTTTTTGAAATAGAAAATGCTTCATTAGGTTTATTACACATTTATGATAGAATAAGACTACAAAACTATTACAGCATGGACTAATAGTTTACCCAGAACATTTTAAAGTGATATAGGGACAATTCCCCCTTCCAATCCTACATTTCCCATTTAATTATTTATCTTTCCTTTCAGGAACAGAAGTTACATGCCCAGTTCTTTTTTATTTTACCTGTACAAGAATTCTGGGAGATGGTTTCGGAGATATTGACTTTCTCAAACATTATTATTAATTTACATGGTGGAAGGGTTGGGGCTGTGGAATTGTCTAGCACTCACTCTTCTTAATATCTTACTTATTCCTACACAGATTTTATACTTCATGTTATTTCAGCCTGTGGCATTGAGCCCTCCAAGCTGATAGTGTTTTCTTGTGCCAGAACCCAGATCTATTTGGACACTCCTTATGAGTAGCTAGGTACTTCTTTGATGCCCTGAACCAGACTAGAACAATGTCAGCTGACTAATAATATCTGGAATCAAAAAGAACCTTGTATTTATGGACTATACTAAATTCATATTAATAACGTTTAAATTCTTCCCTATTGGCTGAAATAGTGAAAAGAAGTGCTTAATGTCCACAAGGAGAATGGAGTAATATCTACAGCAGTAAAAAAGAGTAACCAGAAGTACATGTTAGACTTATATGTGCAAACAGGACCAGCATTCTGGGTTCATGGCTGGCTGAGAAAATTGTTGCCTGAGTGCTACACAATTGATCACAGAGACCACTAAGAGTAAGCTGGAAAGGGCATTATATGATGCTACACTTGTGTTCAAAGATGGTATTAGTACACTCAGGTAAATCAGAAATAAAACTCTTATTACAGGAGATTATCATACCCAAATTTCATAAAGCACATCATACGCAAAAAGATAGAAACTGAATGGGTCAGATGGAAGCTGAAGGATCTTTTTTTCAAATTTTGATTGGAGCCCATGATCTAAATCTTTGTTTCCAATGGCTAAAAACCCAGAACTGTCAGTGTTTATGATGATTTAAAGTTATCATCCATCCTTCATTATACCCCTGGACAATATCCCTGCCTAGAATTGAGAACATCTTTGCTAATTTTCCTTCAAACATTTTAGCAAAATAGACCTAGCAGAGATTTATTTATGGATGGAAATGGAAGAAGTTTCCAAGATATTTCTCATAAGTACATATAAAAGTTTATATAATTTATACAAACTTTCTTTTGAAATAGCATCTGCACTAGTGCTTTGGCAGAGAGCCATGGACCAAATGCCACATGTTGTTCAAGCATTCAGTGCTATTTGGATGATATCACTGTCATTAGCAAAATGATGTTGTACGTTTGCAAGATATTAGTTATTGGTACAAAAGGGCTTCAATCTTGTTGCAATGTATATTCTTTAAAATTAATATTGCATACTGTGTTCACACCACTGATACAAGTCTTTTGTAGGAAAAATTCATGCAGTTTTATATTCCACTGACAAAGAAGTCTCACAAGTATATCTTTTATGCATGTATTAATTAGTACAACAGATTTAGGAATTGGGCTGTGGGATTAAGGGTATTATTGTGGTGATGGCTAGGGAGAAATAGATGGGAGGCAGAAGAGGCAGGATACATTTGGTGACACACCCCCTCCATGTCAAAAGCCAGTGTTGAGTTCTAGTCCTCCCTGCACTCAACCATATTTCCCATTCATTCAGTGAACTTCCAAACACCCTGAGTTTCTGCTGATGCTGTTAAAAGCCAGGTCAGTGTGTAATAAGGCCTCCCTCATCCATGTTGCTATCAACTTACTTTACAGAATTGCTGAGGGAGATGAAACAAGAGAAGAAATATCTAGAGTGCTGCTAGGGGACAACAAGGAGTGAATCTGTGTGAGCATGTTAGAACTGCTACTAAGGCCTTATCTGGTGGTGGTAACGGTAGTGAAATGTCATAATTTCTCTGCCATTATTGTATTATTGCATCGATAGTTGCCTAGAGCCCTATTTAAGATAATCTGAGCTCTTCTTGGAAGGGTTGCTTTGAAGGTTCATTTACAGGATTGCTGTGAGAAATATGCCAAGTATCTGTCAAAGTTACTTGGATTTCTTCCACACTGGATTTTAGCCTTGAGCTAGGTCGCATGGAGGGGACTGAGGCTCAGATGAGTCTGGTTAGCTGAGAGGAGTTTCAACCTGTAATTGCTGATGAAGTAGACAGGGTTCTTTAGATTATTAATTTGACCACCTGTATATTAGCCTTGTGGGTGGCTAAGCCTTCTGGGAGTGATGTGGATGGGTTCTGGCAGTGGTTAATTCTTGTTTGAGAGAGAGAACCATTCCAGTGTCACTTAAAGAGACATCTCCAGAGCCAACTGTACTGAACCATTCTCCAGCATGACGAGTGGAGAATCCACAGATGGGCAGAAAGGCAAGATCAACCCATCTGTGGATTCTCCATCGTCATGCTGAGAAAAGGCGTTCAGGTAAGACAACGCCCCTTTTTATCCAGTCTCCAACTTTCTTTTGTGTTTCTGTTTTTCTTTCCCTCTCATTAAAATAAACAAAACTGTATAATTTAATGAACTGTGTGGTAGGATGTAGGATCTTTTATACCTTGCAGTTTGGTGAGTATTCAACCATTTCTGTTTTCTCAGATTTTCAGTTTACTGAAGGTTGATTATCATTTCTTTTGGAACAATTGCAGGTATTTTAGAAAAACTTTTCTGTGCCCTAAACTAGGCTTTCTTCTGTGTGCTACTCATGCTATTTCTCTCCAGTCCTATATCTTGTAATCTGCAGCTGATCAATGCTCATTTCTTAATATTATGTGTTTTATTTATTTGTTTGCCATCCATCTCATCTTGGAGTGATTCTAGGCAGCTTACAACATTAAATTTGTAATTTATGTACATAATATTATGTATGAAGATATTCTTTTGCTGGATTTTAAGATTTTTTTTATGAGATTTGATAAAAATATTCAAAATCAGAATACAGATAGTCCTCGATTTACAACAGTTCATTTAGTGACTGTTCAAAGTTACAACAACACTGAAAACAGTGGCTTATGACCATTTTTCGCATAACCTTTGCAGCTCAAAATTCAGATGCTTGGCAACTGGTTCATACTTATGACCTTGGCTTTGTCCCAAGGTCATGTGTTCACCTTTTGACAAGCAAAATTAATGGGAAGCCAGATTCACTTAACAATCATGTTGCTAATTTAACAACTGCAGTGATTCCCTTAACAACTGTGACAAGAAATCACAAAATGTGATTTATGACCATTTTTACACTTACAACCATTGTATCATCTCCATGGTCACATGATCAAAATTCAGATGCTTGGCAAGTGGTTCATGTTTATGACAGTTGTAGGGTCATGTGATCACCTTTTGTGACCTTCTGACAAGCAAAGTCAATGGAGAATCCAGATTAACTTAACAACCATATTACTAATTTAATAAATGCAATGATTCACTTAACAACTGTGTCAAGAAAAGTTGTAAAATGGGGCAAACTCACTTAACAAATGTTTCACTTAGCAACATAAATTTTGGGCTCAATTGTGGTCATAACCCGAGGACTACCTGTATACATTTCAGAATTGCCTGTCTTTACTGAACTTATTTGTCTTAACCACGATAAGTAAATTTTTCAATTATGGTAATTTTGTTTCATTTGCCCAATTAAAATTTAAAATTATTTTATTTAAGAAAACAAATGTCAAAGTGGTCTAAATATGTTGCTTTGCTGGCAGAGGAAAAATGAGATAGAAATCCTGACATCTTCCAATTCTTTTCCATTTTTAAAACATCAGTGTTTTATTGCTACTGATTCTATGATTATAGATCCTTTGGGACAAAAAGCTTTTAGAAAGGCTGTTTGCCTAGGTTTTCAGTCTATAGACACTTTAAACAGGAAATGTGCAAGGTGGGAAGCTTCATATTAAGCCCATTGTATGATACGTTCACAATTATTATTTTTAGTTAACTCAGTATTTACATTTATATCTTAATTGAATTGAATCAAATTCTTTATTGGCCAAGTGTGGTTGGACACACAAGGAATTTGTCCTGATGCATAAGCTCTTGGTGTACATACAAGCAATAGTGATAAATCATTATAATCAACATAAAAATACATTCATAATAAATCATAAGATACAACACATTCATCATAAATCATAATATGCAACACAGTGATAGGATACTAGCTAAGCAAGCAACATAAATCATACTAGGATTTAAATAAGACAATATAAATTGTAAGATACAAGCAACAAAGTTATAGTCTTAAGAAAACAAGGATAGGTAATAGGAAAGATGAGGAGAATAATAGTAATATAGCTTTACTAAGTAGTTTGACAGTGTTGTAGGAATTAGTTTTTTAGCAGAATGATGGTAGAACAGGAGAGTTTCTCCTAAAAGCTACAACCATTTCTTCAGTTTTGAGTGTGTTCAGTTCAGGATTGTTCTGGCTACCCTACAAGGCTAATTGTTCAACCTCCCATCTATATGCAGATTTGTCATTGTCTCAAACAAGACCAATCACTGTTGTATCATCTGCAAACTTCAGTACTTTAACAGAGAGATCTTTTGAGATGCAGTCATTGGTATATAAAGAGAAGAGAAGTGGAGAGAGCAGGCAGCTCTGTGGGGGCCCTGTGCTAATTGTACAGGTATCTGTACCATTTTGCCAAGCTTTATTTGCTGCTTCCTGTCTGTTAGAAAGCTTATGATCCCCTTACAGGTGTGGTCAGGCACAGCTAGCGGATTTAGTTTAGTGAGAAGAATATCTGGAATGTTGGTATTGAATGACGAACTGAAGTCTACAAAAAGGACCCTGGCATAGGTCTTTGGAGATTCAAAATATAGTAGTAGTAGGTTGTAGTGCAGAGCCATATTAACAGCATCATCTGCTGATCTATTTGCTTGGTAGGCAAATTGCAAGGGGACTAACAGTGGATCTGTGATGGTTTTCAGGTGGGTCAGTACTAACCTTTCAAAGGTTTTCATAACTACAGATGTCAGACCAACCGGTCTGTAGTTATTCAGTTTTTTGATGGAGGGTATTATATACTGGGTTCTGTGCTTGATTGAAGAGACAAGGTGAGTGAGTTCAGCAAGAATTGTTCTTTATTTGCCTTCAGGAACTGAACTGAGAAACAGGGCTGCAAATGCAGCTATTTATACCCTGGCCCCTAGGTGGCGGCCAATAGGTTTAAAGCAACCTATTGCTGCCCTAGAAGCAGCCAATGGCAGCGCTGGAGACGGGTTGTCTGAGGAGCTGGGAGCTGTTAGCCAGCTTCCCTGCTTAAGCAACCTTCCAGCAATTAATACATTACACCCCTCCCCCCTAGAATGTACACACATTATAGTAGCAAAAGGAATGATTACAGCAATTACAGAGTTAACAGAGATACAAAAGTAGTATGCAAAAGTACACGTTGTTCCATATTTTGCTAATACAGAGGCTCTCCTGGCTAGCAGCAATTCAATGACACATACAACATTATAGCTCAGTTATTTTGGAACAAAATCCTGTAAATACGCAGGAGGCTTCTGAACCCTCATGGAACACCTGGGAGAGCCGGGCATTCCCCGGTCTACCAGCTTGCCTGCCGGGCTGGGTAGACCAGGGTCCATGAGTTCGAGCGAGTCTGGCTGACTCGGAATTCTCTGGCTGGCCATTCCAGGTCGGCCCACCCCAGAGTCTAATCCTTCCGCAAAGTTAGCACAGCGGCTGTAGTGTTCTGGTTGACTTTCTCAATCAGGGGCCCCATGTTGCACTCCCGGGTTTTGCCCCTCTACGGCCCCCTCCCTGTTGCTCTGACTGCTTGGGACCTCAGAGCATATGGATTGTTCAGCCTGGCTGCCAGTTTGAGGTCCATGGATGGGACCTAGGATGAAGTCCTCATTTTGTGGCCATTCTGGAAAACGCTTCCTAAGCTGATCTATGTGGCGACAAATGACTTGCCCGCCTTCTAGGCCCACTTTGTATGAGAGAGGGCCCGACAATTTGGTGATTTTCCCTGGCACCCACAAGTTCCCATGCCCATAGTTCCAGGCCCACACCCCATCACCCACTTGCAACCCCCTTGGGGGTCTTGGGCGAGAGGCCTCTGCTGCCACCCAGTCTGGGTGCAACCTGTCCAGTTTCGTGATTAGTTGCCTCCCCCAGCGCAGCTCTGCTGTGCTTTTGCCCGTTGCCGTGCATGGTGTGGAATGTTGGCAGAGCAAAAAGTCGGCCAGTCTGTGGTGCCAGTCCCCAGTCACTATGCGCTTCAGTGATTCTTTTGTGGTGCGCAGCATTCGTTCAGCTTGCCCATTACTAGATGGATGAAATGTTGCAAGCCTAATGAGGTTTGCCCTCAGGAAAGCCTGAAATTCTGCCGCAGTGAATTGGACCCCATTATCGGACACTACGACGTCTGGTAGCCCATGCGTTGCAAAGAGTTTCCTAAGCACCTGGATGGTCCTAGCAGTAGTCATATTTGCGATTGGTATAACTTCCAGCCATTTAGAGTTGCTGTTGACCACTATAAGAAATAGCTGTCCCTGAAAGGGCCCAGTGAAGTCTATATGAATCCTCGACCAGGGTATGTGTGTCTCCTCCCATCTATGAACAGGAGCATGCGGCATTTCAGGCCTAGACTGCTGACACATGTAACACCCGTGTACTTGAGCTTCAATGGCTTTATCTAATCCTGGCCACCATAAATAGCTTCGTGCCAAAGCTTTCATGCGAACAACACCCAGGTGGCCTTCATGAAGCAATTGCAATACCCTGTCCCTCAATGAGGTGGGAACAATGACCCTGTTCCCCCATAGAATACAACCCTTATTAGCTGAGAGCTCGTGTCTCCATGTGAAGTAGCTCTGGAACTCAGGTCCAGGGCTTTTTTCTAGCCTCTGTGTGTGCACCCAAGATAGCACTCTGCTTAGAGTCTTGTCTGCCGCCGTTTCTGCAGCTATGTCCCCCGTGTGGAGGGAAACTCCGACAAGTCCTGAATGGACAAAATGTGGGCTGCTGGGGCTGGATCTGGCTTGATTTGAGGCAGTGGAAGCCTGCTCAGGCCATCTGTATGGCCCATATCCTTGCTGGGTTTGTGAATTAGCTTAAAGCTGTATGCCGATAAAAATGGACCATCTTAACATTCTAGGGGATAAGATGTGGGGTGTCTGTCTGTCTGTAGTGAACAACCCCAATAGCGGTTTATGGTCTGTGAAGACTGTGAAGTCCCTGCCATACAAGTAGTCATGGAATTTTTTTACTTCAGCTACTATGGCCAATGCCTCCTTATCAATTTGTGCATAATTTTTGGCGAAGGTTGTTGAGAGTGTGGTGGCGCATCAGCTTCCTCTGTTCCTGGAGGAAACTGATTATCTGGACCCGTACCAATCAGGTTTCAGGCCCGAGTACAGCACGGAGACGGCATTGGTCGCGCTGATGAATGATCTCTGGCGGGCTCGGGACAGGGGCTGCTCCTCTGTCCTAGTCCTTTTAGATCTCTCAGCGGCTTTTGATACCATCGACCATGGTATCCTGCTGCGACGTCTTGGGGGGTTGGGAGTGGGGGGCACTGTTTTATGGTGGTTCTCCTCCTACCTCCTGGGCCGTTCGCAGTCGGTGTTGACGGGAGGGCAGAGGTCCGCCCCGAGGCCTCTCGTTTGTGGAGTTCCTCAGGGGTCGGTCCTCTCTCCCCTTCTGTTCAACATCTATATGAAGCTGCTGGGTGAGATCATTTGTGGCTTCGGGGTGGGGTATCAT
This sequence comes from Vipera berus, assembly GCF_964194415.1. Taxonomy (NCBI): domain Eukaryota; kingdom Metazoa; phylum Chordata; class Lepidosauria; order Squamata; family Viperidae; genus Vipera; species Vipera berus. Next base: position 93,766,438 of record NC_138206.1, on the reverse strand, counting down.
CAGTACGCTGATGATACCCAACTTTTTCTTTCCACCCCGAACCAACTCAGTGATGCCCTCGACGTGATGTCCCGTTGCCTGGAGGCAGTTCAGGTCTGGATGGGGAGAAACAGGCTCCAAATCAATCCGGCCAAGACTGAGTGGCTGTGCATACCGGCATCTCGGGAAAACCAGTTTTGTCCATCGTTAACTATGGGGGGTGAGGTGTTACCCCCCGTTGATAGGGCTCGCAACTTGGGTGTCCTCTTGGATTCACAGCTCAGTTTAGAAGATCATATAGGAGCCGTGACCAGGGGGGCTTTTGCCCAGGTTTGCCTGGTACGCCAGTTGCGACCCTATCTGGACCGAGATGCCCTACGCACAGTCACTCATGTGCTCGTGACCTCCCATTTAGACTACTGCAACGCTCTCTACATGGGGCTGCCCTTGAGGACCACTCGGAGGCTTCAACTGGTGCAGAATGCGGCCGCACGAGTTGTGATGGGGGCTTCCCGATACTCCCATGTAACACCTCTACTCCGTGAGCTGCATTGGCTTCCGGTTGCCCTTCGGGTGAGATTCAAGGTGCTGGTGATGACCTATAAAGCCCTTAATGGCTTGGGTCTTGGTTATCTGAGGGAACACCTGCTGCCGGCATCAAGCTCCCTTCATCCCGTGCGCTCCCACAGGGAGCGCCTTCTCAGGATACCGCCGGTTAGGGAATGCCGGCGGGTTATTCCTAGGGGAAGAGCATTCTCTGTGGGCGCGCCTGCCCTCTGGAATGATTTACCCGTGGAACTTAGGACTGCCCCTGATCTGCGTTCGTTTCGCCGGGACCTGAAAACCTGGTTTTTCGATCTATCAAGCCTGGACTGAAGGGGTTTTAGCTTTTTCAAATGTTGTTTTAATTGGGCTTAATTAATTTACCGTATATACTTGAGTATAAGCCGACTCGAGTATAAGCCGAGACCCCCAATTTCACCCCCAAAAACTGGAAAAAGTTGTTGACTCGAGTATAAGCCGATCCGCCGTTCTGCAAGCCTCTGCCGCCAGCAGAGGCTCGATCTGCCATTTTGCAAGCCTGAATACACAGGAATACCCTGTGTGGCCGCGGCTCTCGGGGAAGCCCTGGCTGTCAGCTTCCTCGCTCCACGCTGCCATTCGGGGCCTGCGCGTTCCCCGGGCAAATCGTGGCGCCCAGCAGGCGAGGAAACATGCCCGCTCCAGTCGCCCCCCCTTCCCTCAGGAGACGCGAAGCAAGTGACCGCCCGGAGCTTACCGAGGATTTGCTTCGGTGCTTCCAGGATCGCACGCACCTCTCCCAAGCCGCCGCCGTCCGGAGACCTGCCGAAGTTTGGGGAGGTTTGGGGAGGTGCGCGCGCACCTCCCCAAACCTCCCCAAACGTCGGCAGGTCTCCGGACCTCTGCGCCCTGCCTGCCTGCTTCTTTCCGCAGCGGAAAGAAGCAGGCAGGCAGGGCGCGGAGGAACGGAGACCCGGCGACATTTGGGGAGGTTTGGGCGCCTCCCCAAACGTCACCGGGTCTCCGTTCCTCCGCGCCCTGCCTGCCTGCTTCTTTCCGCTGCGGAAAGAAGCAGGCAGGCAGGGCGCGGAGGAACGGAGACCCGGCGACGTTTGGGGAGGTTTGGGCGCCTCCCCAAACGTCGCCGGGTCTCCGTTCCTCCGTGCCCTGCCTGCCTGCTTCTTTCCGCTGCGGAAAGAAGCAGGCAGGCAGGGCGCGGAGGAACGGAGACCTGCCGACGTTTGGGGAGGTTTGGGCGCCTCCCCAAACCTCCCCAAACGTCGCCGGGTCTCCGTTCCTCCGCGCCCTGCCTGCCTGCTTCTTTCCACAGCGGAAAGAAGCAGGCAGGCAGGGCGCGGAGGAACGGACACCTGCCGACGTTTGGGGAGGTTTGGGCGCCTCCCCAAACCTACCCAAACGTCGCCGGGTCTCCGTTCCTCCGCGCCCTGCCTGCCTGCTTCTTTCCACAGCGGAAAGAAGCAGGCAGGCAGGGCGCGGAGGAACGGACACCTGCCGACGTTTGGGGAGGTTTGGGCGCCTCCCCAAACCTCCCCAAACGTCGCCGGGTCTCCGTTCCTCCGCGCCCTGCCTGCCTGCTTCTTTCCACAGCGGAAAGAAGCAGGCAGGCAGGGCGCGGAGGAACGGACACCTGCCGACGTTTGGGGAGGTTTGGGCGCCTCCCCAAACGTCGCCGGGTCTCCGTTCCTCTGCGCCCTGCCTGCCTGCTTCTTTCCACAGCGGAAAGAAGCAGGCAGGCAGGGCGCGGAGGAACGGACACCTGCCGATGTTTGGGGAGGTTTGGGCGCCTCCCCAAACCTCCCCAAACGTCGCCGGGTCTCCGTTCCTCTGCGCCCTGCCTGCCTGCTTCTTTCCACAGTGGAAAGAAGCAGGCAGGCAGGGCGCGGAGGAACGGACACCTGCCGACGTTTGGGGAGGTTTGGGCGCCTCCCCAAACCTCCCCAAACGTCGCCGGGTCTCCGTTCCTCTGCGCCCTGCCTGCCTGCTTCTTTCCACAGCGGAAAGAAGCAGGCAGGCAGGGCGCGGAGGAACGGACACCTGCCGACGTTTGGGGAGGTTTGGGCGCCTCCCCAAACCTCCCCAAACGTCGCCGGGTCTCCGTTCCTCCGCGCCCTGCCTGCCTGCTTCTTTCCACAGGGCGCGGAGGAACGGAGACCCGGCGACGTTTGGGGAGGTTTGGGGAGGCGCCCAAACCTCCCCAAACGTCGGCAGGTGTCCGTTCCTCCGCGCCCTGCCTGCCTGCTTCTTTCCGCTGTGGAAAGAAGCAGGCAGGCAGGGCGCAGAGGAACGGAGACCCGGCGACGTTTGGGGAGGTTTGGGGAGGCGCCCAAACCTCCCCAAACGTCGGCAGGTCTCCGTTCCTCCGCGCCCTGCCTGCCTGCTTCTTTCCGCTGCGGAAAGAAGCAGGCAGGCAGGGCGCAGAGGTCCGGAGACCTGCCGACGTTTGGGGAGGTTTGGGGAGGTGCGCGCGCACCTCCCCAAACCTCCCCAAACTTCGGCAGGTCTCCGGACGGCGGTGGCTTGGGAGAGGTGCGCGTGATCCCGGAAGCACCAAAGCCTCGGCCGCGCACAAGTCCTCGGTAAGTTTTTTTTGTTGACTGGAGTATAAGCCGAAGTGGAATTTTTCAGCCCAAAAAGTGGGCTGAAAAATTCGGCTTATACTCAAGTATATACGGTAATGTATTTTAATTCTATATTATTTTTATATTGTATTTTATGCTTCCCTGTAAACCGCCCTGAGTCCTTCGGGAATAGGGCGGTGTAGAAATTTAATTAATTAAATAAATAAATAAATAAATAAATAAATAAATAAATAAATAAATAAATAAATAATTACGCTCTGCGGAGGACAGTGTCCTGGAATAAAAAGCAATCGGGACTTGAGTCCCATTGCTCTCCGAGTGACTTAGGACAGCCCCCACCCCATATGGGAACGTGTCACACGCAAGGCATAGCGGCATCGATTCCTTAAAGTGAGTGATCGTAGAACTGATGGACAGTACAGCCTTCAATTCCTGAAAGCTGCTTTCGTGAACACTAGTCCACTTCTATGCAGTATTTTTGTCCAAGAGCTGGTGTAACGGCTCTGCCACTGCGGCCTTGTTAGGCAGGAACGCATGGTAAAAATTTAGGAGGCCTAGGAATGCCTGAAGCTCTCCCTTCGTTTTGGGGCTGGGTGCCATCTGAATGGCTTTCACTTTTGACTCAGCAGGGTGGATGCCGTTGGCATCGATACGGAAACCCAAGAACTCAGTTGAAGGGACTCCAATACTACACTTATTCTTCTTAAGCTTAAGGCCTGCTTCACGCAGCCTTTGAAGGATGGCTCTAAGCCGCCTTGCCAGCACCTCAGTGGACTCACCGGCGATGAGCACGTCATCGAAATAGGGGCAAATCCCCAGAATGCCCTTGAGTGTTCGCTCCATAAGGCCCTGAAAAATGCCAGGGCCTACGCTGACCTCAAATTGCAGCTGTTTTACTTTAAATGCTGCCCTGTGGGTTACAATTGTCTGTGCCGCAGCTGTGACCTCGTCCACAGGAAGCTGTTGGTAGGCCTGAGCCAAATCTAATTTTGCAAAAATTGTACCACCTTGCAAGGACGCCAGGATGTGGCTTACTACTGGTACCCGGTACGCATGCTGTTTGAGTGCACAATTAATTGTGCATTTGTAATCAGCACAGATTCTGACCTCCCCATTGGCTTTTAGTGGTATGACGATTGGGGTCTCCTATTCACCCCCATCTACGGGCTGCAGTACCTCCTGTTCTACAAGTTTATCTAACTCAGCGTCTATCTTGTGTTTAAGGGCAAATGGCACTCTACGAGGTTTAATCCTGACCGGCACTACAGTAGGATCTAGTTTAAATGTTATTGGCAGGCCTGTGTACGTTCCCAGACCTGAGTCAAACACATCTGTGAATTCCTCGCATACTGTCACTAGACTCGCAACTTGTGTCCAGTTGATTCCGGTTACTTGGATGCCTACTGCATCAAACCAATCGAGCCTGATCAGGCTTGTTTGCTGACCCCCTACTATGACAACGTCCCAGGTGCCTAGAAAACCCCTTAAATTTGACAGCCAGTGTGTCCTCACTCTTGACTACGACTCTGGAATTCTGGAAGTCGGTCAGTATAATGTCAGATGGCCTAAGGTTGGCCCATCTCTTGCTGCGATTGCAGATGAAATTAAATGTCTCAAGTGATATAATGGAGACGGCTGAGCCCGTGTCCAGCTCCATCTTGCAAGGGACCCCTTGCAGCTCCACCTGAAGTCTAAACTTCGGCTTAATAGGGCAGCAAGCTCTTGTGTGGCAAATACTTCTGCGGCTGGAGCAAAACCCTATGCTATACTGCCCTGGGGCCCCGGTACCTCTCCTAATCAGAATGTCTGACTGGCGATTCGATTGCCGGTTCCTCTGGCAACCTCTGCAGAGGGACGGGGATAGGGCCGGTCTTCCCACAGGCCCAGCATGTGGCTGTCCAGAACCTACAGTCCATGCGTTGGTGGTGGCCACCACACCCTAGGCACCTAAGGAAGGGATCTGCCTTTTAAGCCGCTCCTTGTTGCTTGTTGCTATGACGCTGTTGGTTGTTGTGCCTTTGTAGCTTGTCAATGTCCGTGTTGTCTTCAGGGTCTTCCACATGTTTGGTGTCCTTGTGGTGGACAGCTTCCTCGTGCTGTACTGTTTTGGCGGGCTGCATGGCCCCGCCGGTGGCTTTGTCCACCATGATCTCTTTCAGTGCATCTGGGAACAACAGGGTCTCTTTGGCGAAGAGTTTTTGCTGTAACTCTCAATTCTGGAGGCCGCAGACGAGCCGGTCCTGGAGCCTCTTTTCTACATCAGAGAACTGGCACAGGCGTGTGGCCTGCCTCAACACTGCGATGAATTCAGACGCTGTTTCACCTTGCTACTGAACCCTCTGTTTGAATGCATGGTGCCAAGCAATTACCAACAGCTTGGGCTGGAAATGGTTGCCAAGCCGTTTCTTCAAGTCCGTGAACATTATGGACTCCAATGGCATCAGCACGAACAAGTTCGCCGCAATGTCGAACATGGCTGGGCCGCAAACACACAGGAGCGTAGTGGCCTTCAGGCCGTCCTCGGCAACTTGATTGGCGCGGAGATAGTTCTCGACCCTGGATAGATACGAAGACCATCTTTCCGGGTGAGCTATATCAAATTCTTCTAGCTTTCCGACCTTTGCCATTTCTGTTGGTCTTCACATCTGGGGCTCGTCACCTTCTTGTCCTGCTCCTCCGCATGCTCAGGGACTGGTCCTCTGGGCATGTGTTTGCTAGCGTGGCTGTGCTAGACCAACTGGGGGGGGGATTGCTTTTCCCACCAGGTGCGTTCTGGCCTCTCCCCTAGTGACTCTCAGGTCTGTTGGAGGAGCAGGATACCATCCTCATCGCCAGTGTTATAAACTGGGTTCTGTGCTTGATTGAAGAGACGAGGCGAGTGAGTTCAGCAAGAATCATTCTTTATTTGCTTACAGGAACTGAACTGAGAAACAGGGCTGCGAATGCAGCTATTTATGCCCTGGCCCCTAGGTGGTGGTCAATAGGTTTAAAGCAACCTATTGCCGCCCTAGAAGCAGCCAATGGCGGCACTGGAGATGGGTTGTCTGAGGAGCTGGGAGCCATTAGCCAGCTTCCCTACTTAAGCAACCTTCCAGCAATTAACCCCACATGATACTCTTTGGTAAGACAAAGCCCAATACATTACAGATGATTTCTTTGGCACTGGGATGATAGTAGAGCATTTGAAGCAAGAAGGAACATAGCACATCTCTAGGGATGTATTAAAGATTCAGGTGAAGATGGGGGCCATTTGATCAGCACAAGCTTTCAAGCAAGAAGGAGTTATCTTATCTGGGCCTGGTGCTTTTCCAGGCTTTTGTCTGTGAAATAGACCTTGCACATCATTTTCTGTGATCACCAGAGGTGGGGGACCCAAGGGTATGGGGTCAGTTGTAGGAGGTATGGCTGTGGTTGGTGTACCTGAGGTGGGGATGGTGGAGATAGGTGACAGTGGTTTCCTCTCAAACCTACAGTAAAACACATTGTTGATTTCCTTCAGCATATAGAGGAGGTTTGCTGTAGACAGTAATATTTTAGAGTTTTCCATATATTTGCTGGTTCATTTGTTGAGAACTGATTCCTTAGCTTTTCAGAGTAGCTTCTTTTTGCTGCACTGATCTCCCTTGTTAATACATTTCTGGCCTGATTGTATAGCATTCTATCTTTTTTCCTGTAGGCTTCCTCTTTGGCATGACATAGTTGTTTGAGTTTAGCTGTGAACCAAGGCTTATTGTTACTGTACATTCACAAGTTCCTGGTTGGCACACACAAGTCTTCACAAAAGCTAACATATGATGTTACAGTATCTGTGAGTTCATACAAGTCTGCAGAGGTATCTTCGAAAACTTTCCAACCAGTGCAGTCAAACCAAGACTGTAGACTGTAAAACATGTGATTCCAATAGGTGCTGATGGTTTTTAATATAGTATAGACAGGAGAAATATGTATGTGTTTGTGTGTGTGTGTGTGTGTGTATGTATAAAACAACAAAACAACAACAATAATAATATAATAAAAATAATAAAGTTGGAAGGGACCTTGGAGGTCATCTAGTCCAACCCTCTGCTCAGGTAGGAAACCCTATACCATTTCAAACAAATGGCTGACCAGTTTCTTCTTAAAAACTTCCAACGTTGGAGCATTCACAGCTTCTGGAGGCAGGTTGTTCCACTGATTGTTCTAACTATCAGAAAATTCCTCCTTAGTTCTAGGTTGCTTCTCTCTTTGATTATTTTCCATCTGTTGCTTCTTGTCCTGCCTTCAGGTGCTTTGGAGAATAGCTTGACTCCTTCTTCTTTGTGGCAGCCCCTGAGATATTGGAACACTGCTATCATGTCACCCCACGCCCTTCTCTTCATTAAACAAGACATACCCAATTCCAGCAAGCGTTCCTTATGTGTTTTAGCTTTCAGTCCTCTAATCATCTTTGTTGCTCTTCTTTGTACTCTTTCTAGAGCAGGGGTGTCAAACTGCCAGATGCGTCATTTGGAAGCCGCGCCCACTCCATTGCCAGCAATGTCAAAACTCTCCCGATACATTGCACAACGTCATGTGACGTCGCAAGTTTGACATGTCTGTTCTAGAGTCTCAACATCTTTATTGCATCGTGATGACCAAAACTGGATAGAGTATTCCTTGTGTGGCCTTACCAAGGCATTGTAAAATGGTATTAACACTTCACGTGATCTTGATTCTATCCCTCTGTTAATGCATCCTAGCACTGTGTTGGCTTTTTTGGCAGCTGCAGCACACTGCTGGCTCATATGTAAGTGATTGTCCATTAGGACTACGAGATCACTCTCACAGTTGCTACTATTGAGCAACCACCTATATTATACCTGTGCACTTGGTTTTTCTTGCCTAAATGTAGAACCTTACTTTTTAACCATTGAATTTCATTTTGTTAGATAGTGCCCATTGTTCAAGTCTGTCAAGGTCCTTCTGTATCTTAAGCCTATCTACTGGAGTGTTAGCTATTCCTGCCAGCTTGGTGTCATCTGAAAATGTGATGAGTTCCCCATCCCCTCATCCAAATCATTGATGAAGATGTTGAAGAGCACTGGGCCCAGAACAGAGCCCTGGGGCACCCCACTACACACTTCCTTCCATGTAGATGCAGTTCCATTGAGGATCACATCTTGAGTATGGCTGGTCAGCCAGCTACGAATCCATCTGGTGATGATGCTGTCTAACTCACATTTTTCTATCTTATCAAGTCATAGGTTGTGGTTTACTTTATCAAATGCCTTACTGAAGTCCAAGTAATTTATATCCACAGCATTCCTGTGGTCCACTAATTTTGTCACGTGGTCAAAGAATACAATAAGATTTGTCTGCCATGATCTGTTTTGACAAACCCATGTTGGCTTTTGGTAATGACTTTGTTTGCATCGAGGTGTTCACTGATTTGTTGTTTGATTATCTTTTCCAAGATCTTCCCAGGTATTGAGATCAGGCTGATAGATCTGTAGTTTCCTGGATCCATTTTTCCCCTTTTTTGAAGATGGGAACTACATCAGCTCTTTTCCAGTCCTCTGGTAGTTCCCAGTGCTCCAGGATCTTTGAAAAATATAGTTCAATGGTTCTGAGATCACATCTGCCAGTTCCTTCAGAACCTTGGGGTGTAGTCCATCTGGTCCTGGTGATTTGAACTCATCTAGAATAAGGTGCTCACTTACCATTTTCTTGCCTATCTTAACTTTCTAATCTGCTTTTTACGGTACTGTTGGACTATTTTTTACCTTTGTGTAAATACAGATGCAAAAAATGAGTTAAGTAGTTCTGCTTTCTCCCTATTGCTTGTCACCTTCTTGCCACTTTCTCCCACTAGTGGACCAATCATTTCCTTAACTTTTTTCTTGTTTTTTACATGAAAGAATTTTTTTTTGTTATTTTTGACTTTTGTTGCAAGCCTTAGTTCATTTTGAGCCTTAGCTTTCCTCACTTCATCTTTGCAGGCTCGAGCTATTTGCTGATATTCTGCCTTAGTTATGTGCCCCTGTTTCCAATTGTTATACTTGTCCTTTTTGTCTTTCAATTTATCAAAGAGCTCTTTATGCAGCCGTGCTGGTTTCTTTGGGAGCTGTTATTTTTCTTCTTCGTTGGTATTGTGCTAGACTGGGCTTTTATAATCTCACTTTTCAAAATTTCCCAAGCTTCTTGAGTTGTTGAGGATTGTCATCCATGGAATCCTTCCCAAGCTCTCTCTAAGTTTGTTGAAATTAGCTCTCTTAAAATCCAAGACTCTAATTTGACTGTGTTCTATTGCTTGTGCTTGCATAATGTTGAATTCCAATATTGCATGATCACTCCCCCTAAGGTTTCTGTGATTTCAACACCTACTATCATTTCATCTCTGTTAGTGAGAATTAAGTCCAATATGGCTGATCCCCTAGTTCCCTTCTCTACTTTTTGGGAGACAAAGTTGCCTGCTAAGTTTGTCAGGAATCTGTTTGATCTTCCACTTGAAGCAGAGTTTGTCTCCAGTTGATATCAGGGTAATTAAAGTCCCCCATTACTATTGTGATGTGCTTCCTATATACTTTAGTTAACTAGCTAGCAAAAAGTTCATCTATTACCTCTGTTTGGTTCAGTGGCCTATAGTATACACCCGTGGTGGCGAACCTATGGCATGGGTGCCACAGGTGGCACGCAGAGCCCTCTCTGTGGGCATGCGCGCCATTGCCCAAGTCCTAGCCCTTCAGCTGGGTTTTATAAAACCTTTTCGCTTTAGGTCTCCGCCGCTGTGTGCAAAAAAAATTAAAATAGGTTCAATCAATCAATTTCAACTTCTTGTAGGGAAAAAAAAGATCTTGTAAAGTTGGAATTGATTGATTGAAATTTTTAGTCCCACCCAGTCTGCCTTTACCACTGCAGCCATGCCCACCCAATTGGCCACACCCACCCAATTGGCCATGCCCACCTGGCACCTGGCGATACATAAGTGGGTTTTGGGTTGCAGTTTGGGCACTTGGTCTCTAGAAGTTTCACCATCACTGGTATACACCTATGGCAATGTCATTCCCCCCCTTTTATATCAACCCAAATGCATCCAAGACAGTTTTCATCATTGCTGTGCTCTATTTCTGTAGAGATGTAGTTATTTCTTATGTAGTGAGCAACTCCACCTCCTCTTTTATTTGGTCTGTTTCTTTTAAATAATTTAAATCTCTCTAGCTGTGTGTTCCATTTGTGGGTTTCATCTCACCAAGTTTCTGTAATGGCAACAATATATCATATCTGCCCTCAATTACCTGAATTTCTAATTTACCCTGTTTGTTGCTCATGCTCTGTGCATTGGTGTATAGCCATTTGAGTGCTTTATGACTTTATTTTCTACATAACCTGTGTGGTGCCTGAGTTCCCCTATTTTCTTACCACTTTGTATGGCATTCTCTATTAAAAGCTTGATTTTGCTTGACAGCAAGGTTGATATTCTTGCTATTTTACAGGCACTGATGACCCTATAATTTTTAGATTGCTGGGGACAGGTATGTTCTGTATTAATTAACTCACTGTCCCTGTTGTTTAGTTTATATATTTCTCCAGAAAATCTGTGAATTTATTACCAAGTAACTCTTTAGAGATTGCCCATCTCACTGAGAAAGCAACTTTGGTTAAAGATTCTAATTAAAACTTTAACCAAACTTAGGCTTCAATTTCATTTTCCTTATCTTATATTTTTCACTGTAAATTTCTGTTTTAATTATCTGTTTGATTGCCACCATGTTGGTTATTTTAAAAATTTACTGAAGTTCTTGTTCTTTATTAAGCCAATTCATGTTTTTTTAAAGTTGTTTTGTATCTGTTCTGTTTGTTTTGCTAAATCTAATGAGTTTTCTGTTAGTAATGTTTTTTTTTAAATCAGTGATCATGTTTTTGTGCATTTTTTCTTTGTTCTCATTCTACCAACCTTTAAACTATTGGTTTTTAAGAGAGTTTTCAGAAAGGAGATTTTATCATTAGTTTGGGGCGTTGGAAACTCTATTATTTTAGAAATGATATGTATTGATTTCATTTAGAGATAGAGATCAAATTTTGTAAGTGCTAGAGTTATAGCTAGCTATTGGTCAGTGACTAATACATATTTCTAGGATGTTGTTGTTTTAGCAGTCCCAATGGTGATTTCTGTTATTTTAGTTTCTAGTGGTTATGTAGTGTATGCCTTTAAAGCATACACGGAAATTTTATCATTAGTTTGGGGCGTTGGAAACTCTATTATTTTAGAAATGATATGTATTGATTTCATTTAGAGATAGAGATCAAATTTTGTAAGTGCTAGAGTTATAGCTAGCTATTGGTCAGTGACTAATACATATTTCTAGGATGTTGTTGTTTTAGCAGTCCCAATGGTGATTTCTGTTATTTTAGTTTCTAGTGGTTATGTAGTGTATGCCTTTAAAGCATACACGGAAATGTCAGCACAGCAGGGGGCTGGACAGCTCCAGGCTATAACCGCTTTGGCAGGAAAGCCTGAATAGAGCGAGTTGTTGACAGCCCCAGGGCATGGTCAGCTCTGGCGGGAAGCCAGGGTTTAAATCCATTGGCCACCTGCACTGGCGGGAAGCCCAGGTTTAAATCTATTGGTCACCATTCACCTGGGCAGGTATAAAGAGACGCCAGGTAACCCCTTTGCCCCAGCTTCATTTCTGACTCAATAAAGAAATAATACCCAGCTCAAGTGTACGTCTCTCCGTTCAACCACGCGACTTTGCAGGTTAAATGTCAGCTTTCTTTTGACAAGAAGGATCTTATCATTCCATATTGAAATACCGTATATACTTGAGTATAAGCCGACTCGAGTATAAGCCGAGACCCCCAATTTCACCCCCAAAAACTGGAAAAAGTTATTGACTCGAGTATAAGCCGATCCGCCGTTCTGCAAGCCTCCGCCGCCGGCGGAGGCTGGATCCGCGCTCTGCAAGCCTCTGCCGCCAGCAGAGGCTCGAGCCACCATTTTGCAAGCCTGAATACACAGGAATACCCTGTGTGGCCGCGGCTCTCGGGGAAGCCCTGGCTGTCCGCTTCCTCGCTCCACGCTGCCATTCGGGGCCCGCGCATTCCCCGGGCAAATCGCGGCGCCCAGCAGGCGAGGAAACACGCCCGCTCCAGTCGCCCCCCCTTCCCTCAGGAGACGCGAAGCAAGTGACCGCCCGGAGCTTACCGAGGACTTGCGCGCGGCCGAGGCTTCGGTGCTTCCAGGATCGCGCGCACCTCTCCCAAGCCGCCGCCGTCCGGAGACCTGCCGAAGTTTGGGGAGGTTTGGGGAGGTGCGCGTGATCCTGGAAGCACCGAAGCCTCGGCTGCGGAAAGAAGCGCTGCGGAAAGAAGCAGGCAGGCAGGGCACGGAAGTCCGGAGACCTGCCGACGTTTGGGGAGGTTTGGGGAGGTGCCCAAACTTCCCCAAACGTCGGCAGTTCTCCGGACCTCCGCGCCCTGCCTGCCTGCTTCTTTCCGCTGCGGAAAGAAGCAGGCAGGCAGGGCGCGGAGGTCCGGAGACCTGCCGACGTTTGGGGAGGTTTGGGGAGGCGCGCACCTCCCCAAACCTCCCCAAACTTCGGCAGGTCTCCGGACGGCGGTGGCCTGGGAGAGGTGCACGCGATCCCGGAAGCACCGAAGCCTCGGCCGCGCACAAGTCCTCGGTAAGTTTTTTTTACTGGAGTATAAGCCGAAGTGGAATTTTTCAGCCCAAAAAGTGGGCTGAAAAATTCGGCTTATACTCAAGTATATACGGTAGTCTTCATAGATATGATCTGGATATACTGTTTTTAATTTGAAAGCATATTTGTACTGTGGTAATTGAACTACAGGTAATCCTAGAGTTACAACCATAATTGAGCTCAAAATTTATGTTGTGACATTTGTTAAGTGAGTTTTGCCCCATTTTACTATCTTTCTTGCCAGGGTTGTTAAGTGAATCATTTCAGTTGTTTAGTTAGTAACATGGTTGTTAATTGAAGGTAGCTCCCCCATTGCTTGTCAGAAGATCACAAAAGGGGATCACATGACACCAGGACTGTCATAAATATGAGTCAGTTGCCAAGCATCTGAATTTTGATCATGTGACAATGGAGATGCTGCAATGGTTGTGTGAAAAACAGTCATAAAATAGTGGAGGATTTGGACTCCTGGACTGGACACTATATTATCAAGCAGCCATTTTACCATGGCTTAAAAACGGTCATAAGTCACTTTATTTTAGTGCCGTTGTAACTTTGAATGGTCACTAAACAAACTGTTGTAAGTCCAGGACTACCGTAATGAGTTCTATAGCATAAGTTAATGAATAAATTGCTTAACCTTCTGTCATTTGGAATGCATTTTAAAATATTTGCAGTGACATTAATAGGAGTAAATTATTTGTTTACCATGGCTTTGAGTATATAACACAATGGGCTACTATTTCTCAGTCTAAATATCTTTACAGGATATTTTGTGGGAATAAACTATATGAAACCTGATTAAATAGTCCAGTTTTATATAAAGGATAAAGTGTATACATATATTTTGTCAAAATTGCTTTTTGTATATTCACATTTGCACTACACCATAAAGGAGAACATCTGAGACACTACTAGACAAGATCAAATCAAATCAAAGTCTGATGATTTCACATTGAACTATGAAATAGTAGCCTTGGACAGTGAAAGCATGATTATTTGGAAGTGCCTGCAAGTTGTAAGAGGTAATATATTAGGATTTCTCTTCCTTTCCTTTCCTGGACCCATCCTTCTTCTCTAGTCTGGTGTCCTATATACTACTGTGGAGTTTGAATCCCATTGATTCAGCAATTTGCATGGTGTTTTACAAATTAAGCTAGTTCACAAAATATACCAGTTTGAAAATGTTGTATTTCTAAGGTTGTGTTCCTATTTCTGTTTGCCCATTGAATCCAATGGGCATAGCTTCTGAGTAGAATTGCATAGTTCTGTACTATTGCTTGCCTCCCCTAAGTTCTGTAAGAATAAATGAATTGTGCAAATTAACAAGACTGAGGAAGAAAATAAAAAGCTTTCGTTATTATTACTCTCATTGCTGTTTTGGTTGCAATAAAATGCACAAAATTGCAGTGTTGTCTCAATGGATTGATTTTGTATCACAATGCAAAGCACATAATATGTTCTGAATAAACAATTATTTACTTCAAAAGATGGACTCCCTCTTGTGTATGAACATATGAATTGCTTAGAAAAAGGAAAAGTAATAATAGCAACTAGAGATTTGACACAGCTGATTAAAAATATGTTTTGTTCTCGCTTTCACGATGAATACTGAAGAAATGTTATGTCTGAAAAGTCAGTTTTATGTTTTAAGATTAAATCTCTGAGAATCACCTTCTCTGATCTGGCATCTGGCCACTACTCTGACCATTTTTGTTACCCTGTAGTACTTTCTAGATGTATGGGATAAATTGTACATGATCATTTGTCCATTGTGAATGCAATTCTGAATGTTAATCAGCTTAACCATCCTCATCTTGAAGTCAGTGCATCTATGAGCAATCAATCCATGTCAAGATTCAGTTTTATAGTATAATTCCCCATCCACCCTCATCTCTCTCTCTTTCTCAGCACCTCATTCAAATCTAGTTAGGTGATATTTTTAAAATATATTTTAATGAAGAATTTTAAATAAAAGAAAAAGACTAACAAGAACTAATTTAAAATGAAGAGCAATAGCAATAGCACTTAGACCTATATACTGATTTAAGTGCTTTACAGCCCTCTCTAAGCATATTGCCCCCAACAATCTGGGTCCTCATTTTACTGACCTCAGAAGGATGGATGGCTGAGTCAACCTTGAGCCAGTGAGATTGAACTGCCAAACTGTGGACAATTGGCAGTCAGCAGAATTAGCCTGCAATACTGCATTCTAACCACGGCAGTACCACAGTTGCACAGCAATTTACTATTTTCTCTAAAAATACGAAAAAAATCTGTTTTTCTCATGTCTTGTATCTATAAACAAATCTTTAAAGTCTCATCATTCTAAAATTAATTAGAAAAGATTCCATTAAGAGCTATCAGAAACAACAAGAAATGAAATTTAATCCCATCAAATAATGC
Source organism: Vipera berus (assembly GCF_964194415.1). Classification (NCBI taxonomy): domain Eukaryota; kingdom Metazoa; phylum Chordata; class Lepidosauria; order Squamata; family Viperidae; genus Vipera; species Vipera berus. Next base: position 93,751,272 of record NC_138206.1, on the reverse strand, counting down.
CATCAAATTAATTTCTTATCTTCACCTCTTCTCAAAAAGTCCATTGTAAATTTAAGTTTTTTCTTCAGCTTTAATAATACAGCCAGTCACTTTTTCAAAAAATACAACAAAAAATATCTTTTCCCCATATCATCTCTATAAACAAATTGTTCAAGCCTTGTCATTCATACCTGGTTAAAAAAATCCATTAAAAGTTTCTAGAAAAAATCATGTACATTTTAACTTTGATTGAATAAGCCAACTTTATAAATCTTCTTTTTACTATTAAAAATCTTGAAGTTTATTCCTGTTAAATAGAAATAAAAAGTTGATTTTTTTCATTTTCTCTCTATCATTTCTCAGGAATTATGTAGTATACTTGGCTATTTAAAGGCTTTTTGAATAAGAAAGTTGTTCAAGTCTCTCTTCTGGTTTATTATTTGTATTTCCCTTTTACCTGTTGAAACCTCAACAAGTTTCATTTGTAAATCCTGTATAACATTCTTGTCAATATCATTCTTATATCTTGTCAGTTTTAAATAAGCAGGCATATACATAGAATGAAGGCTACTGCTAAGTTTGTAAAGCCGCCCTGAGTCTTTGGAGAAGGGCGGGATATAAATGGAATTAAAATAAATAAATAAATAAATCCATTTCCAAAATAGCCTGATTTGCATTTATATCCTTTTTTGTTCTTTTTATAGTTACAATCTAAAAAAAAGTTCTGAATCATTGTTGCCAAATATTCTTGAATTCTGCCAGAGCTAAAATACTTTTTCTCCATTATGCAGTAATGGTCTTCTCCTTTAATTAAATTTATTTTACTTATTTGTATACTACCTTTATTATTTTTACAAATAACTCCAAGTGGTAAACACATCAAGGACACCTTCCTCTTATTTTCCCCAAAGCAACAAGCCTATGAGGTGAGTTGGACTGAGAAAGATTGACTGGCCAAGGTCACCCAGCTGGCTTTCATGGCTAAGACAGAACTTGAACTTATGGTTTCTTGCTTTCTAACCTGGTGCTTCAACCACTACACCAAACTGATGTTGAAGGATTATAATGTTTCATTCTGATTGCCTTGAGTAATCAGCCTTCAAGGTGTCTCTTATCATATTTTTCTCTAATCCACAACATTTTCCTGGAGGAAGATTTCTTACACTAAAATTCAAATCCTCATATATTTTAATAAGATTTTAAATAATCCACAGGAAGTATTTTATAATTATTTCATAAACTTCTTTATAGTCAATCTGGCTTCTTAGTCTGTTTTAAAAACTTTCCAAAATCAACCAATTTTGCAACTGATTTCCAAATAACCAAGATTTTTTTAAGTTCTTAAATTTATATGAAACTTATTTTGCTGAGGATTGAAGGAACAAACAAGAATCAAGCAGAGTGCATCCATGAACACAAACTAGCAGTCAGAAGACACAATGAAAACTCTTTAATTTCATAACACATGGACAGACTTTACCATAATTTCAACATAATCCCACCAGGCTCAAGGTTGACTCAGCCTTCCGTCCTTCCGAGGTAGGTAAAATGAGGACCCAGATTGTTGGGGGCAATAAGCTGACTTTGTAATAATGCCGCTTGGGGGGGGGAAAGCCCTAATAAGCAGGCATATACATAGAATGAAGGCTATTGCTAAGCACATTGATTTGTGTTTCTTAGATTGTAAGCTGCCCTGAGTCTTCGGAGAAGGGCGGGATATAAATGGGATTAAAAAAAAAACTAGGGAAATGAGCATCCTAGACCAAGCTAAATCCAAAAACACTAGAGAATTCCTGGAAGTCTGGCACTCAGGCAAATCAGCCATCAGCAGGGACATAAAGATAAACAACAACTACATACCATCCATTATAGACTGCCAGGCACACAAGCAACTGGATCCACATGTGTAGGGTTCAAGCTAAATACTTTATTGTATTCTTCTATAATATGGGAATGTAGATAGGGCCCGCAACTTGGGAGTCCTCCTAGATTTGCGGCTTACTTTGGAAGATCATATAGTGGCTGTGACTAGGGGGGCTTTTGCCCAGGTTCGCCTGGTGCACCAGTTGCGGCCCTATCTAGACCGGGATGCCCTGTGTACAGTCACTCATGCGCTCGTGACCTCTCGTCTGGACTACTGCAACGCTCTCTACATGGGGCTTCCCTTGGAGATCACGCGGAGGCTCCAGCTGGTACAGAATGCAGCCGCGAGAGTTGTCTTGGGAGTCTCCCGGTACTCCCATGTTACACCTTTGCTCCGCAAGCTGCATTGGCTGCCAGTTGTCTTCCGGGTGAGGTTCAAGGTTTTGGTAATGGTTTTTAAAGCCCTACATGGTATGGGTACGGAGTACCTTGGGGATCACCTGCTGCCGGCATTAACTTCCCTCCGCCCTGTGCGTTCCTACAGAGAGGGCCTCCTCAGGGTGCCACCGGTCAGAGAATGTCGGCTGGTGGCCCCCAGGGGGAGGGCCTTCTCTGTGGGCGCCCTGGCTTTATGGAATCAGCTGCCGGTTGAGCTCCGGATGGCACCTGACCTTCGCTCCTTCCGATGCGACTTGAAGACCTACCTATTTGAACAAGCCGGCCTGGCCTGATGGGGGATGCGCTGGGGTTTTTATTGGGGATTTTTTACATTTTTCTACTGTTTTTAGTTCGGGCTCGTATTTAATTCTCTTTTTAATTTTTGTATTCTGTATTTTTATATGTGCCCTGTTCACCGCCCTGAGTCCTTCGGGAGAAGGGCGGTATACAAATATAATAATAATAATAATAATAATAATAATAATAATAATAATAATAATAATAATAATAATAATAATAATAATAATAATGTCCCCAGATTGCTTGCTTTCTCTTGGGAACACAGAGATAAAATCCCATGGGCTTAGGGTGGAATCAGCCCTTGATCTCTTGTGGTTGTGCAATGACTCAAGACTAATTCCCCACGTGTTCCCTTTTCCTTGCCTGAGTGGTAGTTTCCCAACAGAAACAACAATAAAAAAGGCTAAAAGATCACAAAACCTCCCTGCCAGTAATCAACACCCAGATAAGCAGAGATTAACAGCAAGATAGCTTGCTACAATAAGAACTATTACCCAATTACCCACTGGGTAATAGTTCTTATTGTCAAAAAATTTCTCCTAATTCTAGGTTGGTTCTCTCCTTGATTATTTTCCATTCATTGCTTCTTGTCCAGCCTTCAGGTGCATTGGAAAATAGGTTGACCTCAACATCTTTTTTATAAAATGGTGACTAAAACTGGATGCAATATTCCAAGTGTGGTCTTACAAATGCATTATGGTATTCACACTTCATGTGATCTTGATTCTATCCCTCTGTTAATGCAGCCTAGGACTACGTTGGATTTTTTGGTGGTTGAGCACACTGTTGGCTCATATTTAAGTGATTGTCCACTAGGACTCTTAGAGCCCTCTTGCAGTTACTGTTACTGAGCCAGGTACCACATATTATGTACTTACGCATTTGGTTTTTCTTGCCTAAGTGTAGAACCTTACTTTTCTCATCTTTGAATTTCATTTTGTTAGATAAGGCCTAGTGTTCTAGTCTGTCAACATCCTTCTGGACCTTAAGCTTATCTTCTAGGGTGTTGACTATTCCTGCCAGCTTGGTATCGTACACAAATTTGATGAGTTCCCCTTCTATTCCTTCATTTAAATCATTTATGAAGATATTGAAAGGTGTTAAACCTAAAGGAGAAACTTTAGGTACCCACTACTTGTTTCTTTCCATGTAGATGTAGTTCAGTTGAGGAATACACATTGTGTACAGTTTGTCAGCCCATTATGAATCCATCTGGTGGTGATGCTGCATTTGCCACATTTTTCTATCTTAGAAAGAAATGTGGTCTACTTTGTCAAATGCCTTACTGAAATCCAAGTATATTATGTCCATAGCATTTTGCTGGTCCACTAATTTAGTCACTTTGTCAAAAAATGCAATAAGATTTGTTCAGCATGATCTGTTTTTGACAAACCCATGTTGACTTCTAGGTAAAATTTGCTTGCTTCTAGGTGTTTGCAGATCTGTTGCTTGATTGCCTTTTCCAGGATATTCCCAGGGATTTATGTCAGGCTGATTGGTCTGTAGTTTCCTGGATCCCTTTTTTCCTCTCTCTCTCTTTTTTATGAAGATGGGTACCATGTCAGTCACCTCTTTTCCAATCCTCTGGTATTTGTCTGGTGCTCCAGGATCTTTGAAAGGTATGGTTCAGTGGTTCTGAGTTCACATCTGCCAGCTCCTTCAGCACTCTGGGAGGTAACCCATCTGGTCCTGGTGATTGGAACTCATCTAAGGTGGACAGGTATTGTCTTACCATTTTCTTGCCTATTTTGATTTGTATTCCTAGTCTATCAGTTATTACTTATATATTTATTTATTTAACATTCTGATTTTAGTAAGTTGGGCTATCTTTTCTTTTTGCGTGAAGACAGATACAAAGAATAAATTAAGCAGTTCTGCTTTCTCCTTGCTACCTGTCACTTCCTTGTCATCTTCTTCCATTATGGACCAATTATTTCTTTGCCTTTTTTCTTGTTTTTTATATGTTGAAAGAATTATTATTATTATTATTATTATTATTATTATTATTATTATTATTATTATTATTATTATTATTATTATTATTATTATTATTGACATTTATTGCAAGTTTTAGTTCACTCTGAGCCTTAGCTTTCCTGGCTTCATGTTTGCATATTTGGGCTGTATGCTGGTGTTCTGCCTTAATTATGTGCCCCACTTTCCATTTTTTTTATACTTGTCATTTCTGTCTTTCAGTTTATCAAACAGTTCTTTATGCAACCATGCTGGTTTCTTCTAGGATCTCTTATTTTTCTTACAATGCTAAAAGATAATATAACTGAAACTAAATGATGGGAAAAGAATAGAAAAAGAAATACAAAGTGTAGAAAAGAAAACAGAAAAGAAAAAAGAGATAGAAAAAATGACTCTTGATCCTCCTTGCAACAACTATGGGCAAATTAATAATTCCATGCTATCTATGAAATTATATACATGGTTCACTTCTTCCCAGCCTCTCTTTATCCTTTTACAAATCCAAAAATTGTCATTTCTGTCCACGTTGACAAAAAGTCCATGAGAGTTTCCAGAATGTTATAAATTTATCACTTTAGCCCTGATCAAATAAACCAACCTTATATTTCTATCTCTGGCTTCTAACAATCTTAATCTTTCATTCATAAAGTTGCTGTTGTATGATTGCGTTTTCATTCAGACTTACTTTCTCCCATCTCAATGTTGTCTTCAATTTTTTTTAGAAACTCTGTTTCATAAATCTAAAAATAAATCCTTTCCCAGGTCCTTTTTCATTTCTTGATTTATCATTTGTATTTCCACTCTGTCACCTCTGGTTTATAATCAATTTGCATCCCGATTTCATCTTGTCTATTCATAAATTCCATATTGTTGTCTCACACATCTTTCAAAGTTTTTCTTCCAAAAATTCATTTGTAGGTTCGGAGATTATTGTTGTCAAATGTCAGGCACAAACAACGAGACCCACATATGCAGAATTGAACTAACTACTTTATTATCTAGGCCTATAATAAAGGAATCTCCCCAGACTGGCAGCCTACTTCTAGGAACAATTAGATAAGTTTGCAAGGAACTTGGGATGGGTGTGTGTGTGTGTGTGTCAGACCTAACTCTTTTGCAGTTGTGTAGTAACTCTGGGCTAGCTCTGCACTTGATCCCCCTTTCTGTCTGCTCCCAAAACAAATTAGTTATAAGTTTCTTTCCCAATTCTTCAAAATTCCTTTGAAATGTTTCAAAAGAGTCATACCTTTGTCTGTCATTTTGTAGATTTCACATTTCTTTTTCCTGTCTGAAACCTTAGCCCCCTCTAGTGGCCATTTCTATATTTGCAAAGTATCTGGTTTCATTGTAGCTTTCAACTTTCAACAAATAATCTTTTTTAATGATAGACTAAATTGTTTGTTTTCCTGTGGAAATGTTGTTTTATTTACTCAATTTTTAATCTTAAAAAAGTTTCTAATATTCCAAATTATCTGGTCCCTTAATCCATGTAAAATTTTCTTAAATTAAATTCTTATTTTGCCATTTGTTTTATATTCTTTAAGTTCCTTAAACTGCCAATTAGCTTTTTAACAGTAATTATAAATCTTTAAAGTGTCTTTAAAGTTTCTACCATGGTTGAAAGCTTGATGGATCCCTTTGCCTCCCACTGCTCAGATCTGTAGGACAATAGCTCTCCTGTGGTTTCCTTGCAGCCCTTTTGGAGCAAAACTGGACAATTTCTCATTCCGCCCTTGCCCACAGTGGTTCTGTTGGGTCAAGAGCTTTCCCAGGAGAGTGCACTTTAGAAATCTTAGGGTATTTTCAGATACCATTTTTTAAACCTATAATGACATTGGTTTTGTGAGTTATGGTCATGAAGATATCTAAACAGTCTTGGGAGTTGGACAACTTCTCAGCCCAAACTACTCTATATATCATCTAGAACTCTCCAGAGAAAGGCAAGTTATCAGTATAATGAAAAAATAAATAAAATGTCATGATAAATGTGCAATTATAACCATAAGTCCCTGCAAACATTAAAGATGCACTCTTGAGTATAGCAATAGTAATAGCACTTAGACTTATATACCACTTCACAGTGCTTTACAGCCCTCTCTAAGGAGTTTACAGAGTCAGCCTCTTGCCCCCAACAATCTGGCTCCTCATTTTACCGACCTCGGAAGGATGGAAAGCTGAATCAATCTTGAGCCAGTGAGAATTGAACTACCAAACTGCTGGCAGTTGGCAGTCAGCAGAACTAGCCTGCAATACCACTATGCCTTTTATAATTAAAACTAAACTGAAAAAGAAACGTGTTTAAACACCTTCCACAATGAATGTACAGTATAATATTGAACCAGAGCATGATCTCCGATGTAAGTCTGCCTCTTAGATTAGCTCAGATGCAGGATCTACGACAGAAATCTGTTATTCTGCTATATTTGAAGAGGTTAAACAAATCCCATCCAGTCTCATCCTAGTCTCCCTGGCCCCTTGTTGGTCTATCATACTACCATATGACAGAGATATCAGCACATCACTTTATGTCAGGCTCGATAGCCAAGTCAACCAAAAGCAGGTATCCAATGGAGTCTTTTTAAATAAGATTTATTGAAAGAATAAGAGCAAGATTAAAGAAATATCAACCACTGATAATTTTCTTTAGAACCCAATTTATCTTTTATTTTGTTAGGACAAACACTTTCTCAGCCTTTCCTAACAACCTTTTTTATGAGTAATCCCAAACAATTGAGGAACATGTAAATCATTGTTTGCAAAACTAGTTCCTGATTTTTTTTCTCAAGCTCCTAACAAACCATTAGTATGGACTCGATCCATAGATCTATTCTAAAAACATTTGCTGTAGAATATTAGGTTACAGTTGTTTAAATGGAGACCGGAAAACCTGATTTGTGAACAGGTTATGGAATATCACTGAGAATTTCTGTGCAGTAGTCCTGAATTTCTGAGATATTATTGTTTGTTTATATGCATTCTTCACATTGTTATAAAAAACATGAGAGAGATTTGTAATAATGTAAGCATTTTTAATGACATACTTTTGTGGACTTAATTCTCTTTATGTCATTCATAGTACTAGACCTGGCATGCATCACGGAAACTTGGTTGGGCCCGGAGGGAGGGGTCCCTCTGATTGATTTATGCCCTCCAGGTTTCCGTGTGCTGCATCAACCTCGGGCTCAGGGTAGGGGAGGTGGCGTGGCGGTCGTTATCAAAGAGACCCTCCGTCCACGGGAGACCACTGCCCCTCAGATAGACGGATGTGAATCCCTCCTCTTAAGGTGGGGTCCTGGTGGTCAGTTGGGCCTACTGCTGGTATACCTCTCTCCAAGCAGCGTAGCAATGGCTCTACCCAGGCTACTTGACGCCCTCTCAGGACTGGCGGTTGAATTTCCCAGACTTATGGTTCTGGGAGACTTTAATCTGCCTTCCCTGGGCAGTACATTGGAGGTGGCCCGAGAGTTCATGGCTTCCATGACGGCCATAGACCTGACCCAAATTATTCAGGACCCGACTCACGAGGGGGGAAACACGCCTGATCTTATTTTTATCTCTGGGCAGTGGCTTAATGGGCTGGGTGGGGTTACTCCAACATCTCAACCCCTTTCATGGACAGACCATTATCTCCTGCAGTTGGGCCTCCGTCATGTCACCCCCCACTGTCAGGAGGTGGAACCGACCAGATGGTTCCGCCCCAGGCGCCTGATGGACCCAGATAAGTTCCAGATGGCGCTTGGATTGATCCCTACCTCCCTCTCCCACAGCCTGGTCGAGTCCTTAGTTAATGCCTGGCAACAGGCTGCTTCGGAGGCTCTCGACCGCGTTGTGCCTTTGCGTCCTCTGACCCGGCGCAGGTCCCGACTCGCTCCTTGGTTCTCCAAGGACCTGCGGGAGATGAAACGCCGGAGAAGGAGCCTAGAGAGCATTTGGAGAACCAGTCGGTCCGAGTCTGACCGAACACAGTTAAGATCCTTTTCTAGATCTTATCTTGTGGCAATGGAGGTGGCAAAGCGCGCTTACTTCACCACCCTCATTGCGTCTGCAGACAACCGCCCGGCCGCCCTGTTTAGAGTGGTCCGCTCCCTTTTAAATCAAGGGACAGGAGAGGACCCCTTACGAGGACGGGCCGAGGAATTTAGTAAATATCTGGTGGACAAAATTGCTCAGATTCGGGCTGGTCTGGACTCTGACTGGGCAGTATCTGACGAGAGGAAAACGATGAGTTTGGCCGAGAACATTTGGGAAGAGTTTGATCCTGTGACTCCGGATGAAGTGGACAGGATCATGGGGAAATTAAGTGCCGCCACGTGTTTGTTGGACCCGTGTCCCTTGTGGCTGGTCTATGCGTCTCGGGAGGTTACATGAGGCTGGCTCCTAGCAGTTATCAATGCCTCACTGAGTGAAGGGTACTTCCCTGCCGCCTTGAAAGAGGCGGTAGTAAGGCCCCTCCTTAAGAAACCTGCATTGGATTCAGCTATTTTAAACAACTTTCGTCCTGTCTCCAACCTTCGCTTTCTTGCGAAAGTCGTTGAGAGCGTGGTGGCACGGCAGCTCCCTTTGGTCCTGGAGGAAACTGAGTATCTGGATCCGTACCAATCGGGTTTCAGGCCCAGGTATAGCACGGAGACGGCATTGGTCGTGCTGGTGAATGATCTCTGGCGGGCCCGAGATAGGGGTTACTCCTCTGTCCTGGTCCTATTAGATCTCTCAGCGGTTTTTGATACCATCGACCACGGTATCTTGCTGCGTTGTCTTGAGGGGTTGGGAGTGGGAGGCACCGTTTTACGATGGTTCTCCTCCTAGCTCTCGGGCCATTCGCAGATGGTGTTGGCAGGGGGGCAGAGGTCAACCCCTAGGCCCCTTAGTTGTGGGGTGCCTCAGGGATCGGTGCTCTCGCCCCTCCTGTTCAACATCTATATGAAGCCACTGGGAGAGATCATCCGTGGCTTCGGAGTAAAGTATCATCAATATGCTGATGATACCCAGCTTTTCATCTCCACCCCGAACCAACCCAGTGATGCCCTCGATGTGATGTCCCGTTGCCTGGAAGCGGTGCAGATTTGGATGGGAAAAAACAGGCTCCGGCTCAACCCGGCCAAGACTGAGTGGCTTTACGTATCGACATCTCGTTTAGTCCAAGAGGTTCCATCTTTGATTATAGGAGGAGAGATGTTACCTCCCGTTGATAGAGCACGCAACCTGGGTGTCCTCCTGGATTCACGACTCAGTTTTGAAGATCATATTGGAGTCGTGGCTAGGGGGGCATTTGACCAGATTCGCCTGGTACACCAGTTGCGCCCCTTTCTGGATCGAGATGCCCTACGTACAGTCACCCACGCACCCGTTACCTCCCTTATAGACTACTGCAATGCTCTCTACATGGGGCTGCCCTTGAAGACCACCCGGAAGCTTCAACTGGTGCAGAGTGCAGCTGCACGGGTAGTGATGGGAGCATCCTGATACTCCCATATTACACCCCTCCTGCGTGAGCTGCATTGGCTACCGGTTGCCCTCCGGGTGAGATTTAAGGTGCTGGTACTTACCTTTAAAGCCCTACATGGCTTAGGCCCGGGATACTTGCAGGACCATCTGCTGCCGGGAACGAATTCCCATCGCCCAGTACGCTCACACAGAGAAGGCCTCCTCAGGGTGCCGTCGGCTAGACAATGTCGGCTTGCGACTCCCAGGGGAAGAGCCTTCTCTGTGGGAGCACCAGCCCTGTGGAACCAGCTCCCCCCTGAGCTTCGGATGGCCCAAGATCTCCAGTCCTTTCCAGTCCTTTCCAGTCCTCAAAACACTCCTTTTCCACCTGGCTGTCCTGGACTGACAGGGATTTTAATTATGTTTACAATTTTAACTCTAATCTTTAATTTATTTCAATTTTTAATTTTAATTTACTGTACAGAGACCTTTAATTTTTGTTGTTGTTAGCCGCCCTGAGTCCCTCGGGAGATAGGGCGGGATATAAGTCCCATTAATAAATAAATAAATAAATAAATAAATAAATAAATAAATAAATAAATAAATAAATGTATTGTTGCTTTTAAACTGCTGCAAGACTCTGATTTTGCTGCATTAACAAAACAATACAATATGAATACTTTCTGGAAATCTTCAAAATGTGACAAACGTATAAAGTAGTTAGCTTCAATTAATTCACATCAATCTCAACAACTATACAGTATTTAAACATTTTCTCAATTTGTTGCACAATTCTTTTTGAAATGCAATAGATGTTTTCTCAAGGTCTTCATTTATTTTTTTCTGAATGTGTCCTTGAAAGCTTGTCTATTTAATTTCCTGACAATTCATTTGGTAATATTGTAAAGAATTTGAGTGAATGGTATCTAGAGGTGGAAATAAAACATTCACATTAGACATTAATCAGCTTTTAATATAAAAAATTCAAAAGGCTGCTTCACATATTAAGCATAAAGCTATTATTGTGTAGAACTTTGTGAAGGTCGCCGCCATCTAGTGATGAGATTTTGAAGATGTAGGGCTGCAATACTGCGATCTAAAAAAATCTCTTTTTTCTTATCTTTCCCAAGTGTATTAATTAGTTGGAGAATTTAAATGGCATTTCACATTTCAAAACAGAAATGGCCATTGCCAGATTCAGATTTAATGATCATTTTAAAGCATGTATTTTCACAAAGCACAAACATGTTAAAATAAAATAGGTGTTTTTAATTGCAAATGCTTGGGTTATAATCCTTTAAACCATTTTTGGGTTGTAGATTGGGTAGGCCAATTTGCCTATTGGTCTTCAATAATTTTTCATGACTAAAAAAAAGCAAGTTGGGATTTCTTCCCTAAGTTTGCAGTATATAATCAAGCACATAATGAGGTTCTTATCCCATAGTTCTTAGGATGGATGCTTCCTACTTTCCTGTCATAATGGCAAATGCATGTACTGTTTTTTGCAGAATCCTTAGAAATTGAGGAACCATTCTGACCTTTGTCTAAATCTTTGTCCATCTAATCCAGTAATTTCTGCTTTGACTAACACCTTTCAGGCTGTAATAATATCCAATTTTAATTGGAGATCCTAGGAATTGAACCTGAGACCTTGTAGAGAGAACTTATAGGTAAGGTCTATGAAAAAGGAAAACTAATGTACAATTTCTTAGATATTTGGAGCACTTATGTAGCAAAAAGGAACATGTAGCAATCTTGAAGGGAAACAATTGTTTTGATATGTTTTCATGTTCAATCACCCCTCACAGATTGTGAGTTGTCTTTGCTCAGTTTCAGATCTGGGTTTTGTAGCTCAGACAGGCGACACATGAATGGTTGGATGCTTAATTGCCTAATTAAATGATTAAATGTTTGCACATGAATCCAGTCCATTAACCAACAGTCAGCAGTCATTGGCACACCACACACTAAAACATATGAGGGGGCCCTTGCCATCTAAAATAGAGGAACAGAGAAAGATGGCTTAAAAAAATATCTGTCACCATTTGGCAATCAATTAGTGCCAAACTGGAATTATTATAAAATCCTATAAACGTTCCCAGGCCCTGAGAGATGAAACAGAGAAAAAATAGTTTCAGGCATGCCAAATTATAAATATTTCTTATTCATCCAATCATTGAATTTACAACTGAGCAGCTGACAAGTCTGCTGTTGTCATTTAAAATGATTAAATGCAAAACACATGGTTCATTGCAGATACAAGAGCAGCCCTATGATATTTTTACAGTGGACAATCCCTTATTCATTCACCTGTTAGAGAACGTCCTGACAACGGCTGCTTTAAAGATAAATGTGGAGTGAAGTTTGGCTCTTGCTGACTTGAATGCACAGATCCATAGTGGTTTTGTCACATTACATGGAAGTGGTGTCTCTTTCTGAGATGAAATCTTGGACTTCCTGGACAGGCTCTCTTCAGGTATTAGTGAAGGCCAACCCTGCTTAGCTTTATAGATTATAAATAGTTTTTAAAGGTAATAAATCATCAAAGGGGGGGGGAGGAGGTCTTGAAATTGCCCATAAATAATTGGCATTTGAACTGCAAATGGAAGAGGCTCACAAATATTTGGTCAGTCTTTGTCATTATGGTGAGATGCTTCTGTTATATAAATGATTTTTAAAGTTGTATGTAGACACATACATTGTGGTAAATTTTGTGCAAGTTAAAAAAACTTTTTGTTAGTATATTACATCATCATCCAAGCTGTCTGAAATCAGTTCCTGACCATCTTCTTCCTTGCAGAAGGTACTTTCTGTGACATGCTACACATGATTAACTTGTTTATTAATCTGAAATTCTCCATTGGCATAACACAGCCATTGATTCATTTATTTATTTGAAAATGCATATGGCTACCTGCCTGAATTAATATGTAACTTTGGATGGTTTACAAAACACGAAAGAAAAGTATGTCTATAAGACTAGTAAACACAATAGAAAGTCCCAGGTAAAAACAACTCCCTATATAGTGCAAAGCACTATAGCATCTGGCCTAAAGTCTGAGTGAAGAGCTAGACTTTTAAGGTTTTCTAAGGGCCAATGGAGACTCCCAAGCTAAAATGTGGTCAATCTATTTGGTCCTCAATATGTTCTGCAAGCATTAATTTACATCTAAGGAAAGGAGAAGAAAATATGGTGCATTTTAGCCTTCCCAAAGTTTGTCTCACTTTTAAATGAGCAGTAAAGTAATAGCTTTATACACGAGGCAAAAGATTTAGAGAGACAATGAAGACGTCAAGAGTAAAGAAGTGACTTGACAGACATGGCTCAGCAGACACCCCCTGTTTCAATCAAGTATGAGAAGGAGGAGGAGGAGGAGGTACAACACAATTAGACTTGCAGAGTTTTTATTATTATAGTCCATCCCCATATAGTGTAGCTCTGGTCTTCCAGTACAGCAGTTTTTTTCTGCTTTCTACTTAATGGAGCTGACAGAAAAGTTCCAAATGTCTGCCTGAACTGAAAATAGAATAAAGCTAGTATGAAATGAGTTTGGTAAGACACAGAATCTTTACTGCAGGTTGATATAAAATAATCTGAATTACCATGGCAAAGAGGAAAAAAAAACTTGGATAGTTGTGGACAGATGAAAAGTAATATTGACTCAGAGTACAGGTGAGATCTTAGGAAAGAAATTAAACTTCCAATATAATAATTTCATTGCCATATCATAGTAAATTAGAATCCTATAATGTTTTTAGCTTCTGTTTAATTTGTTTTAGAAGGATAATATAAACTATGGATAGCCATCTACTTTTGTTTGCTATATCTAATGAAAGAATTATTGTGACTATAGGTGTTTTAGGAAAAATGTGAGTACGTGAGATTAGTGTGTAAGATTATGCACGACATAAAGTAAATTCTGAGAATTTTTATAATATTCATTATATGATATGATACGATATGATACGATGATACATTAAGAACTGAAGAAGATAACAAAATAAAAAGATCTACAAATAGAAATAGAATGGCTGAACCCCCCCCCCCACCAAGGTAGCACCAATAATAGAAGCAGCACCACTTGAACACCATCAGCATTGACAAATTCACCATCACTCAATTGCAAAAGGCAGATTTGCTAAATCTGGTCTGAACATCTGGCTGACTTTGTGACGAGTATAATAATATGTTATGGTAATATGCCAGTCTGCTAAGGTATCAGGCTAGAAACCAGGAGACTATGAATTTGAATACTGCCTTAGGCATGAAAGCCATCTGGGTGATCTTGGACCAATTCCTCTCATCTAACCCTCCTTACAGGGTTGTTGTTGTGGAAAAAATAAGAGGAAGGGAAGTATTAGGTATTTTGGCCACCTTGAGTTATTTATAAAAATAAATAGACAATCCATAACCCTTTTGGTCATCATTTCAGAGATATTTCCTTACCAAATGCCTTAATGCTTTCAACAATGTTAAAGCTTCTAATGTACTTTAAAAGTTCTTAAAAATTCAGGGAGATATTCAGAGATGTATCTGCCTTGAATGTAGCCCATATTGAACTGTATAGGACAATCAAACATCAGCTGTTGACCCCAGGAAATGTTTTGTGACATTTGGCATTATATCATAAAATACTTTATGATAACTTTTATGTCATCAAATATTTTATAAAATTTGCCAAAATTCATTTTCAGGGAATCATGGATCCTGGATTTTGGTCAGATTTAGTCAGATCCTATAAGTTAGCCCATTTGAGGTATCTTAATTCAAAAATTGTTGTCCTGTGATGTGTCATTTCAGCCTGTGGAAACAAGACTTTTATTAGTATATTAAGCAAACTGTGCCCATTGGGTCATCATTTCAGAGATATTTCCTTGCCAGCTTCCTCAATATCGTCAACAGTGACAGATCTTCAAATGAACTGCCTTCACTGAAAAAGTTGGGATACATTCAGAGATGTATCTGCCTTGAAAATAGGCTATTTTGAACTGTCTAGCAGTCATAGGAAATGTTTTAAGAAATCTTTTGTGACATTTTGTATTATGTCATAAACTGTTTAGTCCTTGTTGAAATGTATAGTGCAGTCTAACATCAGCACATGAAATGTTTTATGGCAATACCATAAGATTATAGAGTGGCACAAAGTTTACTCTTATTCCACCTATATTTAATACTGACTTTATCCCACTAGGAGAAATTGACCAGCACAGGATGAAATATTCTCATTAGCTGATGATACCAAATTGTATGTTCGGCAGAGACTGTGTTCTGTCCCTGCTTACGTGAGTCCTTGTTATGTTCACAAGGAGAAACCCCTTTTCCAACAAGCAGGCAGGAAACCGCAAGAAAAACCAACCCCTTTTATTATTCACAGACCTAAGTCAATGTCCAAGGCAAACAAACACAGTTCACAGAAACTCGATCCTGAAGACAAACAGTTGCCTTTGGCAACCAGCACCTCCCACACCTTCCCTTTTATTATTCAGCCAAGGCATGGCTTCCTAATGCCTTCTCCTTTGCCTTTGGAGCCGCCCCATTGCATTCCTCTGTCCTACTCTCTTTTCTTGCCGGTGTTTTCGTGCATCTTGGATATCTCCCATCTGTGATTCATTACTGTCTAACTCAGACTCCCAGCACAGCTGTGTCTCAGCCTGAGTGCGAGTAGAGGGGCCAGGCTCCTCATCAGACTGTAAGTCTTGGAGCTCCTCAGAGCCTTCTCAGACTCCCAGCACAGCTGTGTCTCAGCCTGAGCGCGAGTAGAGGGGCCAGGCTCCTCATCAGACTGTAAGTCTTGGAGCTCCTCAGAGCCTTCCTCTGACTCTGATGTCACTCCAGGCCCCTCCTCCTCCTCTGATTCCTCAGACTCAGCTGCTGTGTCCACTGGCTGGCAAGGAATCACAAAAGATTGCTTGCATTTAATTCCATAAAACCCCCATAGTCACTTTTGTGAAATGAATAGCTATATTAATGATTAACTAATCTCCACTCTACACTGGAAGAAATGTAATAGGGATTCTTCCTGGAGCCTGGAATCTGGTAAGGTTTGGATAGGGAGAAACAGGTTTAGACTGAGTCCTCCAAGATACAGTGGACCCAGAAGCCAAGTCCAGAGATAGTGCAGGTTTAACTCTGGATGATATAGGACCTCCCAGGGGTTTCTTAAAACCCAGTTCCAAAATTCAATGGTTGCCTGCCCCCAGTGGTGGGATTCAAATATGTGAACAACTGGTTCTCTGTGTGGATGCCACTTCCGGAAGTCCATTCTGGGCCTGGGCAACAAACAATTAGCTACCAGTTTTGCTGAAGTGGTGCGAACCAGCTGAATCCCACCACTGCCCGCCTACCTATGATCTCATGACCACTTTTTGGGCACTCAGCAACTGGCCAGTATTTGTAGCCCTTTGTAGCATCCTGTGGTCATGTGATCAGAGATAGTTATTTGGCTAGCTTAGATATTCTTGAAAAGTAAAACAGTCTCATTACTATTGAAGATGGGTATTCATTTTGCTTCAAATTTAAATTTGTAGTGTTCATGATAAAGGCTGAAGATTTGCCAGTAAATAGACTTGCCAACAATTGTTTTCCTAAATAAATGTTGCCAATAGTACCACTACTTTCCTTTTCTGGTTTAGCAAATGACAGTGTTTGGCTGTCTGATATCTGCACAAAAGTCAGTCAATATCAGACTTGGTTTAATCTGTGTTGGCATATCTCCAGGAAACATACCAGAAACATAGGCTAGTTTGGAAGTAATAAAAAATATACAAACAAAATCCAAACTGAACTTGGAAGACAACAATCGCAAACTATTTCCTGTTGTCAAAAAACTATAGGAAGTTTCTATTTATGAAAACAATTGGGATCCGAATTTCTGTCATAAATCAAGTTGGGCCTAAATTTACAACAATGTTTATGGCGGTTGTTAAGCAAATCACATGGGTACTTTAAGGTTCTGTCTTAGGCCCAGTTCCCTTCAACATCTTCATAAATGATTTATATAAGGGAATAGAAGGGGAACTTTTCAAATCTGAAGATGACATAAGCTGGCAGCTCCCCAGAAGGTAGGCTCAAGTTCCAGATGAACCTCAACCAACTTGAACTCAGGGCCCTATCTAACAAAATGAAAATCTTATAGATAGGTAGAAAACCTTTATTGTCATTTTTTTTACTGTGGGCACAATGGCACACAATAAAAATAAAATTTAGTGTAAACATACATAACACACATTTAAACATACTATATACAACATATCCATAGACCTACACCCTTACATATAAGTAACATATAAATATTAATCACTGTCCATCTTGAATTCAATTTGAATTCAGTTCAAATTCAAGTGTAAAGTTTTACACTTAGGCAAGAAAAACCAAATATACAGGTACAGATTAGGTGAAACCTGGCTCAACAGCAGTAACTGTGATCCTGGAGTCCTAGTGGACTGTCACTTAAATATGAGTTAGTGTACTGCAGCTGCCAAAAAAGCCAGAGGGATAGAATCAAGATCATGTGAAGAGTTAGTACCATTTTATAATGCCTGTCAGAGGAGGACTTGGAACTGGGACAGGAATGGCAAGTCTCCCTTGGTATGTTTGAGAGGCCAGGGGCTGAGGACAATGCTTCCCATGCTCCTCAGGTATTGGGGGAGATGGTCAACCAGACGGAGAGCTGCCTGCCATCCCAGACATGGGAGGATCGGTTGCCGACAGGCAATGGTGCTGATAAGCAGCAGATCTCCTCTGATGAGGAACAGCTGCCTCCTCCACTCAATCCAAGGGCAAGGAGAAAGGAGCATAGGCAAGCCCAAAGAAGGGCTGCAAGGCTACTTGGGAGAAGGTTGCCCCACCCCTCCTCACAAGGAACACCTGGAGTGGAGTGACTTAAGGAGAAGCCATGGGGAGTTAGTCTTTGCCAGGAACAATTGTTTGTTTTGGATTATACTCCCCTGGCTTTGACTCATGCCTTTTTGCCTTGCTTCAAGGACTGATGTTTGTCTTACTCTAGTCTTGTGGTCTGCTTTTTCCCTTTGCTTTACTTTACCTTCAGAACTGCCTTTGTCTTGTACCTTGTCTTTGCCCTGCGGACTGCCATTTGTCTTATGCCTGGACTTTGCCTTGTGTCCTTTCCCGGTTATATTTGGGCTGTTGTTTGGGGGGGGGGACTGAAGTTGGGAGCCTTCAGGGTAACATGGGGTGGAGCCTTATTGGTCAGTGGAGGGCTGTTTGTTGAATACTTCTTGAGGGCAATAAAGAACTCTCTAAAAGCCTGCCTTGCCTTGATGACCTGGGTCATAAGAATGCCTTGGTAAGACAACACTTGGAATACTGCATCCAGTTTTGGTCCTCACAATATAAAAAGGAGGTCGAGACTCTGGAAAGAGTGCAGAGAAGAGCAACAAAGCTGATTAGGGGGATGGAGGCTAAAACATATGAAAAATGGTTGCAGGAATAGAATATATCTAGTTCAGTGAAAAGAAGAACTAAGGTGACATAATAGCAGTGTTTCAATATTTGAGGGGCTGCAATAAAGAAGAGAGGGATCAACCTATTTTCCAAAGCACTAGAAGGCAGGAACTAAAAGGAGAAATTTTCTGACAGTGAGAATAATTAACCAGTGAAATGGTTTGCCTTCAGAAGTTGTGGATGCTCCATCACTGGAGGTTTTTTTTAAAAAGAGACTGGACAGCCATTTGTCCAGAATATTATAGGGTCTCCTGCTTGTGTAGGGGGTTGGACTAGAAGACCTCCAAGGTCCCTTCCAACTCTGTTATAAATGCCTAATAGGCATTTTTTTTGCTGGAAATAGTGAAAAAAGGCTGCAAATCACAATCACATGACTGTAGAATGCTGTGATTGGTTGTAAAAACTAGCTGATTGCCATGTGCCCCAATTGCAATTATATTATGATGGCGACGGTGCGATGATTATAAGTGCAAGTGCAGGTTGTAAGTCACTTTTTTCAAGGTCATCTTAAATTTGAATTGTTGTTAAATGAATGGCTGTAAGTCGAGGACTACCTGCACATGGATGAATCTATGTGGTCACCAAGAGTTGAACTCGGCTTAAAGGATTTATCCCTTTTCAATATAGTATTTAGATTTTAAGATGTATAATTCATGTGAGAGCCATGGAGATGGTCTTGAAAGGAGCATTTAGAAGCTGTTACAGAAACAACAAGGGCACAAACATTCCTTAAGACCTGGGAAAGGAGATAGACTTCTCCCTGACTCAAAGGGCTATAAGAGAGAGGAAGGCAATATACATTCACTCTTGAAGATTCCATTTATTATAGCTGATCTTAATAAAATGTAGTTCTAATGTTCCTTTGGTGCTTGATTTCCTGATCTGGTCTACCTAGTAGGGTTAACAGACATTGGGAAAACTGTTATAATGTTTAGGATTCTAATAAAAAGACTGAATGCTGCCACAAGATAAGATTTGAACCTGTTGAGTTCTAATGATTACTATATTAAAATGAATTGCTACTGCCTTCTTGGGGATATTTTCTCACCTTCATAGTCTAGTTTTGCAGTTTGGTATTGCACTAATCAGATTGAACATTTGCTAATAAGTGCAGTAATCTAATAACAAGTCTAGTCATGTGGCTAATGTCTTCTTCTGAAAGAGATGCAAGGTAGACTAAAGAGAAGATAGACAAAAGTACTCCTAATCACAGAAGCATCTTTGATATCTAGGAATAATGCTGCAATTTCTTTTGCCTTGTAAGAATCAAAACTGCCCGTTTTTAATACTTTTTTTTTGTGTTTTTTCTTGTAGAAGCCGAGTGAAAACTCCATTTCTTGAGTTTCTGTAAAAGAAATATATAGGCATGTACGTTTCTCAGATAATTTCTTATTTCAGTGTAGCAGGCTAGAGTACTAAATTGTAGTCATCTCTTAAAATTCTGACTGGATGATACTGATTCTTCTATGAAATTTTGATCTTCTTTGGTAAAAATAAGTAATATTTTATGCACCTGAAGTTTTCAGAGGCTTTGCATATTCTGAATTTAATCTCACTTCACAAATTCCTGATAATAGGCTCAGTCATAAGTTATATTCCTCAATTTTACTCCCAGTAAACATGTCCTCTCTCCGTAGGACAGTAAATTAAATCAACCTTCCCAACATACTGATACTTTTGTTGCCAGAATCTGCAGCCAGCAGGATATTTAAGAGCTATTTTTGTATTAAGATATATGGTACAAAGCCTGAACTGGTATCAAGCATGTTATTAATCTCATGGCAGGACTTTGGCTTGTTTAAAATAAGTCTTAGAAATATTTACATACCTGCTAAAAACTGGGACTACTAAAAATATTCTATTTTCTACGGTGAGAATTTTCTTACTGCCACCAGATGTCAGTAAAATCCATGTTTAAAATAAATGTGTAGCTGTGACATGCACAATAAATGACACCAGCTATAGAAATATCATGCCAATATATCCCAGGAACCTAGCAGAAATGTAGGGAAGGTAGATAAAAAAGTAAGCATGGGCAGAATAAAGAAAGGTACTAGCCACAGTACCTGCAATCTGGATCCGAAAAGTAGCTCTCATTTGAAATATATGGCATGATAAGTAGCACTGAAATTGCTGCATCTTTCTGAAATACTGCCAAGTTTGTTTCTTTGAACATGTTAGTGGTATATACGATAAAAATAATAGGGAGTAAACTTTTGTGTTTATTAAAATTTCATTTAAATTACTTGTGTGTCCATATTTGTGTGATGTTATAGATTCAGTGTACATGTCAGTAAACCTGGAGGAGGAGGAGGTAGGAAGCAACTGCAGAGAGACAAAATGGCTTCCAGGGTCAAGTACAGTTTGTTTGCAACAAAGTAACTTGTTGAAAAAAGAAGTCAGGATTAGATTAGAACAATCTATTAAAAATACACTTGGGGTATTAAAATAATTTTGAATATCTTAGTCATTCCATAGTGTATAAATATTTCTTTGTCCTTTTAAAATATAATACAATGAAGAACATGTTATTTTTCTTTTTCATTGGACTAACTACTATTCTTTAAAGCAGTCTGGAATTTATTATGATGATGAATCCATGCAAAATTCAAACTGTATTTTTTCAAACTCCCAAATCTCAAACTAAACACATTATTGGCTAAACACGTTATTTATTTTGACTATTCTCTTTTCAATTTAGATAGGTCTGTCATATATTTTATTCTCATTTATGTTAGAATGTTAAAGCTTTTTTATTTGCATAGCTCATTTTTAAATGTTCACTGTGGAAAGATATTCCATCAAGGATCACCATGAGTCAAGGTTGCCTATCTTATGCAAATAACTCTGGATGTTAGGAAACAGCAGTGTTATTTAATATTTTATTAATTCATTGCCAAAGTGGATGGAGAGGGGCTTCTCTTGGCTACTGTAGGGAGATGGGCATTTGCCATGATATATTTGGCATGGTCTTTATATTTGAGATTAGCACTATGGTAATACCATTTAGCAGGATTTTATTTTGAGGCATAATAAATCCTCAAAGGCTAAATGCCAATGAGATGAAAGAATTCTGAATACCCAGATTCAGAACCTTGTTGGACCTTGGATAGATATCCCAATTATCTATAATATACAATTTCTGTACTTTAAACAGAACGAGGTTTCTCATATCTGATGGATTCATTCAGTCCTACCAGCTATAAATAATTTCTTTGAATAAAGTATTGACTGATTTATACATGTTCTTTAGAATTGATAACTGCAATACTTGTGTATTGGATTTTTACTTCACCACTATTACAGTATCTTGGTGTTATACAATAGAAAAAGATGAAAGTGGTACATGAGACAGAGACTACAACTTGAGAGTTGAGCACACTTCTAATATATTCAGCTGTCTAACTCAATATATTACAGAGCATCATATAGTTTTATATATTCATATTTCCTCAGATTGCTTCTAAAGTAGTATTTTCAGTAAAATAATTTCAGGTGCTCTGTTAGTATCAAAATGCGTAGAATTAAAGTGTAAAGAAACTAAATAAAGGTTTTTGTCAACTAAGCAAAAGACTATTGGAACAGTGTTGTAATAAATGTTATTTATTCAGCTTTGATGGCTCACAAAATAAAGAACAATATAAAAATGTGTAAATAGAAATACAATAAAAATTAATCCAAAAAAGCATTACAAAATAGTTATGACAACACATATACAATAGTTATGACAACATATATAAAATGTAATAACACTATAACTGGGGGGGGGCTCCATCCACTGTATCTCAAGCCCTGGAAGAAAATCTAGGTTTTCAAGGTCTTCCAGAATGCCAATACTTGACAATATTGCTATATTTATATGCCTTAAGTTACACAATGCCATGCATATTGATCCTGGTATGATCTGATGTTGAATTTGAAACTACGATCACCACAATTTTTCTTGATTTAAGAACCCTTTAAAATAGGCATTTCAAACTCATCATGTCACGTGATGTCATGCGACGTATTGCGACTTTTCCCCATTGCCAGCAATGGGGTGGGTGCGGTTTCAGTATGATGCATCTGGCCCGCAGGCCGGCAGTTTGACATGCCTGCTTTAAAACATCAATATTTAGTTGTAGGTAATACACAATAAGCAGTATTTCCTTATCTCCGTCTCTAAAAAAATAAGGGCTGTACTGGCCTCAAGGTTTGTTGTTTCTTTATTGTATGATGCTGCTATAACACTGCAAATTTCCTACTAAGGGCTACTATTTAAATGTACAAATAAGAAGGGGAAAAATTAGATTACATCTGCTCTGAATCTTTTGAATATACAAGGCTGGTTTGTGAACAGAGACTAAACTATATAATTAGATAAATGACTTGTTCTTTAAGCATTAGAATTATGGCTTGTCTCCATATAATTCCTGCTGAAACAAAAGCCTGTGCAGCAATGAGTGAATCTCAACTAGTTCTTACATTCAGCAGGTGGAAAGAAACATATGAATTGAATGAAGAGAAACTCATCTAAATACATGCCTTTCTCATTATTTTTGTGTTCATGTACATGGGTACAAGGGACTTGGGGCTCATAAATATCTCAGTAATGCAAAACTATTTAAATCCCAAAATGACTAAAAATGCAAATACATACTGTATAATGGCCCAAATACTGTAATTAGGTCCTTATATCCTATTATAGGAGTGTTTATGTAATTGCTCAATACATTTGATGGAATTATAGCAAGTTGCATTCTAGGAACACTTAGAGGGAATAAATTCCATTGCTTGAAGCGGAACTGTCTAGTTGATATGCCTTCTTAATCTTAATTTTCTATTCTTAGAAAATAAACAATAGTGACACAACAAAGTTACAGAAAAATAACATAAACCCCTAGGCAAATCTTATAAAGATTGAGACAAAGAATACAGTTTCCTCAGATTGTTGCCTCATGGAGTTCAGAGGGGCTACTCCTCTTCATGACGAATCCTCTGCCTCAAAGCAGCTTCACAACATGGTTCTTTATTTTAATAGTGAAAAGCTCAGCTTTGGCTAGTATTGTTAGAGAAAATGCTACAAAACTCTATCCTAGGTTTATCAAACAGCCATGAATGTGCCACTCATTTTTTCTACAGTTTCCGCATATAACAGACAAGGGGAAGCCTTGAAGCAACCAGAATACTTAATTGAAACAAACTGTATTGTCCTGTTGGTTTGATGAGTTTGATGAGTTTGAAGACTTCACTCAAGTATTTTCCTCTCAAGAGTCTTTTGGGGTAGCCAGGTTTCTTTAGCTTCAAGTCCTCAGCCCTCAATATATTTACTACAGTCAGCCATGTCACTCTATTGTTTCCCAATGGAAAATTCTGCCTCTATACTGGTCCTCCCAACACAATTGAGAGTGTAATTCAGTTTTCAGCAATTTAGATAAAGATTCAAGCATAGCCAGACTGGTGTGCATTCTTAAGTCTGGCCCTTTTAAAAAATCCCACATGATGGGGTATATAGTAGGGTGTAAAGCTAGAAATAGTAGTCTCTATGTGCCAGCCTCTGTCTCTGTGGTTTTCCTGTGTAGCATTTTGTCTCATTGTGCCAGCCTCCACACACAGCTGAATCTTGCCAGTGATGGGGAAATCTTTTTCCAGAAAGCTGCTAGCCAGCTAACTATGTGACACCTTCTGGTCTAAAAATGTTTCCAGTGATCAGAGGCAGTAAAGCTGCTTTATCCTATAAGAAGAAATCAATGGTCTTTCTTCTATATCCTGGCTAGAGAAAAGATTTGCCAATGTACCCTTCTGAATCACATCCCCCAACATCAGTGTGGTGTGGAGGGTGTCCTTCCTTGGAAGGCCAACTTTGGCAACCTTTCTGGAACCCCAGAAAATCCAACAATGATAGAAAATTAATGGATATGCCAAATGTTAATCATTGGTATCACTGGTCATTTTTCAGTGACATGCCAAACAAGTGCAAAGAGTTTATTTTTTAAACAGTTTGTAAAGTTTTTATTTTAAAATTGGAACACAATGCTCGTGTTTCAGCAAAATGTAAACTTTTTGCTGGGTGCTGTTTTTTTGTTTTGTTTTTTGCAATTTCTAATGTCAAAATTTAGTGCAGTAAAATTGCATGGTTAATGTAATTTACAAAGTCTGTCTTTCTTACACTTTCATCTTATTCTACCAAGAAATGAAACAATTGCAAATATTTCAGTGCTTTCTTGATAAATTCAATCAACTTTTTTTCTTGGAATCAAAACTCATATCTCAAAGTAGCTTAAATTCAGCGAGTTTGTACTTGAACTCTGAATAACAAAGTCATTACAATATTCTTTTCTGAATCTTGAATCTGGTCCAGGAGTAGTTCACCATTTTCAGAAATCAGGAGTCTAGCAGCACTTTTACCAACTAACAAATGTTATTTAAAGACAGAAATGCATGTCTTCTGTCAGCTTCTGACTTCTGTCATGTCAGAAATGCATGTCTTCTGTCAGCTTCTGACTTCTGTCATGTCAGTTCCCTTCATGTCTTTTAATACATTTTGTTAGTTGGAAAAGGTACTAGCAGATACGTTCAATGTCATTTTCACAGTCTTAAGCTTCTTGACACTTATGTGTAAAACCACTTGGAAATAAACTCATCTTAAAGCCTTTCTAGATTCCAGTTCTTCCCTCTGTTTTGGCTACAGTGATGACCTAATGTTCTATGTAAACCATATTCTC
Organism: Vipera berus; assembly: GCF_964194415.1. Classification (NCBI taxonomy): domain Eukaryota; kingdom Metazoa; phylum Chordata; class Lepidosauria; order Squamata; family Viperidae; genus Vipera; species Vipera berus. Next base: position 93,726,126 of record NC_138206.1, on the reverse strand, counting down.
CATAGACTCTGACTGGTGGGTTTTCCTACTGTTTTAGCCCCTACACATGTTAGCCAAACAAGCACCAACACCTTTCTTTTTAAAATATAATTTTATTGAAAAATTTAGAAATGAATAAAAATTAATTTAACTTTTATAAAGTGCAAGGGAAAAGAAAAAGGGAAACAGAAAGCTACAAGAAAAAACAAGAAAAGATAGAAAAACTAGAAAATAAAAGAAAAATATATAAAGTTGATTCCAAATTTCTTTACAGCAGTTATAAGTACAATTATAGATTTACCTCTTTCTTTAAAATTGAATTGTGGCTCTCTTCATATTGTAATCTATCCTATCATCAGAATCATAGATCATGTTCATTTTCCCCCATTTTTCCCCATTTTTATGCAATGAGTCCATTAGCGCTTCCTTGTCCACAATAAATATAGGTATTTTCTTTTCTGTAATCAAACAGGTCAATTTGGCTATCACAGCAAGTTCTAACTTCTTCACCAACCATTTTCTTCATTATATATGTTGCCATATCTTCCCATCCTTATGTGTACAATAATCTCGCTACAATTATCATATATAAAAATAAAAAATCATTCCTTTTTCAAAGGTTTTACCTATCGGTCCTAAGACGCAAACTTCTGGTTTCAGTTGTATATTAATTTTTAAATTTTTCTGAATTAATGTATGAATATGAACCCAAAATCTTCTAGCTTTTTTGCATGTCCACCACACATAATAAAATGACCCTTGTGGTTGTTCACGTTTTCAGCATAGATTTGAAGTATTGTACATTCTAGATAATTTTTCTGGTGTCATATACAAATAGTACATAATTTTATAACAGTTCTCTTGAATATTCCAGTATATTGTACTGTAAATTTCAGTCCTTCCAACCACATATTTTCCCATTGTTCCATCTCTATCTTTTAACCAAAAATTTTAGCTGTCTTAATCATACTTCCTTTCATTTGTCTTTTTTCTTTTTTAAATTCCAACTAAAAATTATACCTTTTAGGAAATGGTATCTTTATCATTTGTATATAATTCTATTTTAAAGTCTTTTAGAATATTTAACACCATAAATTGTTTTGTCTACTTGTAATTTTTCTGGTAATTGTAAATAAGAAAACCAGTTATATCCCTCTGCCATTAGTTGATTTTATTTCATATTCCACCTGACAGAATTGTATCTCATAGTATGTTAACCATTAGTGTTTGCCTATTATTTCTCATCTGTAAAATGCTTTTTGTGTTGAGACCCACAAAAAAAGTATTTTTGGGGACAACCTGAATTTGTATCTATTTCATATTCTAAATAGAGTATGTCTAACTTTTTTTTAAAAGGGACGCGGTGGCTCAGTGGGTTAGGACGCTGAGCTTGTCGATCGGAAGGTCGGCAGTTTGGCGGGTCGAATCCCGAGTGCCGCGTAGCAGAGTGAGCGCCTGTTACTCGTCCCAGCTTCTGCCCACCTAGCAGTTCGAAAGCACGTAAAAATGCAAGTAGAAAAATAGGGACCACTACGGTGGGAAGGTAACAGCGTTCCGTGCGCCTTTGGCGTCTAGTCATGCCAGCCACATGACCACGGAGACGTCCTTGGACAAGCGCTGGCTCTTCGGCTTTGAAACAGAGATGAGCACCGGCCCCTAGAGTTGGAAACGACTAGCACTCATGTGCGGGGGAACCTTTACCTTTACCTTTACCTAACTTTTTTTTAAAATAAAATCTACATCAACCTTAACTTTATCATACCTCAAGTATTCATGCAACTTAATACTTTTCCTTTCATGGATGGGTCTTGGGGACGATGTGATTTCCATTGCTAGGTTTGATGCACTAGTGGGCCAGTTAGAAAGAAGACCCTACCAGTTTTATACCCTTTTTTGTCATTTGGGCTAGAAGGAGAAAGTGGCAGGACACCTGTTAACTTCCCTGATCTAAAAAAACTGTGCAATTCCTGCTATTGCACATGGCACCAGCTGGAGCTGAAGTGTTGCCTATAATGAAAGGAACTGTAGCAAGTGAAGCAGATAATACTTTTTTCACCAGCACAAGTGGGAAAATAGTATTTTTGACAGGTAGGACATTTCAAGCAGATGCTGCCTTAATGGTCTGGGTGCAAGTAAGTCTATGTGGATCAACTATATGTGACTTTAGATTGTGGTCTTTGAGAACAGAACAACAAAGCAAGGATGTAACAAACAGCCCCTAACTTGCAAACTACTTCAACAATGCCAGAACCAGTTTTTAGAACATAACTTGTGGCTCATCTTGTAGGATCTAATTTTACATGATATTAGCACAGAATTTGTCACACTCTCTTGATCTTCTTGCTGACTTCCAGAGTGTTACAGAAAAAATCAAAGAAAAGAAACATCTGCCACCCTTTGGCTGGTTAATAGTATCTGTTCATACTTTTTATTCTATGTGGGCTAGTATTGACTGGCCTTGCTCTAGGTAAAGGTAAAGGTTCCCCCGCACATGCGTGCTAGTCGTTTCCATCTCTAGGGGCAGGTGCTCATCTCCGTTTTAAAGCCGAAGAGCTTTGTCCAAGGACATCTCCACGGTCATGTGGCCGGCATGACTAGATGCCAAAGGCGCACGGAACGCTGTTACCTTCCCACTGGAGTGGTCCCTATTTTTCTACTTGCATTTTTATGTGCTTTCGAACTGCTAGGTTGGCAGAAGCTGGGACGAGTAACAGGCGCTCACTCTGCTACGCAGCACTCGGAATTCGACCCGCCAAACTGCCAACCTTCTGATTGACAAGCTCAGCGTCCTAACCCACTGAGCCACCGCTTCCTTTGCTCTAGTTTCTGCAAAAACCACTTGTCTTTTTTTATAAGTATTTAAAACTTTCAGTCTGTGTTTCTTGCTTTGCTATAGTTGTAATTCTTGTCTTATACATATTTTTGTTATTATACAGCAGAAGAAATACAGGGATTTTCAGAATTTCTGTGCGTTCATAGCTCTCATTAGTATTACTTTAAAGACAAGGAAAATATTCAAGAATAAATCAGGTCAATTGCTGAAGAAACTTTAGAAACATTTGCATTTTGGAGCAGCACAAAGTCTCCTTACTCATTCATCATTTAATTAAGCTTATTGTTTTCTATGGAAGTCCTGGGTAAGCAGGTTAGGCTGCAGCTCTGCACACAGTTGCTAGGTTCCTTAAAACTGACAGAAAACAAAGGAGTCTTTTCTCTGAATCAGAGTGAATGACCAAAGTGAATTGACCCAGTTCAATGCTTTGATTTGAAACCGAGTTGTTTTTTTTCATATTGTAGAACTGCTTCAGATTAGATATTTTTGATTATCTGAACTGAAGCAATACTTGAAACCAGATTATACAGTAGGTGACCCATATATTTCTCTAGGGAATTGTGAGAACATATGAATGGTTAGACTGGGAGAAATTGTCAAATAGAATACACTAATGAAATCAACCTATATACATATTCTTCTGCCCTCTTGTTTCTCTTATGTGTGTATGCATACACACACATGGCACATATACATGTATGGCACCTACTCACGAAGTATAGGTTGCAGCAACCACCTATGTAACAAATGTCTGTTAATGCGCAATGTGCCACTCAGTCTTGGATGAATATTAGAAATTAGAATCCACAAATGAAAATTTAATATCAATTTATAAGGAAGAGGTATTACCTGATATAGTATAAGCACAAGAGTTGTGCAATATTATTGCTCTGTGAGTGAGCTGGGCAGGCTCGAAATTCAATAAATAAATAAATAAAACATAATGGATTTGTTCTCTAAGACTGTATTGGAACACGAACATAAAATTTTAAAGCAAGTGAGCCTTTTCCCTGTTTCCTTGATCTAGGCAACTATGCACTTGCTTCCTAATTTCTAACAAGGAGTAAAAGGTTTAGGGGCATTACATCTGTCCTTTCAGTCGCTGCTCTGGTGGCCAGGTTCAATTCAAAATGCTTAATGAATATAGATAAAGCATATGCCCTGCCATTTCAATACTACGAATTGCCTCCCCTATCCAGATTTATCTCATGCACGCATCCTAGGAGGGACTGTTTAGGATCCCTATTGTATATGAGATGAAAAGAGAAAGAAGCTGTAAGTTTGCCTTTTCAGCTGCAGCCTGTATATTATGGAACACCTGTGAATCTGGATGTCCCAACACTGTTTTTTTTTTAACAAAGCTTTGAAAATATTTGTTTTCCGATAATCATTTGATACCGATAGTGTGGATTGGCACTGTTAGAATGTATTCAAGTTTTATTTTTAGATAGTTTGTTATTGTATTTGTGGCCGTTATGTAAACACTCGTAAAATAGGTAGAATGCAAGTTATTGTATAAAGAAACATTAGTAGTATGAAGTCATGGTTTATGGGAACATTCAGAATGAGGCCTGCATGTTCCCAACATTTGCTTTCCTTGTGTTATACTTCTGACAGACAGAGACAAATAAAGCAGAACTCCAAGGCTTGGAAATTCCTCAAAGAACATGTTTATTAGTTAGAGAGAATCCGCATGTCAAAAGTGAAACCAAGCCTGAAGACACAAGTAACAATTCCCCAATACAAAGTTAAGAAATCCCACCTCTAAAGCTATGCAAGCAACTACATTCCCCAATACATCTTCTTGGTGGGCTTTGAACAAAATGCCCAGCCAGCAGTCCCGGGAGCAGCTGATGACCTTGGTTCCCACGGGACAAAAGATATTTTGACTAGCAAAACACCTGCCAATGCCCCCTCCCCGCTTCAATGTGTCAACTGAAAATGAATAGGGAAAATGGCCATGGCCATGCTCATTTTCAAAGTTGACACCTTGCTTAGTTCTACTTACATGTTTCAAGTAAACACTACATAAACCCTTCTTGATGTAAAATGGGTAGGAGATAGTTTTTTTTAGGCTGTAAGGAATATATTACTTTGAAATACATTCACATATTGCAAATTTCATATTAATATTTGAGAACATTTGGCTTACTGTACACATTTACCATCACTGGACACAGTGATCAAAAAGATATAATTCATTTGCTTTTTAACAATGCATCTGAGATTTCCAAATATTTATGTATTTAGCATTAGTATATCTGGACTGCATAGAATAAAATATATTAAGGAATATTTATGGGATATTCTCCATAAATGAAATGATGAACCAGCCAGTGATTTTAAAAATGCTTTCTTGGAGTAAATTTTTATTATAAAATTTCTTTCTCTGATGTAGCCTTTAATGTTGTTTGTCACACTGAGCTTAGACTTTTCTCTCATCTGGGTCTCTCCCTTCTTTACCTGACACATGCTGCTAAATGTGACGGGTTTCTTGCTGTGCAGTGTATCTATTCGGGGTTTTATGAGTGGAAAAGGCTGTTTGCCTTGTGGACCCCAGCAGAGGTAATAGGCTATTTTTCCCCCTGTCTTAGTTATTATCTCATTGGATTAGCACCTGTCTTTTTACTGTTCTACAGGCTATTTACATGGTCAGCTGATAAGTGATAGATAAGCTTATTACTAACCAAGTTCTCTATTAAAAAGGGTTCTACTTGGTTACAGACCACACAGAAAGTCAGTACAGCATTCTTCTTTGCTGAAGCAATGGTCTTTTAATGCCAGAAACAAGGCTATCTTTTACAAGGTTTTATAGGAAAATTAAGGGTAGAAGTTGATGGAAGGAAAAATAGTACAAGCTTGATAATGAATGATAAGCTGTAATATTTCTAACTACAAAGAAACAATATTATGATGGTGGGAAATTGCTGGGGATGGGTGCAAACTAAAGGTTATTAGTTCATGGACAATAGGCATAAGTGCTCATAAATTGCTCCTATAGAGCAGAGGTACTTGAAGCATTGTAAGTTTTGCTAATACTGATAGAGACTGACTGCTGCGGCCAGATGGATTGGAATGTAATCATCTTCTGAATGATGCAAAGGTTCTCAGCTGAGAAATGATGCTTTAAATATGCATTGGAAAGAAAGATTTGGGAACATTTTAAAATAAAATACATTAACATTAATATATACTTAACAGTGGATTAAAATTAATTAATGTGAAGATAGGCGGATTTATAAGTGAATATTTATAGAGATGATAGATTCATATTTCCTCCATGTTGCAGACAAAGAGGGTTATATTTGACTTCATCAAGTTATAGATACATTTATATTTTGCCCCCTCTCTCAAATCAAATATTTTTTACAATCAAATATCAGTACAATTAAAAATGCTCAGAGTATCTATTTAAAAATTCTAGAATAAAATAATGACAAATAACAAATCATAAGAGAGATCATAATTTGATAGCCTATCTATCAGTTGCACGTAAACAAGAGCAAGGCCTAAGATGTAATGTAATATTAATCCTTAAATTGTTAAATCCTACAGGTATTAGATACTAAAACACAATAGGGTGATAATATCAATAGATTTGGTGCATTAATGTTATAAAATGGTTTTAATGGTTTATTCATGAATTTCCAGCAAATCTTTAGTGCTGCTGCTCAGAATCTAGCTAACTGCATTGTGACTAAGATCCATTTGTCTTTAAGCAGCCACTGAAGATAAACAGTATCACAATGACCAGGATACCTATTAATTATTGGGAAAATAAATTTCGTTTGAATGTCTCTATAAAAAGAGCAGCAAAGAAAGATGTGTCTACAGGTTTCCACTTCTCCAGAACCACAGAGACAGTCTTTCAGCCAATAGTATCCCTTTATATTTGCCCTCCAGTACAGCTGAGAGGAGCACTTCGTGCAAGCAAAAAGGCTTTCTGATGATTTACAATGTCTAATTGGCTAAGAGAGATTCTGTTAGTATATCGAACAGTATCTGGAGTCAGAAACAGCAGAGTTTTCTCTAAGTCTGCTTGCTTTTCTATGTCCTCTACAGTTTGTCTCAGGGTTTGTTTTGTTTTGCCTGGTCATAGTTCACTTGTGCATTGAGGATGGAGAAAAGTCTAGTTTAGCAAGGTTGGACTCAACAGCCTTGATCTATGAAGAGAATTTATCTTGGAGGATTAATGGTGCAAGACCTTGAGGAAAGAAATTTCTTTGAGGAAAGAAATTAAGTTTTAGCCAGAGATTTAAGCAACCTATACAGATTCTTATTTCAACTTTTATCAATCCTATCTCCAGGCATAGGAGTGTATTTGAAACACCACAAGCATCTGGAGAATTGCTGTAATGAACAGAACAGACAGAAAAACAGAGTTGTACTGGAAGGGATCTTGGAAGTCTTCTAGTCCAACCCCCCCGCCCCCTGCTCAAGCAGGAGACCCTATACCATTTTAGACAAATGACTAGCCCAAGGGTAGGCAACCTCGGCTCTTTTATGACTCATGGACTTCAACTCCCAGAATTCCTGAGTCACTCAGGAATTCTGGGAGTTGAAGTCCATGAGTCATAAAAGAGCTGAGGTTGCCTACCCCTGGGCTAGCCAGTCTTTTTTTTTAAGCCTCCAGTGATAGAACACCCACAATTTCTGAAGGCGAGCTGTTCCACTGGTTGATTGTTGTTACTGTCAGGAAATTTTTCCTTAGTTCTAGGTTGCTTTTCTCTTTGGTAATTTTCCATCCACTGCTTCTTCCTTCTGGTGTTTTTGAAAAATAGGTTGATCCCCTCTTCTTTGTGGTAGCCCTTCAAATATTGGAATACTACTATCATGTCTCCACCAGTTCTTCTTTTCACTAAACTAGACAAACCGTGGCCCCCTCAGAGGCTGGTTCAGAGGAGGAAGAGGAAGAGTTGGAACTGGGACCATCCGACAGGGAAGGCATGCCAGGGGCTGAGGACGATGCTGTCCTGAGCCCCTCAGATATTGGGGGAGGTGGTTGACCAGACAGAGAGTTACCTGCCTTGCACAGACACAGGGGATGATTGGCTGCTGACTGTCAGTGGTGCTTGTTATGTTTTCAGTTCGGTGTGGCATTGAATGAAGCAGAGCAGTGAAACAGCAACACGTTTATTCAGTAACAACAGAGGCAGCATTAACTGCTGCTAAACTACTATTTATACAGATTGCCACTAGGTGACAACCAATAGAATTAAAGCATTAATTCCCGCAGTCCTGTAGACAAGCAGTCTGGGTTTCAAACAACACAGCCATTAAGCAATCACTCAACTGATTACAGCAATTAAGGCCAATACATTACACCCGTTCCCCCTAGATAGTTCATAATCTCAAATGCTTGACATAGTCCCGTAAATACTTAGGCGGCCTTTGTGTCTGTTTGGAACGTTTTGGAGCCGCCGGAGGTTCCCGGTCTACCAGCTCGCCAGACTGGGTAGATCAGGACTTTGAGACCCGCTTGCTTTGGGTCAATCCAAGTCCCTTTGGCTGGCCTGTACTGGTAGACCCAAACCAAAGTCCATTTGGGAGGCAGGTTCTGCCAGGCTGGAAAATGAAGCCATTTGCCAGTTCTGCTCAGTGGGTGCAGTCTGTGTGTCCAAAGAACATTCACCTATGGCCAACCCCCTGTCTTCATGGCTGAGAGTCTTGTCAGAGCATGCAGACTCCACCGCTGGGTTGCTGTCACACCGGCCCTGTGGTTGGCTCTCTTGGGCATTTTGAGCCAGCGACTGGTTCGCTAGCCTCCAACGCAGCTGGCTGATGTGCCATCAGATTACTCAACCATCTTCCAGGACCACTTCTTACGACTGTGATCCTGACACCTTAGCAACCAAAGCTACCACCCACAATGCCTCTTGACTATAATTCCAGGCCCAAACCTGGTCACCAACTTGCAAACTTCACAGTGGTTTTGGCTGTGCTGTGTCCGAGGCAACTCAGTCAGGGTGCAGCCAATCCAGCTTAATAATTAAGCACCAGCCCCATCTAAGTTCAGCTGGGCTTCTGCCCGTGGAAGTGCAGGGAGTTGTGTGTTGGCAGAGTAAGAAATCGGTTAACCTGTGGTGCCAGTTACCAGTGATGATCCTCTTTAAGGTTTCTTTGGTCGTTTGGACCATGCGTTCTGCTTGGCCATTCGAGGCCGGGTGAAAGGGGGCCAAAGTGGTGTGTCTTATCAAGTTAGCCCTGAGGAAGGACTGAAATTCTGCAGCAGTAAATTGAGCCCCGTTGTCTGAGACTAGCACGTCTGGTAACCCATGCGTTGCAAAGAAACTGTGCGGTTCCTGGATGGTCCTGGCAGTAGTCATAGTTGGGACTGGTGCAGCCTCTAACCATTTGGAGTGACTGTCCACCACAATGAGGAACAGCTGTCCCTGAAATGGCCCTGCAAAGTTGACGTGGATTCTTGACCATGGTGCATGCATGGCTTCCCATTCGTGGACAGGGGCTTGAGGCATTTCGGGCCTAGATTGCTGGCATGTGAAGCAGCTATGTACTTGGGCCTCAATCTCTTTATCCAGCCCAGGGCATCAGCCTTCATCCAGACTATTCCCGGATGTCCCTTGTGCAGAGACTCTAAAACCCTGGTCCTTAAAGAGCTTGGGACTATGACCCGACTCCCCCAAAGTTTGTTGAGATCTGGATCTTGAGCCTATCTTCTGGATGTTGGCTATTCCTGCCAGTTTAATTCATCTGCAAATTTGATGAGTTCCTCTTCTATTCACTCATCTAACTAATTTATGAAGATATTGAAGAGTACTGGGCCTAAAGCAGAACCTTGGGGTACCCGACTGCTTCCTTCCTTTCATGTAGATGTAGTTCCATTGAGGATTATACATTGATTTTGAGTTGTCAGCCAGTTATAAATCCATCTGGTGGTGATGCTGCTTATCCAACATTTTTTATTTTGTGAAGAAGTAGGTTGTGGTCTACTTTGTCAAATGCCTTACTGAAATCCAGGTATACTATGTCCACTGCATTTTGCTGGTCCACTAAATTAGTCACCTTGTCAAAGAATGAAATAAGATTTGTTTGTCATGATCTGTATTTGACAAAACTATGTTGGCTTCTGGTTCTGATCTGTTGCTTGATTATCTCTTGAAGTCTAAGACACTACTTTGAGTTTGTTCTATTCTTGAGCTGGCATAATGGTGAATTCTAATAATGCAGGGTCACTCCTTCCCAAGATTCATGTTAATTCAATGCTTTCTATCATTTCATCTTTGTTGGCTGGCCACGGCAAGTTGGCCATGGTGAATTGGCAGTAAGTTGGTTGTGGCACATTGGCAATGGTGAGTTGGTCCATTCCAGCCTGTAGTATACACCTATGGCAATGTCATTCTTTTTTCTTGTTCTTTTTATACTGACCCAAATACATCACTGTTGTGCTATATCTCTGTAGAGATATAGTTATTTTTTTTATGTAGCACAACTCCACCTCCTCTTTTATTAGGTCTGTTTCTTTTAAACAATTTAAATCCCTCTAGTTTTATATTCCATCCATTCACTCAAATGATATCATCACTGATAACCTTTAGTTATTTGACTGAATCTGTGAAAGCTTATATTATCCAAGGTGCTTAGCACTATTATACTGTGTTATTATATTATTTGGTTTGTGTTTTTATTGATTTGATGAATATTTTATTATTCATACCTTACTGTAAGATATGTGGTTTGATTTTGGAGCTGTACAAATAAAATAATTGAATATAATTCTATATTATCAATTTCAAATTTTCCTACAACAGATATAGATACAGATACACATATAAACTGTGAATACAAATTTAAATATTTCTTATTTAAAATAAAGGTGGATATTTTTCTTGTAAAATCTTACTTATGATAGATCATATTATGTATACAGATGGTAAGAAATGCTTTAATAAATAAAATCATCTTGCTTCCGCATCATAGATTCTTAGTGTAAATTCCAATAATCTTCCCTATCTATATTCTCCAGATGCATGGGGACAGCATTCTCCCAATATCTTAGCTAGCTTGTTATTTTGGCTTGGAATTCAGGGATCTGCAATCCCACAAATGGCAAATTGGGAAAGCTCATCTAACATACTTATGCTATTCTGGCAGTCATACTGTTTCATTTAATTAGTAGAAAGTATTTTTTTGAAACAAGAAAAGACTCCAGTGCTGTTACTTATTACCAGTTTTTGTTAGTTCTAAGAGGAGACTTGTTTCAAGAGAACAACAGTTGTAACATAATTCTCAGAATGTGAGTGGCCCAAAGTTGCCCAGTTGGCTTTCATGGTTAAGACAGGACTTGAACTCATGGTCTCCTGATTTCTAGTCTTGTGCCTTAACCAGATATGTCAAACTCAAGGCCCACGGGTCGGATCTGGCCCGCAATGGGCCCAGATCAGGCCCATAGGGCCACCCCAGAAAAGACAAGGGACCAGGCCCTGTGGCCCCTACCCAGCCTGGCCAGGCACCCGGATGCCCCCCTAGGTGCATGTACAGGAGGTGGTGAGCATGTGAGGCCCGGCGGTGCCCAGCAGCAGTCACAGCCCACTGGCCCCTCCGCCACCCATTAGCCTGCACACCCTGGGATTGTGTACCCCACACAGTGCCTGCCACAGTCTCATCCCGCTCTGCCAGAGACCTCTGGATCCCCCACAGCCCCATCCAGCCCCCCACAGTTCTCTCCG